>NC_135918.1:8444842-9044842 GCF_964058835.1 Carex rostrata
AATTTCTGCTTGTTTTTACTTAGGTAAAAATTTTCATAATTTTTAAGCACGTTAATAACTAATTTTTATTTGAATTGTTAATGCCTCTTTATTTCAACCAATTACCAACGATCGGGACTCTAATAATCAAAATTTTCTTATATATTGATTATGTGAATTAACATTTACTTTACTTTATAAGGATTAACTAATCAGATTATTTGAACAATTTTTAATTTTTAGATTTATGTTTAATAGAAAATCTAACAGGCAAAAGTATAAAAAACCCAAAAAGTTTAATATGAAAAAAATCATAAATAAAATTTGACCGAACAAATAATAATTAATCTTTCAATTTTCTTCTGCTCATGTAAACTAGAAATAATTATAGAAATTTGTGTTTACTTATATAAATCATAATTCTGAAAAAAATGAAATAATGGGACCAGTTCGATTTTCAGGATAAAGAGAAGGAGGCAGCTCGATGAGCATAAGATCAAATTCATTCTGATGTTTGGTAAGAGCCGTTCGATCTGTATTAAAATTCATGTACATCTACTTCATGCAAATCTTAATTATCCGCACGAAAGATGTAATGTAATAAGTCGTATACAAGGGCATCAAGAATAGATAAAAGAAAATGTTATTAAAATTATATCGAGAAAATTGCTAGAAATTGACTGAATCAGATTGGAAACTCGATTTTTTTTTTAAAAAACATTTAAGATAAAAAAATTAATCTAAAACATTGAAGTATTAAATTTTACTTTGAAGCATAGTCTATAAAACTCTTTCTTTAAAATTCAGTCCATTTTTTTAACAAGTAGACCTCATAAAACAATTCAATGTATTACATTAAAATTCAAAATATTCCTTTGTAAACGAATTTAGCCCATTACTTTGAAAAAAAAATGTAACAAATTTATTATGATCTCACTATTTTATTTTCATAATTACCCTCTTCTGTTATTATATTCTCAAATATATTGATGAAAAGCTCTACTAAATTTGTAGCAATTCGATCGATTTTCACTTAGAGTTGAGACTGAGTCCAGAATAGGCAAAGTTGAAATTCAAGATTAGACAAAACTCAGATCTGAACCAAATATATACGGATATGTTATCTTTTTCAAAATCCAAGAATAGACTATCTTAATTAGGTCCTGTTCGGCCGAGTTACTGTTTCCGTGGGAAAAAAAAAATGCAGTTCAACTGAATTTTTTGTTTCTCCACGGAAACAATACTTTTCAGTTCAATTCATATGCCCATGCCCATTCCCAATTGGAGACCGAACATGCCCTAAATGTATGTAACTCCACCCATGATCATACCGCCATAGGAGTGTTAATGGGTATGATAGGAATCGAGGGGAAATCATTTTAATATTTTTACTATAAGTTAACAAAAAAAATACTCCTATTCCTATCTGTATCTGATAAACTAAAAAAAACATAAACTTATATATGTCTTATTAAATACGGTACGAATCAAATAAACAAACAAAAAATATTATTGAATAAATTTATATATAATAAAATTATATCATGCATTGTTATTTGTCTTCATCTAAATATAAATTTCATACGAAATAAATTTTTTCTCTAATATTATCTGTTACTTTAATGAAAGAAAAATTCTTCATCCGGGGTCGGATAAACAGATCAAAGGATATCTATAACGCTTGTAAGGATTTTTTTTTAAAATAGAATTAAATTTAAATATTTCAACGATACAAGAAAACTAAAGTTGAAACAGACGCAGCTACTATACTTACTGTGCATGCTTACTATACTTATTTTTTTGCCTTCCCCGAGTGTTTTTTGTTAAAATATTTAAATTTGATTACCATGCTTACTATATTTAGTGTACGTACTTACATTGCTTATTATACTTCTTTTTTTAATTCAGTATACTTGTTTTGTTCAAATATTTAACAATTCAGTATACTGTTCAAATATTTAAATTTGAGTATATCTAAGAAAAGACTTCTGTTTGGGTCCGATGCCCATTGGATCCAAAGTGGTTCCAATGGGTTCGCTCACCATCAGATCTGTTTTAAAATTCGTGCGCACAAATTTTAAAACATATGTAAAAGTTCAAGCGCGAATCTTAAAGCAGATCCGATGGTGAGCGAACCCATTGAAACCACTTTGGATCCAATGGGCATCGAACCCAAGCTGAACTCCTAAGAAAAATGCTCCGAGTCCCGATTCCGCGGGGAAAACATGAGAGGAGTTTTTCTTTTTTAAATTAAGCTATCTCCATAAGGGTCCAATCCTCTAAAGTAATTCAACTTTTGAATTTTAGATCGAGATCGTCCAATTCGAATCCATTGTTCGAGGTTGCTTCGGAATTCCAATTCCTTGCTCAAAATATGTGTCCTTCACATCGGATGGATTATCACGGATTTGAATCGTACGGTTCTGATCTAAAACCCAACGACTGGGTTACTTTACTGGATCTGAACTCCCTCCAGCATGTAACGCTTGGCAGCTGGCTCTCTCCCTGCGTCACGTGTCCTCTGAACTATCTACGTGTCGTCGTGTCATGAGCCCACATCTGCATAATTTATTTAGCTAAATCCCCTCCAGTTCTTATAAACTGGATAGTTGTGTTCTCCTAGTTTCTAATTTTCTTTTTAATATTTTTCTTTAAAATTGGCTCGGTGCAATCTAACTTTCAATATGTTATATTCACTATATTGCAAAATATCACAAACCTGTTTCTATTTAACAGAAGCACTATTTTATTACAACTATTACGCTTCCACCTCAACTTTCAAACCAATTTAATGATGTATCAATATAAAAAATGTATATAGCCAACCTTTGAACAAATTAAGAGAAAAATATCTTTGAGTTCAGTTGAAATGGAGAGGATCTAATACTTATCAATTGTAAAATGGAGACCTCCAGATACAATCAATCTCTCCTGGTCTTCTATCTCATTATCTCATTATCTCATTCCAAGTGTTGCTTCTTTAATTTTTTGAGGAAGAAAAGGGAAGAGGTTTGAATCAATTGAAGAAATATCAATCAAAAGTATGGATATCATAACTACATTGATGAACTTGATAGGCACACCTACACTGCTTATGACTCTTTTCTTCATGTTGCCTCCTTTCTACTTCTTCAAGCTCTCTCTTTCTTTTCTCTCATCAATTTTCCCTGAAGACGTCAACAGCAAGGTCGTGCTCATCACCGGCGCTTCGTCTGGCATTGGCGAGGTATTAATTAATATTATCTTGTTGCTTTTTCTCCCCATAAAACCCTTTAGAAACAATCAGAGATCTATCTATGTGTGCATGCATAGATCATCCTTTAGAAATTAAGTCACAAAAAGGAAAAGAGAGAAAAAAAAAAAAAGAGGAAACTAATTAGTATTTAGTAATACAAGTTCTGTACATGGACACACAAGTGACCACATAGGTTTGATATCAGAAAAACAAACCGTAATGAGACGTTCTTATTTGATCTCCTGTGAGTCACTTGTGTGGTCGCATGACCACGTAGATTTAATTAATGTCAGCGGTCACAGCCTGTGTGGTCACTTGTGTGGTCACATGACTTAATTACACAAAACAGACTGTAATGTGGTCGCATGACTTAATTACACAAAACAAGGCTGTGACCGCTGACATTAAATCCATTTCAATGCCTTCAATTCTGCAGTTCTGCTGCAAACTCTATTACCTATTAACCTCATTAGGGTAAATTGCTCTAAAATTATAAGATTTGGTTTCCATTTTTCATTAGTAAGTTTAATTTAATCCGATTTTTCGAGGTAAATAAGACTTGTTTTGTGTAATTAAGTCATGTGATTGATGCATGTGCAATTTGTAGCAATTGGCCTATCAATATGCAAAAAGAGGAGCGGCACTGTCCCTCGTGGCCAGAAGGGAGGGTAGTCTGCGTGAGGTTGCTGAGCGAGCACGTGACATCGGTGCTCCAGAAGTCCTTGTTATCCCCGGTGATGTTTCCATGCAAGAAGACTGTCACCGATTTGTTGAAGCCACCGTCAATCATTATGGCCGATGTGAGTTCTTCTTATTTGATGATGAGATAACTTCTGTGATGTTTTTTTAGACGCATCAAATTTGTGTAACTTGATGAAAATGATTAAATGCATTGAAATTATAAATAGTCTAACGGTTACCAAAATCAATTAATAACATATATGTGATTTGTGTGTATTAATTGGTTCGACCCGTGAAAATTAATGTTTTTCTGTTGTTTTTGGTTTCCATTGAAAGTGGATCATCTCGTAACCAATGCCGGCATAGCGCATGTTTGTGCATTTGAGGAAGTGCCAGATGTTACCATCTTCACTCCTGTTATGGTATTAAGTCTTTGTCTCTCTTTCTTTATCTCACATTCTCTCGGTCCCCACAGTAACTTGGGTGTATGGCTCGATACATTCGTACCTGACCAATAGCAAATTGTACAAATAGTGTGATATTTTTATGTTGTAGATCAGCCAGAGCTCAGGCCAGATTTGGTCTAAATTATGATTCAACCTCTGATTGAACCATTTAGAATTTTAGATTGTTTAAAATCGTTAACCGGAAAGCATCCAACCCCCGCCCCAACCCAAAAATAAAAATAGCACACGTACACACACACGTGATGGAATTTATCTGTACAATTGGAGTGGAACCCAAAGGTTATGCATTGCATATATATATCATTTATTCATGTGTATTTCTTTATTGATTTTCAGGATGTAAACTTTTGGGGTTCGGTTTTCCCAACCCATGCTGCCATTCCATATCTTAGAAGGACCGGAGGAAAAATCCTCGTCACCGCCTCATCAAGTGGTTGGAACCCTTATCCAAGAATGAGCTTCTACAGTGTACTTGTCTGACCTTAATTTTTCTTGCCTGTTTTTCTGTTAGAAATAGATGGAGATATATAGGTATTAACAGCAAAAAAAAAAAAAAAACCCAAGATTTCATGTAGAAGTTGGAGATACCAACAGATTTCATCTAGAAACCATAAAGTTTTACAAGAAGTTTTTTTTTTTTTTTAGAAACCATAAAGGTTTTGTTTTGGCAGAAGTTGGAGATACCCACAGATTTCATCTAGAAACCATAAAGTTTTACAAGAAAACCCCTATGAGTAATCAACCGACAATAATATAAGATTTCTCAAAATATAGTAATAATAAAAAGAGAAATTTAGATATATCCCCATCATAACTTGCTTAATTAGATATTTCCCCATCCAAAGTTTGAAATTAGTTATTTCCCCATCTAAACATAGCTATTTTATTAATATACCCATTCTAAAAAAATTTCACTGTAAAATTCATATTAATATTAATAAAATAAATATTTGACAATTTTACCCTTAAATAATTCTTTCTTCTTTCTTCCCTTCCTTTCAAGATGGCTATGCGGCTATGCCCCACCCTCCCTCTCTCCAGGTGTGATATTCCTCTGTTTCAAGGGAGAAACAAATCATGCCTCCCTTAGAAGCTCCAAAAGCATAGCCCAACGTTATGTGTCTTTTTGCCATTAATTTCAAAAATCAAAATTCTACAAATAATTATTGTAAACACCAGTTTAATGATGCACAATCATAAAGTACATGGTATACGGAAATAGTACATTTAAGCACAAATCATTGTATTGTATACAAAATAATAATATATAACTCATGCAAAAATGTTTGACATGCACCAAACATGAAAGGTCTTCACTCTCTGATGCCAGTTTGCTAGTAACAGTAGGGTCACGACCATGAAATTGTGGGGCTCAGCTGCCAGTCAGTGCACCGGGCCGTTCTTCATCATCCACTTGTACAATGGCAGGAAGAGGGCCTCCAAGCAAGTCTGAGTTATCGCGCGCGGAGAGATAGTTCGGGTCAGTGAAGTGAGCTAGTCCGGGCTGACCCATGAACCACCAGTTCCTTTATTATTCTTGAGAGAAGCAGTGACAGCGAGGCTCCTGTGGGGTTTAAAATAGGCAGTAAGGTGATATCAGGGGTGCAACGCGAGCAGGGAAAGGGGAAGGCAAGAGCATAGCCATGGGGAAGAGTGAAGCTTACAAAGAGGGAAGAAAGATGAAAGAATTATTTAAGGGTAAAATTGTCAAATATTTATTTTATTAATATTAATATGAATTTTACAGTGAAAAAAATTTAGAATGGGTATATTAATAAAATAGATATGTTTAGATGGGGAAATAACTAATTTTCAACTTTGGATGGGGAAATATCTAATTAAGCAAGTTATGATGGGGATATATCTAAATTTCTCTAATAAAAAAAGACTTATGAAATAATTAGAACATATCTTAAGATTCGTTTCTGGCTAAAACAACATTACAACTAATACGTCATAATCCAAACACCCATTGCCCTTTGATTTAAAGGGCTTTTAGAAGGCCTTGGCCCAAAGCTCTGTTTATTTCACAGTTATCTGAGAGCATTGAAATATGTTTAATTACAGGCTGCAAACGCAGCTGTGATAAACTTCTTCGAGACACTACGCATTGAAATCGGCGATGCAGTAGGAATTACAATTGCCACACCCGGATGGGTCGAGTCGGAGATGACCAAAGGGAAGGTTTTATCCGAACATGGCGACACCCAAGTGGATCAAGAAACCAGAGATGTAAGCCTAACCTTCCATTTTGTTGTAATTAATGACATTTATGATTCTAGCACTGCACTTAAATAAACAATGAACACTTGTAGGCTCAAATTGGGGTGATGCCAGTAGAATATGCCGAGAATTGTGCAAAGGCCATGGTTGATGCTGTGTGCCGAGGGGACCGGTACCTAACAATTCCAACGTGGTTCAGAGTGATATACCTTTGGCGTGTGTTTGCACCAGAGGTGCCAGAGTGGTGTTATCGCATGCTGTACATGACCCAACCAGGTCACCCGGTATCCGAGGCACCTAGCAAAAAGATGCTGGATACTACCGGCGCGAAGCATGTGCTTTACCCATCATCTCTCCAGACCCCTGAAATCAAGAAAGAATGAGGTGAAATAAAGCTTCTTGTCTGGTTGCTCATGTATCTGTTTGTACATAAAATAAGGTTGTATGCTGTAGTAGCATGTTAATTTGCAAAACCTGTTATATGTGGCTGGTTTGTTTCACTGCTTGTAATTAAGTTCAGATGGTATTTGATAATATTTACCTTGCAGAACAGTTTTCGAATTTGTGCAACTTCGCAATTTTTAGCACTTCAAAAATTTGAAATTTTTAGCTGTTTTTACCCCTTCAAATCAAATAAACGATAGCAGTCGATGATTATAAATATTGTTGATATGGCGTTTTTAGCCAGGAGAATACCGATTTATAATAATCGACAATATTTTTATATGGAATGTTTCCAAATCATATTGCGTTTAGTGAATCGTTCCATTTTACATTTTATCGTGCTGTTTCGTATATTGAATTGAATTGTTAAAATAAGTTAAACTGATCATAATATATGTCAGAACAATTATTTACGATATTAAGTAAAAACAAGTTTCATTTGAAAACCCATTATAATATTCTGCACAATATTTAAAGGAACTGCACATAGCACATAACGGGTTGTCCAAAAGAGGATGAGAATTGAGAAGCATATTGGCATCAGACCCAACCCAAGCTCTCAGAATTCTAAGGCCCTGGCCCAATGTTTGGGCCGAACTGGGCCTATATCAGCTCTCCGTTTTGAACTGGTAAGTACATAAATACATAAACTGGTAAACAGAATTTAGGAATTGTACCGGAGGTGCATAAACTGGTAAAATAAATTGAGGTATTGAACTGAAGGAAGGTACATAAACAAATTACAGAATTAAAATCTTGACAAAATTTCTCGATCTCTAAATAAAATAGCAAACGGCATTCTGTTTAGAAATCAGAAGCATTACATCAGTTATCTAAAATACAAAGTTATAATTAGCTTTATATGTACAACACACTAGATTTTGTGCTCTTATATTTTTTTTTTCTTCCTAATACGTCATACACTAAGCAAATTAATAACAGGAGATAGCCATTCTTGCTTCTAGCCTTATTTGCATGTTAAATTTAGCAATAAAGTCCTCCACTCTTTTGTTAAACTCTTCTGCAGGCCACTCCTCCATTTCTTCCTCTTCTCTCTCCATTTCTTCTTCATCCTCTCTCATCTCCATTTCTTCACACTCTCTCTCCCCTTCTTCTCCATCCTCTTGTATCATTATTATTTCTTTCTTATCAACAATGTCTACAATATCTCTCTCTTCGACTACTTCTACCACCTCAACCTCCTTATTCTCTTGAATAATCTCTACATGATCTGTTTCTTTTGAAATTTCATATGACAACATCTTTCTCTCCACTTCGAAATATTCAACTTTCTCATTTCCAATCATACAATCGTACTCATCATTCTTAGTACATTTTCCAAGCTTCGATTCGCCGAAAAGAAAGATGACAATTAGATTAGATACAATGAAGAGGCTTTTTGGTGCCACAGCCATTGATATAATTTTAGGAAGTGAAACTGAGAAGAAAATGATGAAAAAGTGATAAACTTGAGGCACCCAGGTGAGACTTGAGAGGAAAAAACCAAGCATTAAAACCCTTAGACTATATTTTACCAATGATCTGAAAGGGTCCATTTTGGAATAACCAAAGGTTTTGAGGTTCTAGAAGTAGTTGAAATTATGTGGGGATTTGGATATTGGTCTACTGGAACAAAGAGTAGTACATGAAAGGGGTATTTATAGGTCTCAAAAGGTGTTGCTTTTGTTCTATAATTTGTTTTGATTCTCTATGTTGTTTAAAACGCCAAGGAAAGTGATTGGTTTCTTTCGTGGCTTCCCTTTATTGTGTAATGCTTTCTCTACCAATTAATTGATTTTAATAGGGGCATAATTAAGACTACGTCGTTCTTTGTTTAATTTAATAACCGCAATCAATCAGTCATATAATTCATATAGTGAAACCATGCATGATTGCACTACTCTGATGTTGAGTGAAAATAATTTATTATGGTCGAGCGGTAAATCCATCTGATTTTAATTCTAATTTGATTTGTTTACAAGTCGAACACAAATCGAGCTCAATTATTGAGTAGGACTAAGGTACGTGTTCTTAAGTTCACTAAGGTCTTATGTGAACTCAACTCTAAAATCTATCGAATTTGCTTCAAACGATGAATCTAAATTGTTGAAATCCTTCTACCTTATGCACTACGGCATATAGGAGGCATTTAATATTGAGCTATTTTAAAAGAGCTAATTATAAGATTATATACAGTCTTTTAATTAGCTCCTAGAGACGGAGATACACTACGGCATGTAGGAGGCGGCATTTAATTAATTCCTCCCCAGGCTCAAAGAATTCATTACAACACTTAGTTTTGCTATATTATTTTAAAAAATATATAATGTTTCTAAATATATATATATAGAGAGAGAGAGGGGCTAAGCTCAAATCGTTTGTTCCTGGACTTAGGAACAAATGACTCGGTTCTCCAATTTTTGAAGTTCAAATGGCCGATCCAAACCGTTAGATGTTTAATCTATATTAAAATGTGCTTGGAGACTAAATTTTATATGTTTTTTTTTTAATTTTACTATTTATCAAGATTGTTTGAAAATCGCTGTTTTTATTAAAATTCTGCACCATAAAAAAACAGTGACTTTCAAACCATCTTAATAAATAGTAAAAAAATTCCAAAAAATATAAAATTTTGTCTCCAAGCACATTTTAATATAGATTAAACATCTAACGGTTTGGATCGGCCGTTTGAACTTCGGAAATCAGAGAATTGAGTCGTTTGTTCCTGAGTCCAGGAACAAACGATTTGAGTTTAGCCATTCTCTCTCTCTCTCTCTATATATATATATATATATAAATATGGTTCTAAACTTCTAATTCAAAATAATTGTAATATTATGTCTTATCATAAATTTTTGACTCATCTGCAATGCTTTTAAGTTCTGACCTAAAATTTGAACTAGATCCAAATCAAATACGAACATTTTTAATTATAAATAAAACTTGAAATTAATCCTAGTCCACAGGTATACATCTTATAATACATTTAATTTTCCAAAACATATTATGTCTATTGAATTTATTTCCAACGACAAAGATTAATTTAATTAACGAGTAGCTTTTAGGTCATAAATTAATATATACATTTATTTCCATTAGTCTTTCAGTTCAGACCTTAATTAAGACACATCTACACAAGATTCAAGCCTTTACCTTTTATCGTGTTGATTTTATAATTTCTGAATAGAAAAGTATTTGTTGTTTATTTTCTATATGTTTACAAAGTTCTTATGATCTCTATTTAATTACAAGGCCCAAAAGGAGCTGTTGGTACCTAACCTAATACCTATTTTAATTTTGGTTGTCTTGATACCTGTGTACAATATACCGTTTATTTTCTTTCCTACTCCTAACAAGGATTTTTTTTTTCTTTTAAAATAGCATCAAAGTTAACTATTTCAGCGAAACAAATATATTGAATTTAATTGTTATCAAAAACAGCTCAACCGATTCACATACTTATTGCCTGGATAGTAAACTGCCTCCACCGATCTACGGTGTTGTTTTTTATAAAAAAACAAATTCAATATGCTTGTTTCGTTGAAATATTTAAATTTGATTCTATTTATAAAAAAAAAATCCTAACAAGAGAACATAGCTATGAATGTATTCTGAGATCAATCATTTTATTTTTATTTTTATTTTTATTTTCAACATCACTTCTCAACCAGTTAGGATTGTAAATGTCGATTAATTCTAAACTTGTTTGTGATTTTCTCAAACATAATTAGATATAATTATTTATTAAAGATATTTACTAGTTGATCCTACTTCTCTCTTTTTAATTTTTTACTTGCACTTTTTTTTTTCTCTAACAAAGTGACAATTAACTTTTATGTGGTTGATTCGTTAATGAAATTAATTGATCTTTTAAATAGAGACTATCAATTGCATTAATAATTGTACTAAGTTTATAAGTTGATAAGGATCACAATTTAAAAGCGACCAATTATATATGCCGGATTCTGTTTTTTCTTTTCTTAATTATATAAATAGGACTTTTGTAGCATGGGATTCAATATGTGTGTAAAAATAGGAAACAGAAAAAGGAACCTTCACAAAATTGGTGTTAAGAACAAGGCAAAAAGAATATGAAACTTTATATATGCTTATGCTTTGTTGGGTTAGAGAACAAAGTACATTGTACTCTCAAAAGAGCCTATTAATCTAAAAATTAAGACTCCTAACATTTAATTTTGGTTCATCGTACCTTAAAAGGTACATTCTTTTCACACCTTATCCTTCGAATTAATTAAGTATGGCCCAATTCCACGTGTTACTTTAATTAATTTAATTATGACAGCTGGTTGTTGATCATGATAAGGTCAAGATATATACAATATACTTGTGATCAGTAATAAAGATTAACGCAAAATCTTATATAGTAATTAATTTTGTAAGTGATAATACCGAGTTGATCAGGGGCTTGTAAAGCCAGACGACCAAAATTTGAGGCAATTCAAAAGTGAACGACTTGAAATTTGACACATAATCTCCCCCATGAATTTCAGGATTTTTTTATTCTCTCGCTATCACCAACTCAATCATCCAAAGGCCTGTTTTCTTCCATACACCTGTCCTCCTCTAATTTCGGGTGAGTAAGTAATGGACTTCAATTTCTTTGTCATACTCTAATCCAAACGCCTGTTTTTTTAACTAGTGCGAGTAAGTAATGGACTGCATTTCTTTGTCATATTATAATCCAAACACCTGTTTTTCTAAATAGGGTGAGTAAGTAATGGACTGCATTTCTCTATCATACACTAATCCAAACGCCTGTTTTTCTAATTAGTGTGTTTTGATTTAATATTTTTTTGTACTTGGAAGTATTTGGTGAGTTGGTAGAATTATGTATGATGCAAAGGTCCAAGTATGATGTTTTATGGGAGTACCTAGGTCATGAGACATATGAGACAGTATTCGTGAGGATATTGTTGCGGATACACTTGTCATTAATACTGACAAATTTAGTAAAAACACTTTTATGTCGATGTATCCTTTCAGATAGTCACTTTTTACCTCCGCAGTCTACGAATACTGCTCTATTCTTGTAGTGATATATGTTACTCACAAATATATACTACGATATATATGATATATATATATATATATATAGAGTTAGGCTGGGGTGCTATGGATAGCATAGTGGCCTCTATGCTACGGCTCAATATTCAAGTTTTCAAAATCCAAACGGTCGATCCAAACCGTTCATCTTATTCTCCATATTAATATCTGCTTGGAGACCAAATTTTATATTTTTCTGAATTTTTTTACTATTTATTAAGTATTTTACAAAATTGTTGATCCAACGGTGGCTGCACAAAACAGTAAAACCGTTGGATTAGCGATTTTCAAAGTGGCTTAATAAATAGTAAAAAAATTCAGAAAATTATAAAATTTGGTCTCCAAGCAGATATTAATATGGAGAATAAGATGAACGGTTCGGATCGACCGTTTGGATTTTAAAAACTCGAATATTGAGCCGTAGCATAGAGGCCACTATGCTATCCATAGCACCCCAGCCTAACTCTATATATATATATATATGGTGGTATGTTTTAAGATGTATTACTAATACTTGAGTGAAGCTATGGTACTATGTATAGCGCATATTGATTCATATTATGTATCATTCAAACAATTAATCTGAATTGTTCAACATAATATCTGTATGAAAATGTACACACAATTTTATTTTTGAACGAGTAAGAATTTACTTATGGTTGTATTTGATATACAGTTCCAATCGAACAATCAATTACTTGCATTTGCTCGAGACCGAAAGTTGATCCAACATCAAAGGCTTAAATTCAAAAGATTTGAATTTGGAGTAACCCAAACTAAGACAACAATTATTAATTTTTTGAGATTTATTAAGACGAAATTGAAGAGTATGTGTGTATTTTCAAGGGGAAAGTCATATGTTTAAAATTCAGTCGAAATATTTAATAAATATATATAAGTTGGAAGATTGTCCTCATTTTTATCCAAAAAAAAAAAAAAAATTGAAATCATTTTCGTGAAAAGATACTGAGGACCTATGTACCTCAGATCGGAAATAAATATGTGTTATTTCTTGGGAATAACAGGAACTGTTATTCTGATTTTAACTGTTGATCTTTGTTAAAATTTGCACATGAAAAACTTAATTTGTTGAGATTCACATATGAAAAAATTTGAATGGTTGAGATCGAATAATATGATCTTGTTATTTCTTGGGAATTGGTTGAGATCGGAGCAACAAATCCTTATTATTTCTTGGGATAACAGCGTATTTATTTCCCCCCAAATCAGCTACGCTTAATAAACATGAAGTTTTAGACCGACATTTTTATTTTTACCCAATTAACAAAATATTTTAATAATAATAACCATGGTTTAGAAATAGTTTTAAAAATACCCAAACCGTGAAATTTTTCCACGACTTAGAATTTTAATTCCAAACCGTGGAAAAATTTCACGGTTCCAAGTTTTTTTTTTTTTTTTTTAAAAAACAGAATTTTGTTTATTTTTAATTTTTTGTATTGAAATATTAGAAATGTTGAATATATTTCTTTGAAAATAGATGAAATATAATATAATTTGATTTATTAGAAAGACTGTAGCAAATAACCTAGATCAACATTTTTCAGGCCGGATTTTTCGCGGCTGTAAGAAAAATTAATATATTTCATTATGTGTTATTGTAAAAAAATAAAAATGCTTGAATTCTGAGTTATTGATCCCGGTTCAAAAGTCACTTCTAGGTAATACAGAAAATATTGTCATCCTTTTAGTACATTTAATTTATAAAAAGTTGTATTTATTTTTGAAAAAAATAAAAACTTTAAGTTATTTAATGATTGTTATTGAAAAAAAAATTTCAAGATACAACTTTTTAAAATTATTAATTAAATGTCTTTGTTGGAAACTTGGAACCTCATTTCTTTCTACCTCCCCGCCCCTCCCCACCTCATGTTCACATTCACACTTTCTTATAAGTCCGTACTTAGAATGGTTTCAATTCACCTTAGCATTGATTCTGATTTTTTTTTTTTTCTGAAAATATATATTACTGATTTTATTTATTTTTGTGAAGTGTTTTTTTTTTCCTCACAACGTAGGTATTGTTGAGAATTTTATGATTGTAAGCAAAGTGGAGGCATAAATTTTTTTTATGTGAGCAAAAATATATACTTTAAATTATAATAATAATTTCAATTTATAAACTTAAATAAATGAATAATTATATGAAACCCCCCACTCACATCCCCTCATTTTCCCCGCACTCTCTCTTCCTTAACTGCCATATATTTCCCCACTAATTTCGTTAAAAGTTTCTTTTTATTCCCGCATTAAATTAGATTGTCATTTAATACCAATTCCCGCATTAATTATGCCTTCCTCTAATAATAATTTCCGCATTAATTATTCCTTTAAAAACAATCTCCGCATTAATTCTACTGTTATCTAATAACAATCCCCGTTAATAAATGCTTATCTGTTAATTGATGTTCAAAAAAATATTTATCATTATTTTTGAGAAGTATTTATCCTTGTAACATAAATTATTTATCCATGTAACATAGAGTATTCATCATTATGTCTGAGAGTATTTATCATTGATGTTTTACTGAAAGTTGCAAGTATGCCTGAGAAGTATTTATCCATGTAATATAAAGTATTTATCCATATAATGTAAAGTATTTATCTATGTAACATAAAGTATTTATCATTATGTCTCAAAGTATTTATCATTGGGTGAGGGGATTGTTTATTTAATGGTCTCCAGTTGTGCGGGGACGATTCAAAAAAAAAGAAATTTTGTGCGGGGACAATTAATGGATTGATTTATTCTTTCATAAATATAGATCATTGCATAGGGTTTAATACCTGACAAATTCAAGTTAAATATTTCGATGCTTCAAGTTAAATACCCGCAGTTTTTTAAACGCTCATTAATGATTGAGCGGTCCCCCCATGTTTAATGGTCCCCAGTTGTGCGGGGACGATTAAAAAAAAAGAAATTTTGTGCGGGGACAATTAATGGATTAATTTATTCTTTCATAAATAGAGATCATTGCAGAGGGTTTAATACCTGACAAATTTAAGATAAATACTTTGATGCTTCAAGTTAATACTCGCAGCTTTTTAAATGCTCATTAATGATTGAACGGTCCCTCCATGTTTTTTTTGGCAATATCTGCGGGGATAAATGCGGAGTGAAGGCTACGGGGATTGTTATCAGTGTCCTAAATAAATAGAGGTTAGAGAACCAATGCAGAACTATATATTTAGCTGGATCAGTAATTAGTAAAAAGACATATTTTTCTTAAGGACAAAATTTCTTAGCTAGGTGTCACAAATTAATGCAACTTACTTTGGTGTAGGTCAATAGCATGGACAAAAGGAATAGATGAACATAAATTATGAAGCACAAAGATATTCTTGAATTGACTAGAGTAGTACTTGGGGACTAAGGAAGAAGCATTGAGAAACTATGTATATTCATTTCATTTCAATTGAATAGATGGTCAATTGTGAATGCCCCAATATGAGATTCCCATTTTAATTTGGATTGGCATGGGGCTCAAATTCAACAAGTGCCTAACCATCTATCAACTTCACTCAATATCTTTCTTTGATTAGTGCCGCCAACAGATATATTGATATTAAAAAAAGAAGTTTTTATTTACAATGGGCGAAACTGAAAATTAAAAGGTGAAGATAATTAGCTTGTAAAGATAACAGCCAGAAGAGCACAATAGTCCCTCGCAAAATTTGTCTTCTGCTCCCAGTATTTATTACACAATAGTCTAATTATTACTTCTCTAGAATTCTTTTACTGTTACAAGATCCCAGTATTTATTATTATTTAGAGCTCAGATAATTAATTAATATCTAACTATTTCCTTTGCTGTCATGTATATTGTTTGGTTGAATCGGAATCTGTTCAAAATCCCTTCACTAAAATATTTTATGATGTTTGGTCTTTTTTCTATTAATTTTTCTGATTCAACATTTGATCTAAGTCATATTCAAATAAATTTAGTGATATTAAATTGAATGATAATATTATTATACTGAATTTTAAAAAGAGAAGGGATCCACTTAAACCCTTTTTTAGTGACACCAGATTACATTCTATATTTTCAAAGTTTTCAAAGTTCAAACAGTCGATCCAGACCGTTCAACATGATGGATATATTAAAATGTGCTTGCAGATCAAATTTTTACATTTTTTTTTAATTCTTTTAGTATTTATTAAGTATTTTACAAAATCGTTGTTTTCAGACCTTTGAATTTTTGTATCCATCTTAATAAATAGTAAAAAAAATCAAAAAAAAATGTAATATTTGATCTGCAAGCACATTTTAATATATTCATCACATTGAACGGTTTAATGTTTAGACTTTGAAAATATAAGTTGTAATCCAGTGTCACCAAAATAAAGATATAAGTCTTAATTAGTAGCGATAACAAAATAATCAGATATCAATATACTAGCTCTCATCATAAGAATAAATTAGGTATGGCTTTTATGAATTTTATAATAATATTCGAGGAAGTTTTGTTGTGATTCTAGGCATGATACTCACATATGAAAAAATTGTTAGTAAACTTGGTAGAAATTACCAGTTTGCGAGTTCCTAGAACAAAAATATTTTCTTATGGTAAATTAAAAATAAACAGTTTGATAATTGTCTTCCAACCTGTTTATGGTAAGTTAGAAGTTAAATTATCAAATATTTCGACTAGCAGATTAAGTTTATACTAATAGCATCAGTTGTCTATAATAAGAATGTCTAATCCAATTATCCAAATAACAAACCTTAGTCCAAAAAACTAGCCTAGAACAACAAGTTCTATACTTCTAATTTCTATTTATAATAAGATTTTCATTTATTTATAATAAAAAAAAAATCGGTTGGTTATACTAATTGCCTCCATATAACTAGGGATGGCAAAAAAGCTCGTACCTCATGGTTCGATAGTGACTCATATCTGACTCGCTTGCTAACACCTCGTTCCTTATTGGACCGAGTTGTTCACGAGCCAGCTCGCCACTAGCTTGGTCCAGAATTAACGAGTTTAAGCTGGAGCCAACTTTGCTCACCAACTCGGCTAGGCATCAATTTGTGAATTTGTGTGCATTTTATACTATCTAGCTCAGTCCAACTCAGTCAGCTCGGTCCATAAAGTTTGTGGAATTTATTTTTTTCTTATAACAAGATCCAGCCAGATCCAGTGAGCTAGCTCGGTCTAGCTCGTGACAATTTGAAGCTGAGATTTCAAATCTGACCCCTAAAATCAGCTCGCTCGTCACTCGAATGAGCCACCCGTGACGAGTTCAAGCTGAGCCCAGCTCGTTTTCCTCCCCTACATATAGCAATTAAACAGAAGAATTTTAACGGAGGATTTCACCCAGGGTAGTGGGTAATAGTATAAATAATTGAACATTTTGATTATAAACTACGGTCCATCAGAGATTCAGAATACATGATTAGAAGAATAGTAAATGAAGCACCAATATTTGCTGTTGTTAATTTTCTCACAGTTTTATTTTATTTTTATTATCATTGTTTTAAAAGCTAAATCCAATCATAACACTGAATTAATTCCAATAATATTAGTCAGTAGCAAACCTGCATGAAACCCCATCCCTTTCTAATTCAAACCCACAAAACAGAACACAAACCCCACCATTTTTGTGAAAGATTCAATTCTTATAGTTGCGCTGAAAGCAACAATTTACTTTGTTATTGTGGCTTTGCTTTGTGGAGCTTAAAAGTAGATTACAACAATAGCCACAAGATTCGCGAATTAAATCCGAATAATTTTTTTTTTTTTTTTTGTGATGCCGAATCGAACACCGAATTATTTGGTTAACCGAACTTTGATCAAATTAAACCTTAATAATTTGCGAATTTTACGATTTTTTTTTTTAATTTTACAAAATTTTTCTAAATTTTTTTCATTTTTTTTTAAAATTTATTTTCTTACATGACTGAGATATCTGATCAAAATTATAGTTACTTTAAGAAGATTAATAGTGGAACTTGTATCTTTCAAAAGAATAACAAGCCACATCAAAAATAAATAAATAAAAAAAGACAGCAAGAATCTTCATAACTCCATTTTTGTATTCTTCTCTTCCAGGCGAAGTATTTCTAATACAATGATTGCATTTTTCCTTTTGACTTGAGAGATCGGTAAACTGTCAATTTGGAAGCACCAAGTGGCAATTGCATGTAGTCTCCATGTGGAAGAACTTATTCCAATCATACATTTTGATTCTTTGAATAATCCAACGTGCAAAGGAATAAATATATATCGGGCTTTGAAGACATGATCAAAAGGTCCAGTAATAGTCGACCATAATTGGACCTTATATTGGGGATTCAGCCCATCGAATTTTAGGCCCAGATATCTAATTATATGTAGCCCGTTATGAAACTTGTTCCAGTAGACCAGGCCTTCTTTTATCTTAAGGCCTACAATCATGATTCCATCTAAGCATAACAGAAAGAAAGAGAGAACGAAAAGGAGAAATCATACAACCATACAATTATTCGTTGCAATATTCCTCTACTGACTAGTTCAAGTTCAAGCAGGAGCCAAGTTTGCTCACCAGCTAGACGAGGCATCAATTTGTGAATTTGTAAGAATTTTTGTGTATTTTATACTGTCTAGCTCGGTCCATAAAATTTGTGAAATTTATTTTCTTCTTAAAACAAGATCCAGTCAGATCCAACGAGCTAGCTTGATCCAGCTCATGACGATTTCAAGTTAAAATTTCAGTTTGGACAAGCCAACTCGTGACGAGTTCAAGCTGAGCCCAGCTCATGACGAGCCCTACATATAACAATTAAACAGGAGAATTTTAACAGAGGATATATTTCACCTGGGTAGTGGGTAAAAGTATAAATAATTGAACATTTTGATTATAAACTACGGTCTATCAGAGATTCAGAATACATGATTAGAAGAATAGTAAATGAAGCACCAATATTTGCTGTTGTTTATTTTCTCACAGTTCTATTTTATTTTTATTATCATTGTTTTAAAAGGTAAATCCAATCATAACACTGAACTGATTCCAATAATATTAGTCAGTCCCAAACCTGAAACCCCATCCCTTTCTAATTCAAATCCACAAAACAGAACACAAACCCCACCATTTTTGTGAAAGATTCAATTCTTATAGTTGCGCTGAAAGCAACAATTTACTTTGTTATTGTGGCTTTGCTTTTTGGAGCTTAAAAGTAGGTTACAACTAGATTCGCAAATTAAACCCGAATAAGTCGTCTTTTTTTGTGATACCGAACCGATTGCCGAATTATTCGGTTGGCCGAACATTGACCGAATTAAACTCGAATAGTTTGCGAATTATACAAAAAAATTCTGAATTATTCGCAAAAATTTTCCAAATTTTTCGCGGAATTTTTTTTTTTGGGTTTTTTTTTTCTTTTTTGCTTTCTTACATGACTGAGATCTCTGATCCGGATAATTCCAAATCAATTCCTAATCATATCCGAATTATTCCCGAATCACGAAATTTTGTCACTATGGTTACAACAGGTGAGGAATGCATGGATTTGAATTTTTTGAATTATAGTTAGTTTAAGAAGATTAATAGTGGAACTTGTATCTAGAAAGACAAGGTAACAAGCCACATCAAAAATAAATAAAAAGACAGCAAGAATCTTCGTAACTCCATTTTTGTATTCTTCTCTTCCAGGCGAAGTATTTCTAATACGAATGATTGCATTTTACTTTTGACTTTAGAGTTTGGTAAACTGTCAATTTGGAAGCACCAAGTGGTATTGCATGTAGTCTCCATGTGGAACAACTTGTTCCAATCATACAATTTAGACTAATCCAACGTGCAAAGTAATAAATATATACTGGGCTTGAAGACATGATCAAAAGGTCCAGTAATAGTTGACCTTAATTGGACCTTATATTGGAGATTCAGCCCATCCAATTTTAGGCCCAATTATCTAATTATAAGTAGCCCGTTATGAGACTTGTTCAAGTAGAGTAGTAGACCAGGCCTTCTTTTATCTTAAGGCCTACAATCATGATTCCATCTAAGCATAACAGAAAGAAAGAGAGAGAGAACGAAAAGGAAGAAATCATACAACCATACAATTATTCGTTGCAATATTCCTCTACTGACTAAGGTAATCTACAATTCTACATTAACATTCCTTTCCTGATCCATCTAAGCATGAAAACTTAGACAACATACAAGGAGAAAAAAAAGAAAAAGAAAAAGCAAGAGCTACAAGAAATGGTGTTCTTATAAGAAAATTATCACATTTCAGATGGCTTCTCGCTCTCCCTGTAATTAAGATAAAATAATAGTACATTAATAAATCATTCAATATACAGCTTAGCTCAAATCAAATATACACCCATGAAACTTAATAGAACAGTCTTGGCAATCAATTTAAAGAGTTTGATCTTCAGAAGGTATAATCAAAACCAGTACCTTTTAGGGGTAACAAAGGAGATGAATTTGCTCCTGAGCTTATCCTTATCTTTCGGCGAGGTAGAAGAGGCCTTCAGTTTGTTTCCTTCTTTAGTCCCGGTTCCATTGTATTTTCTTAGTTGTTCTCTGACTAACTTATTATACACAAATGCTGCACCTCTGAAGTATGGTAACACCAACCATGCCACAAACAACAGTTTCAATTCGTACCATATCGGTATCCTACAAAGTGAAAAACAGAGAATCAGACCTAAATTTCAGCAATTAAGACTAATAAAATGGACCTAATTATTTGAGATTAATTAAAAGAGGTAAAAGGGTTTGCTATTTAATATTAATACAAAAATGTTTTATCTGGTGAACAATTTGCTGATTAATGTTCCCCATCAGAATTTCACTTTCTGACAAATGAAAATATCAGAATGCTAAAAAATTGCATTTTAATTTACAAGGATCTAGGGAAATTATACCAGTAAATTAAGGACTCAAGCACCATCTCCAGTAGAGTTATAAAAGAGTACAAGATCCAATATGCCAACCATTGCTCATCATCAAGTTTGGATGCAGTCTCCATTGCTTGAATAGAAGCATACCTAATTAATTTGCGAACAATAAATGTCAATTATCCATTTATTTCTGCTTACATTACTGAGCAAGCATATTACATTTCATTTAAAACTCTTACTAATTTTAAATGGAATATGTACAAAAAGTTATCTGATCCATTAGGCCTTTTTGAACTACATGGTTTCTTGGCTATTAGTACTTCAAAAAGTGTTGTTTCTATGCATATGTCTTTTGCTGTTTTCATAAACTAGTAATAAAAGAGAAACTGGTAATGGGTTGATATCAGTCTAGTAGGTAACTTGGTACCAATCTGAGATCAGTACCAGTAGGAGTTATATGTGCAAATTTGTAGAAAAATGATACTGGTACCTCAGTACCAGTGAGGTTATAGTGGTTTTGTCTTTTCTTCTTTATAGAATATTGTATGTGGTTGTTTCTTTAATGAAACAACTAACTGTTGCTACTTTTTCAAAAAGAATAAAAATAAAAGAGGAAATATGGAAATCACAAAACCACAAATAAACCCAAAAGCTTGAAGCAGCATAAGAGGTACTTACAAGGGATAAAGCAGCATTAGCGTTGGCCTGCATTTTAAAACACATCACACCATTGTTATTTACATCCAAACTTTTATTTTACCAGTGTGTGCGATTGTCTGTGTGTGTGTCAGTGTGTGTGTCTGAGAGAGAGAGAGAGAGACGAGTACCCAGCTAAGGAGTGGAGATGAGTAAGGCATAATCCACAACTTGCTCATTTTCTTGAATTACTGAAAACTCGAAGATTAAAAGGTTAAAAAAAAGCTTTGATTTGGGATTTGCTTGTGTTTGTCTTGTGGCGATAAGGTAAAAGAGGGAATTCATTATATAAGCCTAGGTCTTAAGACACGTGTCATGCGATTAAAGGGTCCTCTAACTCGACAGGTGTCGGTTTTGTAGATTGCCGACTAGATGCTCAGATCCACTAGATTGGTTCCGTATCACCCCCGGGTACCTGAGGTACAAGCTGTAAATCTAGACCGTTCATTTCACTTGGCATGATTCTCAAAGCAGACCCCAACAACCTCAACAGGCACCGGATTGAGTTTGATATGGATAAATTGATCTGGACCGGTCCATTTTTCCAATTGCACCTCCGGTACCGGGGGGGACACGACAAATCGGCCCCACCAGCTTTGGTCTAAAGTTTACTGATGAAGTCTAAAAGAAAAGTGCAAATGGGGTAAAGGCAAGATATTACCCGTGATTCTTTCCGATCCGATTATTCTCGAATTTAAATATAGATGTGAATATAATTTTAATTTGTAAAACGGTTTTATGAATATACTTATTCATATCTGTATTTTTTTTAGATTTTAAATATTCACCTTTTGAAGATATATATTTTCTAATTTAAAATTTATGATACCAAAAATATGTTATTTGTCACTGTAGTTAAATGTACAATGTATGGCGATGATTCAAATACTTCTATTTTTTGTCTGCATCATATTTTTATTTATTAAAACATTAATAGCTTAAAATTTTAAACTTAAACACTAAATAAAACTTAATCTATGTTATTTTTCTTGTATGCAAATAAAAATTTTATCACTTATAATTTTTTTTTTGTAAATCAATAAATTGAAAAATTAACGTTCCTTAATTATTTATATCAGCGTTTTTTTTTACAAAAAAAATTAAATTGAAATGTCATAATTATTTACATGTACATAGATAAAATGATGTAGATCATATATAACAATTTTTTTTTTACATTTAAGTTTTAAAAATAAAAGTATGAATGAGACATAAAAATGAAAGCACTTGAACTCTCCTCATTTTGTAATAAATCTGATACATTTTATAAAATTTGAGAAAAAAAAAAGTACTTTTAATTAGGAGAATAAATCACAGTGATTAAGAGTTCATAGTAGGTCAAACTAGTGATGATGTGGATCCGACTGCGAGAAGAGTGTTTTCTGTCATTCTGTGTACAATTTGAGAAAGTGTGTATTTTTAATTAGGAGAAAGAGAAAGGATAAAAAATGATTTCGTCAGGGTCGGCTATTTGGCATGCTCCTACTTGGAGATCTGCGAGACTGCGACAGGGTCAAGGTCGGTGATGAAGGTCAGACATCGCCACGTGTCATACGCGTAACCGCGTAAACCACGAAGCATTTATTGGGAACTTTAATATAGATTTTACTTCTTAATAAATATTTTTATATTTTTTGCCTCTAATTAAATCTTTATTATTAATGAAGAATGTCAATGGACCTAGTGACTATATTATGCACAGTTTTTAAAAAACTTGTAATGAAATTTATTGTACTTGTACGCCAGTTTTTTCAGTCTCTGATTCTTAAGCAATAAGTAATTTATTGAGTTCTGTCTATTGATGAATCATATTTGGATTAAGAAGTTATAATTGACATAAATTCGTCAAAATCAAAATCCAACAAACAAATAAATTGAATTAACATGGAACCTCCATCGGTTGAACAATATTCTTTTATGATTAACCATTACAAACCGGCACTACTATATTGAAGGCGTATATATATTAGATTTTTCTCACATGCGGTGATTCTATATTGATGTTGTAATTTTGACTTCTACCAACATTTATTAGAACATGTTCGTTTGTCACGGGATTACACAGGATGAAATTTGACGGAAGTGAGAATTCAATGAAAAGGTGGGAACTCATAGATATGGATACGCACGGAATAATTTATGAAATGTGTTATGGAAAATCTTAATATATTTCAAAAGCATATATTTTTATTTAAATTTCTAACCTACTTGAAATAAGAAAAATTATGTAAATAATTAAATAAATAATATATTGTAAATTTTATTATAAAGGGTAGTCTGTTTATGTGTGTGAAAAGAGAAAGAGAGAGAAAAAGAATAATGCCTAAAAAATGAGGGCCCACTCTGCCATTCACGTGAAAAAAAAAATAGAGAGAGGAGAGAGCCGACTGAAAAATAAATCATTTCAGTCGGACTTGATAAAAAAGTTCTCATCATTTCGGCTTACATTCTAGAAAAAATAGGAACAAAAATGAAAAGTTTGGCCTGAAATTTGTGCTGCCGAATGGATTATAATATATTAACAAAAATAATGTCATTTGATTAATATTTTTATCATGTATTACCATTGGCTTGCTCACTGGAATTTCTTTCATTGATGAGCACATCACACAAGCTTTGCTCCTATTGACTTTGCTGAAAAATGTTTTTGCCCCTCACTTTATTGAAGCAGAAATCAATCCCTCGCCTTTCCAAAAAAAGAACGGTATCGACTATACCCATTTTAACACTAATAAATGCTTTTTCTAGCTCCAAAATGTTACTTTGGATTTATTTATTTTTTTCTCATGAAGCTAATTTGTCAAACAATTCTGACTATGAAAATGCAAAGATATGAATTATTTTTCAAGTCCCCGTAAATCCATCATCTAAAATCCCAGCATATACTAGTTAGTTACTGATAGATAACTCTCATTCTGTCAAAATCCCATCATATATGGATTGAACTCTGCTGGAGGACCTATTCTCCAATCCGAACCATTCAAAATCGATCAAACGACTTCAATTACATCTGATTTGTTTTAATAGATTATATTGATATAAAAAAAATGTAATTGAAGCCGTTTGATCGATTTTGAACGGTTCAGATTGCAGAATAGGAGGGTCCTCCTTTTCTCAAGAAAAGGAGCAGATTGGCTTCCCAGCATATATTAGAGCAACACTTCAATTCATAGGTAATTCACTGTTACTGTCAGAAGTTTTCATACTAGAGAAAACAGTTCTGTATGTATATTATAGTACCACACCAAGATACGAAATGGTGATGACCTGTAGTAGTAAAATGTTAAAAACAGCATTTCACAGTTCATAAAGATAAGCATCCCATACCACCTGTAATATTAGTACTGTACAAGTGTTTGAGAGGCACAGAAAAAAAAAAAAGAAGATGAATTACAATGTAAGAAAACAATTAAGGCCTTCTAGTAGTTTCTCTCTTGGAAATCTGATTCTGGTTCCTAACTGATCGAGGAATGAATGCAAACCCACGCGAATTCCGATGCCCAAAACTCACACTAGGAGGGGACGAAGCTTCGACTGTGCTCAATTTCGACAACCCAGATACTATTTCCTCTACCCTCCCTTCCACCTCCATGTCCATTCCTGTTTTTGCTTTCTC
Organism: Carex rostrata; assembly: GCF_964058835.1. Lineage (NCBI taxonomy): Eukaryota > Viridiplantae > Streptophyta > Magnoliopsida > Poales > Cyperaceae > Carex > Carex rostrata. The sequence continues at coordinate 8,470,107 of NC_135918.1, forward strand.
CATTTCAGCCTCCATTTTTGTTTCCAGTTCTGTATCAATTGTCTCAGCCTGGTGTGATATTGGTTCTACTTCCATCTCTGATTCCCTTTCTGATTTTGTTTTCAACTCCGGATTGCGCCTGTTGTGCTTGGGACGTGTTTGCTTGGACTCCCTTTTAGCATCCAAATCCATAAAAGATCCATCATCATTTGTGTCACCGCCTTTGTAGGCCTTGCGCTGCAGCTTCTGGCGCTGGTTCTTTGATGGGTGTGCTTTCTTGTAAAATTCAAAAGTGCCCGGGAATCTGTGCTTGTCTATGAGGTGTTTCTGCCGGCTTTTGTAGCTCTTTAGCTTGGCCCCACACCCTTCCACCAGGCACTCATACTGTAATTAAACAACAATATAATATCTGAAATTTTCCATGATTAGATACAATCCATAAAGTCTCCTCGGAAGCCTGAACCATCTCTTTTATGGTAAGACGATAAAAATAAACAAATTTGCAAGCACTTTGTGACTTGCATTAAGATTGCCTGTGTACTTGATCAAAGGTTAATTATTTTTTTAATTAAACCAAGTTATCAGGTGAGATAATGCAACTTCAACGCAAATTTTAATAAACAGAGTTTAACAGACATTTAACACTTAAAATATCAAGAGGCTCCACTGATGTTTCAATGAAATATTTAAATTTTCCAGGACTACTGATCATTATCATGAGATTTTGCAGATTTCAATGAAACTCTTCCTATTTAATAATTGCAAATAGTAAAATAACAGAAATGTTGTAGCATGCATGTACCATAGGAAAGCCGCGAGCGACCTTAGCTTGGAAGAATGAATCATGAACCTCAGAAATGTGAATACTGAGAAGTCGGTTAGTGGGGTACACCCGAGAGCAAACCGAGCAGGATGCCATGTGGCGTGTATTATAGTGGTCCTCAAATTCCTCCAGGCACTCCAGTCGGGCCCCACAACCTGCTATAGGGCAGAACAAGCTATCCAGATAATTGGAGTAAGGGACGAGACAGAATTAGCATTTCACAATTAATAAGTATACAATGTATTACAGTATAGTTCATCCATGCTGGTAAGGGAGTGGTTCAGAACCAGGTAGTTCAACAATCCTTGGTTTTCTTAGTAAGCTCTTTTGGTAGGGACTATGGCTCGCAATCCTTGAACCAAACTGTGGGACAGCCTTGACATGTGTGGCTTAATGGGTCCAGTTCAAATTGGAAATATCGACCCATTAGCAACTCCACATGGGACGAACCTGACGGGCTATTGGACTCCAACAAGTTTTGACCCAACAAATTTACATTTAATTTTGATTTAACAAGAATACTGAATTCCAAAATAATTTTATTAGAAGCATGTATAAAAAGAAGAAAGATGTGCTACATATATGTGTTAAAACCATTAAAAAAAATGACAATTTAACAGCCATCCTACAAATTACCACAAAAGGTCAGGTCAGGCATAAATTATATTAATTTTTAAAGCTGCTTATACCACCAAGAATATGTATGGATATAAATCTGGACAGTTTGATAATTCTCCGAAGGAAGTAAATTCCAGAGTGCACTTACTTGGCATCTGCTATGTCCATCCTTTGAAGCTGGTACCTCTCATCTTCTGTTAAATCCAGGGCAACCTACAAAATCAGTAAAACATAGCAATCAACCTGTACTCTTCATCATTAAAGTGCCCCTACTGAGACAATAAGATCAGCACATGAAGAAGAAATGAAGTATACCACAAACCATCAAACTAAGATTGGCGATGAGAAATTAAGCTAGTAGAGCAAGAGGAGAAGATAAAAAAGGTTTACATGCTTGGCTAGGAGCTCACGCTCCGTGTTCCCAGCGGCGAAGAAGGGGTCGTCGGGTTCAAACCTTCTTCTAACGGTGACCCAAAAGGGAAACCCTAACCCTAGGTCACGGGGAGCAGTCACGTTTGCATCCATTACATCCATGGCGCACGACACCAGTGATCTTGCTCGCACTCGGATCGCTCACACGAAAATTTGAAATTGCCTCCGGAAAACAAATAATTTGGGAGTGATATGATATGTCATACTGATACTTTTTTGAGTAGAACTAGGTGCTCTTGAGCTCATCAAAGTCTAAAACTCATCAAATCGATTTCAAATGATGAATCCGAATCGTTGAAATCCGCTTACCTTATGTGTGATGCATCTACATGTGAAATTTTTAAACATTTGAATTAATTTAGTATAAAGTCAAGCGGTCAAAATTAGAAGGTTAATAAATTAATTTTAGTGCATTCATTTTTTGAACGTTTTTTGATCGCTTGACTTTATACTAAATTAATTCGAATGTTTAAAAATTTCATATGTAGATGCATCACACATAAGGTAGGCGGGTTTCAACGGTTTGAATTTGTCATTTGAAATCGATTTGATGAGTTTTAGAGTTTTGGCGAGCTTAAGAGCACCCTAGTTCTACTCTACTTTTTTTTTATTCAAATGTCACTGAATCTGTGCTGAGCTAAATCTCCTAAAGTAACCCAATTTTTGAGTTCAGATCAGGACTGTCAGATTCGAATCAGGCCGTTAGATTAATGAGGCCCCATGCGCTCTACCTTAGCCGGATTGACCCGGATTCGAATCGGACGGTTAGGATCTAAACTAAAAAAAGGGTTTACAGTAGGGGATTTGGACCCTGCTCTGGGGTCCCTGGTACTGATCGACCCAACCCAAGTGCCAATGAGTGCGTATCCTCCGAGATATCTTATATTTTGCGTGACCTACGTGTCCGTTGCCTATTCGGGGATGGCGCGGGGACAGTATTATTTTAGCTTTGGGATTCGTGCAGTTCGTATTTAAGCGGCTGAGATTCCAAAACGTCAAGCAAAATATGAGATATCTCAGGGAAACACATTCGTAACGGGCGTAACACGCATATAGAATGTTTAAAATGCTTTATGGAATATATTATCAATGTGACTTGTCCCAGTTTTGTATTTGATATAAACTCGTATTCTGACACTCCGCTAAAAAGATATCAATGTGGGTACAAGACTACGGGCCTGTTCGGCGCACCATCGGAAATAGGCATAGGTATAAGAATTGAACTGATTTTTACTGTTTCTACGGGAAAAAAAAAATTCAGCTGAACTGAATTTTTATTTTCTCACTGAAACAGTAAAAATGCCAAACAGACCCTACAAATGCATCCGTTTAGTAAATGGTAATGCAATTGGGACGAACAAACTTTGGCGTAGTTAATGTGTCTGCAACTCTGCATTGATATAAACGCTTATCGATCAAGTATGTATGTAACGATCTTAATGTTGGCTGTATGTGCTTCTATAATCACAAATTACAATTGTGTTGTAACTGAATTGATACACTCCTGACCGGACTAAGGTGGAGGTGTTATATGATTTTACTGCTTGATTTTATACTAAATTAATTATGAAATTTGTAAATTTTATATGTAAATATATCATTCAGTGAAATAGATTAGTTTCAATAATTTAGATTTATCATTTGAAGTATATCCAATTAATTTTCAAAACAATAACACTTAATGTATTATACAATGCAATACACTAGCTAAACTCTATATGGCATAGAAACATATTTTATTTTCCACTTTTTCACCATTATATTTACTCACCGAGCAGGTTCTTTGAAATAGAAGTCTCTTTCCTCTTTCATTTTTTCACAATTTCATGTATTTACCGACCTATAAAATTGAAGCATTTTTTATTTTTTTACCTTTTCATCATTCTATGTATTTACATGCTCTGTGAAATAGAAACCTCCTCTTTTTTCTACTTTTTCACTATTTTATACATTTGTTAAACGGGCCGAGAAAAATTTGTGACCTTTTGGGTCTAGTGACGTAATGGGCTTGTTTAGGATGCATGACCTGGACAATTTACTTTGTTAGCTCGCATCCTGTATTCCTGTATCCAGATTCGTATCTTTTCAGGTACCTGACTCAACGCATGGGAAACAAATATGCTGTGATTTTTGGAAAATTACATGATTCCACTTTTTTAAATCTATCCATTCATTTGTTTTAAAATTTGTACATAAAAAATAACATATTTTGAAATTTATGCATTTAAAAAAAAATAAAAGAATGAATTTGGAAAAACAGCCTGTAATTCTTTGCGCAACATATTTATTTCCGAGAGCACTGATTCTCGTAGAATCCCAGCAGATTTATTTCTCAGCGTAGGGGCAGTATTATTCAGAATTTTTTATTAATAGAAAATAAATTAAATAAATATCGATATTAGAGAACGGTTTTGATTTTTTTTGAGATATAAGAAAAATGTGGAGTATCAGTGTATCACGGCCAGAGAGGTTTGTTGAATTACGATACTTTTACACCTGGCATTGTTACGTGGCACTAGAGTATTAATTATACCCGACAAGGGTATACCCTATCCTATCCGCCCGTGCCCGAGCCCGGGTATGGGTCGGGTACTCGGGTACGCGGGTACGGGCAAAAAAAGGACCAGACCGGTTTTTTTGGACAAATACCCGACCATACCCTACCTGACCATACCCGTACCCGACCTTACCCGTACCCGACTTTACCCTACCCGGGTACCCATCTACCCTTACCCGTACCCGTACCCTTATACCCGACCCAATAATTCAAACCCCAAATTCAAATCCCCCCCAAATTCAATTTAATTTCTGTTTTTAAAATTCTGTTTTTTAATTTCTGTTTTTATTTCTGTTTTTTAATTTCTGTTTTTTAATTTCTGTTTTTAAAATTCTGTTTTTATTTCTATTTTTTAATTTTTATTTTTTAATTTCTGTGTTTTAATTTCTGTTTTTTAATTTCTGTTTTTAAAATTTTATTTTTAAAATTCTGTTTTTATTTCTGTTTTTAAAATTCTGTTTTTAATTTATGTTTTGTAATTTCTGTTTTGTAATTTCTGTTTTTAAAATTCTGTTTTAATTTCTGTTTTTTTATTTATATTTATATTTTATTGTTTTAAAGTAAAAAAAAAACATAACAAAAACAAAAAAAAAAATAACAGGAAAAAAAACGAAAACAAAAAACCAGGAAAAAACAGCAAAAAAAAAAAAAAAAAAATACCCGTCAAGGGTACACGGGTACGGGTATAGGACGGGTAGGGTATGATTTTTGAAAAAAATACCCGACATACCCGTACCCGTATACCCTAGTACCCATCATACCCGTACCCGCCCGACCATTAATACACTACGTGGCACCCAATGAACAGTACTTTTTTCTATTTTGTAGGCGGGGTCCAATTTTTTCAGGAGACTGCATTGGTCACCATGGGGCCTTTTCTAAAGTCTCTTCCTTTTCTCGAAAAATGTTTTATTAAAAGTGTTTTGAGATTCGTGCCAAGTTAAAAGAACAATACTGGACTGTCCGTTTCAATTTTACTCGGGATATCTATTTCCCAGCGCAGGGGCAATATTATTTGTGTCTTGAGATTCGTGCCAAGTTAAAAGAACAATACTGGATCGTCCGTTTCAATTTTACCCTGCCAGGTAGGAATTCTTATCCTCTGCATTAACTCAAAAAAGAATCTTTTGAGTTTATGCATCTGGACCGTCCAATTCTCTTTAAGATTCGTTCTGACTAGATACGCACTGATATTAAAAGAACCCTGAATTATAGGCTGTGACCGAATTAGCTCTAATTAAAATTGGACGGTTGAGATGTATCAACTTAAAAGATGCTCTTTTGAGTTAATGTAGACGATGCGGACTCGTCAGGTAAACCCTGTGTCCTGCTGAGTGCATATCCTCTGAGATATCTCATATTTTGCATGACCGACGTGTCCGGTGCCTATTCGGGGGTGACGTAGGGGACAATATTATTTGAGCTTTGAGATTCATGCAGAACGTATTACAACGATTGAGATTTTCCAAAAAGCCACGCAAAATATGAGATATCTCAGAGGATGCGAATTCTTGTCCTGTCCATTTAAATTTGAGAAATTTGGATATATACCCATCACAACTTCTTTATTAATATACCCATTTTCATTTTTTCTCACTAAAAATATAAATTAATATTAATAAAATATTTAACATATCATTTTATCCTTCACAGATCCTTTCCTAAACTTTTCGCCCGATCGTTCTTGCGCGACCTTTCTTCTACCTCTCCCCTAGCCCGACCTTTCAATTAACAAAGAAATTAAAAGTATACTAAAGTATACTAAAGGTTTCTCAATGGATTTATACATTTCCACACACCAGCAGCTCCTGTGATGGAAAGAATTATACATTTCCTTCATGTATCAGGACCAGCCTTGGCACCCTTTGTTGGATTTTGAAATGTTCAGCGCTCATCATTGTTGGCAACCCCAATTCTTCTCTGAAGGATGTAGATGGTATCCCGTCGAAGGTTTGGAGCCTCTTCAAGCCCAATTTGCCATATGTTGTGTGCCGGGGTGATTGCTTGCTGCTTGCCTATCAAACTTGAATAATCTGTGTTGTCACCTAGAGCTGCCCAAAAATTCTCACACAGTGTGCTATCGTTTGACAGCCTTCTATGATGGTAGATTGTCTATATTTACGGAGGTGCTTATACAGAGAGGAACTTCAGTGAGGCAAAACGTCGAACAAGTGGCGGAGGTGAGAAGGAGACCACACTCTCCCCAGAATTGCTTCCATTTTTGTTTCCAAACCATCTCTTTCTCGAGCACCCCTCCCTTTTACACTTCTGGCACGAATGGGCACTTGTTGTTTGAAATTAATGATCCTCAACGGAGAGAAGATTTGGATGTATCTTCGACTGGGATTCTTGTACGTAACACAACTTGAATTTGGGGTAAGACCCAAAGAGATTTCACGCAGGAAATTAGAAAAGAAAATAATATAGGAAAGGATCTGTGAAGGATAAAATGGTCTATTAAATATTTTATTAATATTAATTTATATTTTTTAGTGAGAAAAATTAAAAATGGGTATATAAATAAATAGACTATGTTTGAATGGGAAAATATCTAATTTTTAATTTTAGATGGGTAAATATCTAATTAAGGAAGTTGTGATGGGTATATATCCAAATTTCTCTTTAAATTTTAGGGTTAATTTTTTTGTATATCCTCACTAACTCTTCTAATTTCTTATTTACCCCTAAACTCTTTAATTTATCTAATTTATCCCTTAACTCTTAAAACTCTTTCTTTTCTACCCATCACATATTAACTATGAACTTAACCATAATTAAATCTTTAGTTAAAATAATAAAAGATAAAAATACCCTTATTCTATTATGTTATGCTCTCGTGCTGTCCCTTATCCGCTCTGCTCTTCTTTTTCTTTGGATAACCTGTGCTCTTTCATTTTTCTCTTTGTTTTTCTCGCTCTCTATTGACTATTGCCCTACATTTTTGCTCTTTATCTTCATTTTCTTAGAAGCAAAAAAGTGAAGCCTGAAGTGTCTTTCATTTAGGGGCGGACACGTTGCCTTTCATTCTTTTCTATCAATGACAAAAACACTTCGTTTGTCTACGATTCCCATAAACCAGGATGTGCTTTCTTTTATTTGGTAAGCTCAGCCTTTGAGCACAATTTGAGACCTAACCAACTATTAAGCAAATGAAACATGCATGCCGATATCTGTCCTGAGCTATCTCAAATACTGTAAACCCATAAAAAAAGGCTGTTGTTGTCTTTGATTTCTAAGTTTTAATTAATGGAATAGCAATTGCATTATCATTATTAATTGAATTAAGAATTGAAACTTTTAGGTGAAATTTATAGATATCAATTCTTGCAAAATAATTTTTTAATCTGAAGACATACGATCTGCTCCCTTTTAGGTGGTTGGTCGGTTACTGCAGCTTCAAGTGTCAGCTTTAATACACGTTGTATAATCATGATGTACAACTTAGCAGTATCTGCTAAGTATTTCAAAAAAAAAAAGTGTCAGCTTTAATGAAAGATATACATGATCAATATAGCTTGATCTATTTAGGTTTGTAGTTTCTTTGATCTTAGTTGGTCTTCCATTTCTATTTTCTTTCAATAGTTCGACCTATTCAGAAAATTATCAGCTTACGATTGTGGTTTCGATCCCTTCGGTGATGCCGTTTTGATATCCGATTTTATCTGGTTTCTATTTTATTTATTATATTTGACTTGGAATTCCCTTTTGTTCCATGATTCTGCTCTATCCAAGTCAACAAGTCATACATTATTAGAAAATGATTTATTCTTCCAAAGACTTTTCATTTGTGATTTTATCCTGTAGAACACTATTAAAGTACGAAATAAAGATCTGCTATTGGTAAGTCTTGAAAAAGAAATTCAAGGAGGCACTCGATTAGTTGGTGATATTCATCACAGAGAAAGAGATGGGGGAATGATGGATGAAGATTGTCAGACCGAGGAGGTGGTGTCTCCAATTCGATAGTCATTGCTACTGTTAAGTGAATCTATGAAAAATAACATATTGATAGAAGGTTTTGTTGAGAATAAAAAGTGCTCAGTAGCACAGTATATCACATATTCACAGAGAAAGAACAAGGGTAAAATGGGAAATAAATAAACTACATAATATTCAATTTTGAATAATTAATTTTATGGGTAAATAGAAAAATGAAATGAGACTTGAGAGATATATTAGATATTAGTCATATTACAAATAGTAGAAGGGTATATAGAAAACTGAAGAATTTTTGGAGGGCAAATAGAAAAAGAGAAATTTGGATATATACCCATCACAACTTCGTTAATTAGATATTTACCCATCCAAAATTAAAAATTAGATATTTACCCATCTAAATATAACCAAATTATTAATATACCCATGTTTAAATTTTTTCACTAAAAAATATAAATCAATATTCATAAAATATTTAAATGACAATTTTACCCTTATCATTTATTTTCTAAAAACTTCCATCGCTATGTTCATGTGCAAGTGCGACCCCTTCCTCCTCCGTTCACCCTCTGCCCCAGCCCGCCCTTCCTCTCCCTGTCTTCCTTCTCCCCCGGCCCCTAAAACTACCCGCCCCTTATTACTTGTAAAAAATGTAAAGTTGGAGGATCAATTTGAAAACTTCTCCTTGTGTTTCTGACAATCCATCTCCTCTTATCAGCAAGTGCAAACAACGTCCCTATTTCATCTCTATGCTCCTGATTTTGGACCAGTGAGTGGTGTAGCTTGTTTGTATGCCAATCAATTGAAGAAGTGTTGATAAATTGAAAGAAAAACTTGATTAATTTGCATGCTCTCGGTGAAGTTCAGTAGTACTTGTAATGCTTTTACCAGTTTTCTCCTCTTCTACTCAGAAGCCGTGCTCCTTATTCAAATAGAGAGATCTTGATTGGTTACTCTATAATGCTTCAAGAGCTGATAAATACATCATATTTGATCTTTTTCATCTATTACGAGCTAAGCTGTATTTATAATTTTTTTTTTTTTACAAGTTCCTAAACTCTATAATAGTTTTACACTCGTACCAGCAGTGGTATCGTCGGGGTGGAGGAGAGGGAAGGCAAGGAGAGGAAGGGTAGGATGGGCCAGAGGGAGGACGGAGGAGGAAGAGATCGTACTTGTACAAGAACACAGCGATGAAAGTTTTTACGAAATAACTGCTAAGGGTAAAATTGTCATTCAAATATTTTATGAATATTGATTTACATTTTTTAGTGAAAAAATTTCAAAATGGATATATTAATAATTTGGATGTGTTTAGATGGATAAATATCTAAATTTTAATTTTGGATGGGTAAATATCTAATTAACGAAGTTGTGATGGGTATATATCCAAATTTCTCATAGAAAAATAACCCTAAATTTTAATGTAGTCTAAAGTGCACACTTGATCAGGAGATAAACCCTTGTTACAATGATTCACTCTACTTTCGCCGACACCACCGCCGCCCCATCGTCCCTTATCGGACGCCGGTCTTGGCATCCGAACCCGATTTTCTCTCACAGGAGATTTTATTTTTCGATGTCTCGTCCTCTTGTCCTCCCTTGCGTTGCGCTTGAGACCTCCGCTCAATCGGGAGACTCAAGTGGAGAAACGGAGAAAGAGAATAAACTCTGGGGAGGAAGGTTTGAAGAAAAGGTAAACGAGGTAGTGGAGCGGTTCACCGAGTCGATTTCCTTTGAAGCTGAGGAGCTGTGGATGCATGACATTAGGGGGAGCAAGGCGCATGCCAATATGCTAGCTGCCAAGGTACTTACTTATATTATGATTTTGACTGATTGTATGATCTTTAAGCACTCTTAGATTGAAGAAATTAGTGAAAAAAGGGCTAATTTGCGAGTATGAAGGAGGGTTTAAGTAGGAGACAAAGTTTTAATCAGTTAAAGCGTCAATCTAAATATCTAAATTGGCTGTAGTATTTTGGTTAAGCTATAATTTACTTATCTAAGTTGCATGATTGTTATAATTAAGGTGTATATGATCTACTCATTGTTTGAAAATTTAATGAATGAATTATCAAATTTTATTTGTTTAAGATTTCTAGCACTAATAATAACAACTGATAATGCAATGTTACTTGGTGCATTAAGCCGTTTTAAAGACTGGCCACCCTTTATATAATTGCTGACCCGGTCAGCATGATTTGCTTTTGTTAAAACACTGTCAAACTTTTTTATTGGACAAAATGCAACTGTAGCTCCGTTGGTCTATTAGAGAATTCAATCCCATTTGTTTGATTTAGTAATGAGTCATCTGACCTGGTCATTGCTTCTCCTTTACAAATTAACCAAACAGCTCACAAAAGAGAAATAATTTATTAGAGTTGCAAGTGTAAAATAAATGAGAATTAAAAAATTATTCCAACAAATTCTTTGAGATACTGTTGCAATTTAAATTTGAGTTTACTTCTTCAAGTGGGGTGCACCACTAAAAAGGAGGCAGGGATTGAAGTATCTTGGGAGGTGATTGCTGTGAGTCAGCGAATACTTCTCTAAAGATAATACTCGTGATTTTATGGGTATGCTTCAATTTTCTACAATGGTTGAATTTCAGCACCAAACTGAGATCCAAAAAACTTGATGACAAGATGTGACCAACAAGATTTCGCAAGTTACTGTTTGTATTTCTCGTGTGTTAGTTATTGTACATTTTATAGAATTTAGGCTTAAAATTCTAACACTCATATTAGTACTATCGAGTATTCAAGATGCAAGCCCTTTTATGTTGTTCTAATAGTTTTATGACATAGTATCTGGTTTTAATTTCAATTTACTTTATTGGTTGATTGTTTAATTTGTGCTCTTTCTTTTGTATCGCCATTGCATATCATTTGATTCTATATTCTTGATGAAAATTATTATAATTTAACAGGGATTGATGACAGAAGGGGACAGAGACAAGATCATAGAAGGCCTCGGGGTGATAAAGAAAAAGATTGAGTCTGGCAAGTTTGTCTGGAGAAAAGATAGAGAGGATGTGCACATGAATATCGAGGCGGCACTAATTGATATGATAGGCGAGCCTGCTAAGAAATTGCACACTGCTAGAAGTCGAAATGACCAAGTTGTGACTGACCTTAGGCTCTGGTGCCGTGATGCTATTGATCGAATCCTGACTAGAATTAAACAACTCCAGGTGTGTCAGAATGATTCTTTTTCAAAGTCGAGTTGCTAATGAGAAGTATGAAAAAAAACATATATTACTGGCTATGTTATGCATACTTGAATTCATCTGCTGCTGTTCTTCTTAGAACATTTGACAAAGATTCACAAAAGGATGTACTCTTATATTGTTATGTAATCTGGTGCAGAACTTTAACTGAATAATTGGTTATACCTTTGGCTTCCACTCCAAAATTTTAACTCATGGAGACAGGTCTTTCTTAGCAGAGTACTAATAAGATAATTTTTTTTAATTCTATATTTTGTTCGGACAAGGCTTAACGATTTTCATTAGGTGCAATTAGTGAAACTGGCTTTGAGAAATGATGGATTAATTATTCCGGGCTACACACATTTGCAAAGAGCTCAGCCTGTTCTCTTGCAACATCTTCTCCTATCCTATGTTGAACAGGTTAATAGTTTCCTTTTTACCTTCTCTGCCCTGATTTTTTGTCTTTCAAATTTGCAAAAGAGCTCAACGAGTAAGAATTTGAGAAATTCTTCTGGTGTATATAGTTAGAGCGGGATGCTGGGAGGTTGACCGATTGCAAGAAGAGGTTAAATTTTTCTCCTTTGGGTGCTTGTGCTTTAGCTGGTACGGGGCTTCCTATTGACCGTTTTATGACTTCCCAAGAACTAGGCTTCACTGCTCCTCTTAGAAATAGGTATTTTTTTTTTATACGTACGTACACATTCTTTTTTTCATACTTCTTAGAAATAGGCACTTCTAAAATGTACTATAATTCTCTACTAAAGTATTTGATATTGTAATTCTTAAGGGGCATTTTACTTGTTTTGCCAAAAATTTGTAGAAAAGTTAACTTTTTTTTTTTTCTGATTTAAATTCCAGCTTAAAATAATGTTGTTTGTTAGAGTTGTTGGAGTAAACTCTAGGCCTGAAATTCTGTAATCTACCTCCTTTGTAGTATTGATGCAGTTTCAGATCGTGATTTTATCCTCGAGCTCCTAGGGGCCAACTCTATCACAGCTGTACATCTGTCGCGACTTGGAGAAGAATGGGTTTTGTGGGCATCAGAGGAATTCGGTTTTGCAATACCAAGTGACTCGGTTTCTACCGGTAGTAGCATAATGCCCCAGAAGAAAAACCCAGACCCAATGGAGCTAGTTAGAGGCAAGTCGGCTAGGGTTGTAGGTGACCTTATGAGCCTTTTGATTCTCTGCAAAGGGCTTCCTAGTGCATATAATCGTGATCTTCAGGTAATTCTCTACCGGGGTGGTTAGAAAGAAGTCAAAATTCTAACTTAATGCTTGAGCTTTAGAAAATAATGTTAAAAATGTAAGTAGAATGTAGCCCATGATAGAGACAAAGGTGCATAAAACATTATCAGCAATAGTGTTTTGACACAATACTATCAAGCTATTGCCTGGTTGGAACAACTATTTATGGAACTGATCTGACAATAGAGAACTGAATCGGAAGCTTATGGCTTGTTTTTTAACTTAAAAAAGGTAGAACATCAGGTGTCCTGAGTCTGGGTTTCATACGAAATAGTATTTTTATTTTGTCAACAGGAAGATAAGGAGCCATTATTTGACAGTGTTAAGACGATAACACAAATGCTTGAGGTGACAAGTGTGTTTGCTGCTAATATTACTTTTAACCATGAGAGAATTCGCACTTCTTTACCTGCTGGTTATCTGGATGCAACTACACTTGCTGATTATCTTGTAAAGAAGGTACATCTCCTGCCTCTATTGTAATTCATTTGTAGTGTGCTGCATAACTTCAATTTAATTCAGGATCTTTGCTAAATTTGCCCAGTAGTTTGGCATATTTGCAACTAGCAATCCAACAATTTTTGTACTACGGTATTTTGCAAGCCAATAAAAAAGAAAGACTAAGATTCTTGAACTTCTACAAAGTCAAATAAATTTGTTCATTCAAACATAAGTTTACTTTAAGTGACTATTATCAATGGTAGCAGTGGAGTTGTCAATTTTCAGAGGGTTGTATTCCATCTAGCTAATCTATTTTGTATGTTATTTTAAAGTTATTTAAAAGTATTTTGATGATGCTGGCAAAGGGTGAGAAGACTGCTTGGTGTTACTTGCAAATTTGATCACACACTGCTGTATTTCACAAAATTTCTTGTAACTAACCAAGAATATCCGATATTTGAAATCATTGAGGATTGTCTTTTCACTTCTATTCGAATTTTTATTGTTTTTTCACTCATCAGGGAATGCCATTCAGAACTTCTCACGAGGTAGTAGGCCGGGCCGTTGCATTATGTGTAGCAAAGAAATGCCAGCTCTCAGATTTGTTGCTTGATGATTTATGTGGCATTAATTCAATTTTTGAGAAGGATGTTTATGATTACTTGGGAGTAGACAATGCGGTAAATAAGTTCACTTCTTATGGCTCTACCGGCTTAGCGGAGGTGCAAAAACAGCTCCAGTTTTGGTGCTCCCAGTTAGAAATCACCAGCTCCGAGTGAATTAAATAAATTGATCTCCAAAGATTGTTGCATTATCTGTATTATTAGAATTAGCTCCCAACCAACTTTGATTTCTTTTAAAATATGGCTTTGGAAGGGAAATGAGCAAAGAGATGTATGTGAACTGTATTTTAATATTGCTGATTAACTGAGCTGGGGTAATTGGTATCATGCAGAAATAATAATAGTTAGCTGAGTTCTAGATAAGCAACAAAGGGCACTTCTATGTATTATTTAATTGGTCGGTGCAGATTAAATGGACTGGATTTTACTGCTATATTTCTTCCTGTGCTGCATGCCAGTATTGTATCAAATATCATATTGAAATCCCATAATGCCTTTATAGTTTGTGCTCTTTTACTGTCCATATTATTATTATTATTATTATTTATTTATTTATTCATGAGGAGGGTTCAAATGCACCCAAATTTTTGTGCACCTAAATGCACTCTATCCTTTTTTCTCCATTTTCAAAGTCTGAATAGTCAATCCGAACCGTTAGATGCGATCTACATATTAAGATGTGCTTGGAGACCAAATTTTATATTTTTTTGGAATTTTTTTACTATTTATTAAGCCACTTTGAAAATCGCTGATCCAATGGTTCAGAAAATGTAAAATTAGCGATTTTTAAAGTGGTTTAATAAATAGTAAAAAAATTTCAAAAAATGTAAAATTTGGTCACCAAACACATCTTAATATATAGATCGCATCTAACGGTTCGGATTGACTATTCGGACTTTGAAAACGGAGAAAAAGATTTGAAAAATATGGTGCATTTGGGTGCACAAAAATTTGGGTGCATTTGAACCCTCCTCTTTATTCATTATTTATTTTTTGTAGTTTCATATTCAAAATCTCTGAAGTAAATTTTTTAGAAAAGTGCCCCTGTTATTTTTCAGAAACTCTGTTGTATACATGCCATGAAATTTTTTTCATGCTGAAAGATCGTGCTTTTATGCTATATTTCTCTGGAGACAAAAATGGATTACTTGGCAATTCGCAGAATACTTGACGTGTGCAAGTGTACTGTCGTTACTTCTAATCTGGATAGCCTTCTCTGGTGGAAACTAAAGGAGCTGGCATCAACACTTGTTTTCATTGACATAAAACATAATATACAGCGCAAAGTAGTACTGTATAGGATCGATCATCTAATAAACAGTGAAGATACACTGATCCTGATTAGCCGGTTCCTTTTTTGCTTAAGATTTGATATGATATTTAGTTTTAACAGTGCTCCCTTGTGTGTTGCGATGGTCTGTTAGTATGTGTGATTGTTTTAATATGAACTAGTGATGGTTGTTCTTAGGAAAACAATGTAGTTTAAGTAATTCTTACCTCATTTGTGTTGAATTCGTATCCTCTGCTTAACTCAAAAAAGAATCTTTTGAGTTAATGCACCTGGACTATTCGATCCGCTTAAATATCTGTACGGGTTAGATCTGCACTAATATTAAAGGGCCCCCTGCGCTATAGGCAGGAGGCCAGATTGGCTCCGTTTAAAATCAGACAGAGACGATGCGAGCGATACCATTATTTTGGATCTTCATTTTTTTTTAATGAAGTTGATTAGTATTCACTAATTTCCTTAATAAAATGATTATTGTCAGTGCTTCAATTAATCATACAAATATTTTACATCAAGTATTTATCATTAGGCATACCTTTGATAAATATAGATAAGCTTTAAAATATGTGCCTGTTGACTTTCTATAAAAGAACTTTTCTCCAATGGTAAAGACTAAAGAGCAATCTCAGTCGTAACACAAAAGGAGTTGAAAGTGTGTTGACCATTTAATTCTGTCAAAATTAGAAAAATAAATATGAAGCATATTAATTGACTTCTTTAAAATTTGGCTAAAGTTCAAGCTCTAGTACGTTTTTACTCCACAAACCAAAATAATTCAGACTAATACTATAAGATGCAAAATACCATATAAGAAATTGCATAGTTTTAAATTCAACAACAGAGAAGTCTCAATTATATAGAGGGAAATGGTTTGCTATATATATATATATATATATATAGGGTTCGGCTAATTTGCTGCCGGCAGCATTTCTGCCGGCGATGCTGCCAGCCTATTTTTTATTTTATGATGTCCAAACAACAAATCCAAACCGTTAGATGTTTAATCTATATTATAATCTACTTGGAGATCAAATTTTACATTTTTTGGAATTTTTTTACTATTTATTAAGCTAGTTTGAAAACCGCTGTTTTCAGTAAATTTCTGCAGCATTGAAATCAGCAGTTTTCAAACTAGCTTAATAAATAGTAAAAAATTCTAAAAAATGTAAAATTTGGTCTCCATGTAGATTATAGTATAGATTAAACATCTAACGGTTTGGATTTGTTGTTTGGACATCATAAAATAAAAAATAGGCTGGCAGCATCGCCGGCAGAAATGCTGCAGGCAGCAAATTAGCCACAGCATATATATATATATATATATATGAGGAGGGATCTAAGTTACAATAACTTTTGAGTTACAACAAGTTATCACAACCATTTTCTACATTTTCAAAGTTCAAATTGTCGATGCAAACCGTTCAACGTGATCTCCATAATAAAATGTGCTTCCAGATCAAATTTTATATTTTTTGATTTTTTTTTACTATTTATTAAGATGGGTACAAAATTCAATAGTCTGAATTTGACTAGTTTTTGTACCCATCTTAATAAATAGTAAAAAAATTCCAAAAAATATAAAATTTGGTCTCCAAGCACATTTTATTGTAGAGATCATCTAACGGTTTAGATCGACGATTTGGACTTTGAAAATGTAGAAAATAGTTGTGGTAACTTGTTGTATCTCAAAAATTGTTGTAATTTGATCCCTCCTCTCTCTCTCTCTCTCTATATATATATATATGTAAGAGATGGGCTATGGTGCATTGCAATGCATAGGCATCATTGTGCATTGGACCATAAATCACTAATTCAAAGTCCAAATGACCGATCCAAACCGTTCATCTTGTTCTCCATATTAATATGTACTTGGAGACCAAATTTTACATTTTTTGCAATTTTTTTACTATTTATTAAGTCACTTTGAAAATCGCCGATCCGGTGGTTCAGAAATTTTTACTGTTCACTCGGATTTTCAGATTTTCAAAATTGCTTAATAAATAGTAAAAAATTCCAAAAAATGTAAAATTTGGTCTCCAAGTTTATATTAATATGGAGAACAAGATGAACGGTTTGGAGCAGTCATTTGGACTTTGAATCGGTGATTTATGGCCTAATGCATAAGGATGCCTATGCATTGCAATGAACCAAGTCCATATCTCTCTCTCTGTCTATATATATATATATATATAGAGTTAGGCTGGGGTGCTATGGATAGCATAGTGGCCTCTATGCTACGGCTCAATATTCGAGTTTTCAAAATCCAAATGGTCGATCTGAACCGTTCATCTTATTCTCCATATTAATATTTGCTTGGAGACCAAATTTTATAATTTTCTGAATTTTTTTACTATTTATTAAGCCACTTTGAAAATCGCTAATCCAACGGTTTTACTGTTTTGTGCAGCCACCGTTGGATCAACAATTTTGTAAAATACTTAATAAATAGTAGAAAAATTCAGAAAAATGTAAAATTTGGTCTCCAAGCAGATATTAATATGGAGAATAAGATGAACGGTTCGGATCGACCGTTTGGATTTTGAAAACTCAAATATTGAGCCGTAGCATAGAGGCCACTATGCTATCCATAGCACCCCAGCCTAACTCTATATATATATATATGCTGTGGCTAATTTGCTGCCGGCCTTTTTTTTTATTTTGTGATGTCCAAATAACAAATCCAAACCGTTAGATGTTTAATCTATACTATAATCTACTTGGAGACCAAATTTTACATTTTTTGAAATTTTTTTACTATTTATTAAGCTGATTTGAAAACCACTGATTTCAATGCTGCAGAAATTTACTGAAAACAGCGGTTTGAAACCAGCTTAATAAATAGTAAAAAAATTCCAAAAAATGTAAAATTTGGTCTCCAAGTAGATTATAATATAGATTAAACATCTAACGGTTTGGATTTGTTGTTTGGACATCACAAAATAAAAAAGGGGCGGCAGCACCACCGGCAGAAATGCTGCCGACAGCAAATTAGCCGGACCCATATATATATATATAATTTTTTTTTTAAATTCAGATTGTTATAGTTTTGGAAAAAGGCAAGGCAATCCTGCTTTGCTGTAATTACTGGGCAAATTCTCAACCAGAAAAAAAAAATTTCAATCAATAACCGACCAAAAACAAATCCGAAAAGGAAAATAAAACCTGCGTTTTTGAATTTTTATTGAACTTTTTTCTATTCCTCTCTCTCTCTAAAAATGGATCGCCAGAGCTCCTCCTCCTCTAGCTCTTCAAGGAGGATGGGAGCACCGGCGGGAAGCTCTTCACCTTCTTCCAAACCTGAACCTACCCTTCGTAAGCCTCCGCCGGTTCCCATGTCTCGCTCTCTGTACGTACATTAATATTGGCAAAGAAAATGAATAAAGTTTGATTGCCATTAATTAGCTTGGTTCATCATGATTAATTGGTTCCACAGGACTTTCGGGAGCGAGAGAACGGTAAAGAGGTTGCGCTTAACAAAAGCTCTGACATTGCCAGAGAGCACAACAATGCTTGAGGTGTGCAAAAGGATGGCGCAACGACAAGTTGATGCCGCACTCCTAACCGACTCTAATGCTCTGCTTTGCGGTATCTTAACAGACAAGGTCGGTACGGTTCTATATATTAATCAATTGTGTTCAATGATTATTATGAAGTAAAATAATTGACAATGCAGGACATAGCAACAAGAGCAATTGCACGGGAATTAAAGCTTGATGAAACTCCGGTCTCCAAAGTCATGACAAGGAACCCGGTATTTGTTCTCTCTGACACGCTAGCCGTCGAATCACTTCAAAAGATGGTTCAAGGTTCTTCCTCGATATAAAAAAGAACTTAATTGTTTTTGTATATTGCCTTATTCATTCTGTTATAGAGGTGTTAATTAGTACAAGTGATTGATGTCTTCAGTAATATATGTAATTATCGAAAATTGAAAAGTTATATATATATATATATATATTGTGTCTTAATCAGGGAAGTTTAGGCATCTGCCAGTGGTGGAGAATGGAGAGGTGATTGCACTATTAGACATTGCTAAATGTCTTTATGATGCAATTGCTAGAATGGAGAGAGCATCAGAGAAGGGTAAAGCCATTGCCGCCGCTGTTGAAGGTGTCGAGAAAAGCTGGGGAACTCCTAGCTCCGGTATTTTCTTAGACAACGTAAATTATTTTATATAATCTTTTGACAAGAAATAAGTACCTATATATATAAAATTTGTGAATATTTTGTAATTTTAAGTTAAATCCATCTGTCTTATATATACATAGGCTCAAACTCATTTGTTGAATCTCTTCGTGATCAGATGTTTAAGCCTTCTTTATCAATTGTTGTATCTAATCATTCAAAGTAAGTAACCTTAAACTCAAGTTCTATATGAAAATTAATATTAATTATTTTGAGCTAACTTAATAATAAACGGTATATATACCTTTTTTTATTTTTTTTAGGGCAATTACTGTGTCATTAGGTGACTCAGTGTTAACTGCAACAAAAAAGATGTTTCAATGTCAAAAGAGTTCAGCTATTGTCACTAATGAAAATAAACCTCAGGGCATTCTAACGTAATTTTCTCTCCTCTATTAATTTAATTTAGCTCCATAATAAGGCACATTCATGTAAAATGGTATCTCCAAGAAATAAAATAAAAAATAAAATAAGATACTATACTTTTGGAGGATTAAAAGTCTGAGAAATACACAAATATATATTGGTGCCATTGTTATCTGAATGGGCTATTTAGTTGTTTAAGTTTTTATTCTATTTTGCATTTATTAATTGCAGATCTAGAGATATATTGATGAGGGTTATTTCCAAAAACCTTTCTCCAGACTCAACCCTTGTAGAGAAGGTAATTTTGCACCATAGGACCTTCATGTTTAGTATATTTATATAAATTATTGATAGTGTGAATAATTGAAAATAAAAATTGAAATGCTTACATGCATGTGTAGGTAATGACCCCTAATCCTGAATGTGGTACCTTAGACATGCCCATATTGGATGCTCTCAGAATAATGCAAGATGGCAAATTTTTACACCTTCCAGTTGTCGACAGAGGTAATATATATATAATCCCTCATTCTCCAGTTCAGTTTTCAACCAAAAACATGAAATTTAGTATTTAAAAAGGATTTTACCAATGTATCTATTCAAAATAGTAATGGCCATACAAAAACAATTACACAAAACAAATAAGTAAATGGTCTCAATGGAAAAAATTAAACATGCCGCTAAATCACTTTTCTAACTTCCACTATGCTGTTAAAATGAACCGCTAATCAATGTCCGGTATAATGCTAAATCACTATGAAAAAAAATGCTAAAATTTCAAATTTTTGTTAGTACCATAGTGCTTAATTACCATATACCATCGGTTTGCAAGTACTTAATTATTTGAGTTTTTGAGCTTTTTACTTAACTTTGATTTGAAATAGAGGGAAGTATTGTTTCTGTGGTCGATGTAATTGACATTACCCATGCTGCTGTATCAACTGTAAGTTAATTTTTTATTATTGTTACTCTTGAAGTAATTAATTTGGTACAGTTAAAATCATCAATGCTTGACTAGTACTGTTTTTGTTGAAGGTTGAAAATAGTGGTGGGATGAGCAATGAGGCAACAATTTCTTTAATACAGAAATTTTGGGACTCTGCCATGTCTATTAGCCCCATGGATGATGATGATGACTCTAGGTAATAATTTTTTTTGCATTTACTTTCCCTTTTTCTCTCTTATTTTAACTTCAAAACAAATTCTCTATTTGGTTTTTGGTTTATGAAATACATGTGAATTTGTGAAAATAATATAGTGAGACATCATTGAGGATTGCATCAGATGGTGGAGATAACAGAATAAACAGGGGTAGTTCCCCTTTATCCATTTTGGATTTGCCTAATAATACTTTCGCCTTCAAGCTCCAAGACAAGAGAGGCCGAATGCATCGTTTTTCTTGTGGTACCATCACAAAATTAATCAGTTTTTATTTATATTGGATACTTAATTATATTTAATTACTTGACTCGATCATATATATGCAGATGTACAAACGTTAACACCATTAGTTACTTGTATCCTTCAGAGAGTTGGTAATGAAATTGATAGGGGTCACCTGCCTCATATTTTGGTACCACATCATTCTCTAAATCATTTCTTATATATTTAATTATCAATGGTTATATCTTAATTTTCATTCTCTAAATCATTTTTCATGTGTGTTGAAAACATATTACTTGCAGTATGAAGATGAGGATCATGATAGAGTACTTATCACATCAGATGATGACCTAACTGCAGCTGTAGATCATGCAAAACTTGCTGGTTGGAAGGTACATACATGTATATTTTGAGGTTGATGCATGGTGAAGTTACAGTACCTATTTCATTTGATACCATGTTATCATCCATGTTATACTTTATTTCATGTTTTGTTATAACTTAATAGGGATTGCGGTTGTACTTAGACTACTCAGGCATAAAAGGACATAAAAAGAAGGGAAGAACATTTGTATCAAGAGATGAGGTTGCAAATTATGAATATGTATGGGCAGCTGCTTACAGTGGCGTTGCAGCAGGTGCAGCCTTCATAGCTGGTATTGGTATCATGGCTTATATCAGGAGACCAAAGTCAACATGATTATATATTTTTACATATATAATCTATCTATCTTCTTAATTTCTAAGGAAATTAATGGAAAGTGAAATGGGTATATATATATGTGTTTCCAATTTTCATGTATCATCACAGGCATGTGAAGTTCCTTCATATGTATGTGGCCCAATTGTATGCTTGTTATTTTGGAAAATATATATAAATGTATATTTCTATCATTAGAAAATGAAATTCCATATTAGAGATTAACTTTTCCTTTGCTCTTTTTTTTTCTTCTTAACTATAGACTTAATTAGACTTCACTAAAAAAAATATATATTAAATATATAACTTAAATATTTGAAAAAGAGATAATTTCTGTAAAATATATTTTACATCAGAAAATGTTAGACATAAATAAATATGTCTAGGTTCAGTTACCAAGACGAGAGATTCATGTAAAACATTATTCGATCAATTGTAAATCTAATAAAAAATTTGTGCTGTCAACTGTGAATCATATACAAACTCATATAAGGTTCCCTTAAAATATATATAGAGTTGTACAAATTTGTTCGGTCAATTTTGAATCATGTACAAATTTTCTTAGTCAAACATTAACACTAATACACTATATATATTTAATTTTATGCAAGGTCAACTTGAGAGCATGTGCAAAAATGTGGTAATTGTGTAATATATAGGATATACATTTAACACAGCAAATTATAGTGATTCAAGCTTTAAATAATGTCAACTTTATACAAATTTGCTATCTCAAGAATGAAACCTATATTAGTTTGAACTTTGAAAACCATTTATCCTATTTGCTAATTTTAGCAAATTCAATTTTATGGTAATATATATTAGTTCTTGATCAGTGAGGATCAGTTCATTTTTTCAATTTTTAACACTATGTATAATACAAGCATTGGGGACAACGATCCAGAAAATTGAATAAATTTAGATGTGTTTGTAAAATTTATAGTTACATTTCTTGTTAATCTGCAGTCTTGTACAGCTTGCTGTACACCAATCAATTTCAATTAAACGCGATTATTTTTAGATAGAAAGATAGAGATAGCCTTTCCAATTCCAATTAACTTTTATATAATATCTCTATTCAAGTTTTAAACTTATAATCTGTGCAGAAGGTGTTATCTTTTATATTATTAGATCAAACACCGGTTTTTATCATTAAACGTGAATTAAAAACAAAATTCTCACGTTAGATCAGACTTTGAAACTATAAAATAAAAGTTAAACACAAATTGAAAATCAATATATAAAAATTTTATGCTGAAAATGAATCAAAATTTTTAAATATATTCTTGTAAAAAAGAAATAAACCAAAAGATTACAAATATGTGAAAATTTCAAATTTACACGGGCTGCAACGTGAAATGGCAACCTTATTCTTTGAGGGTCGCCATTTCATCTTGCGGCCCTATTTGAAAACAAAAATTCGATCAAAACCATTAAAATTTAATATATTTGTGTAATAATTTTTAAAAATAGAAAAAATAATTAATAATTGAGTTAGGCTTGGGTGCTATGGATAGCATAAGGGTCTTCCGTGCTACAGCCTCAAAAACCTATCGTATAAACTTCAAACTTCAATTTAAGTAGTTCAATAATTTAGTTATATAATAAGCTTGTATGTTACTAATTTTTACTATTTTTTATAATTTATGAAAGATGGCCTATAAATAAAAGAAAATTGCTAATATTTTAGGCTATTTTTTTGCTATCTTTCATAAATTATAAAAAATAATAAAAAAATTTCAAAAATAATAAAAATTAGTATTTTATAAGTTTATTATATAACCAATTTATTGAGCTACTTAAATCGAAATTTGAAATTTATACGATAAGTTTTTGAGGCCGTAACACGGATGACCTTATGCTATCTATAGCACCCAAACCTTACTCTTAATAATTTGAATATGTTAGAAAGAATATTAAACAAAATAGATAAAACATATTATAATTTAGATGTACTAGGACTCCGAAATATTTTTCAGGCATGCTTTTTTATGGCTGTAAAAAATTAATTTATTTCTTAGTGTGTTAATTAAAAAACAAATTAAAATGCTTTGGATCTGAATTATTGATCTCAGTTCAAAAGTCACTTCTAGATAAATACAAAAATTATCGTGATCTTTCTAGTACATTCAAATTGTAAGATACTTCATCTATTTTTTAAAAAAGTATTTGATTTGACTTGTAATAATAACAAGGTTTTTTGTTTTTTAAAATAAATAAATAGATAGATTACCTTAGAATTTTGAATGTAATAGAAGCACAATTAGATGATGGACGGCCCAGATGCAGCGCCCCTTTCCTTTTCTTTTTCTTTTTTTCTTTTGAGTCCCTTTCTCTTTCATTTTTTTCCCGATCTTTCCGGAGAAGTCCCGAGAGCAGAGAGCAGAGCAGATTAGAGTCGGTTTGTGTAAAAGTCACTCCAAGAGGCGATTTAATTCTCTCTCTCTCTCTGTATCTCATCTCTGCTAAGCGCTTCGATCGCAACTAGAAGCTTTGCTTGATTCTTCAGTAATTCTCATCAGCTGTTGAGAGGTTAGTCTTCTTACTTAGATTTAGACGGCTTTTGTCTTAGGGTTTTTCTCTTCCTTCTAATTTATGGGGTTCTTGCCTTCTTGGTTCATGATTCCAAAAATACCCACTTTCTTTGCAGCGGTACCTATAATTATAACATTATTGATGATTTTCAACATCCTGCTTTTGAAAAGCTCTTCCCTTACCACCGATTATTGTTTGGAAAAGGCAAAAGCAAAAAAGAAAAAGAAATTATATGTAAATTAATTTTCCATTAAATAGGGTGGATGTACACTATAAACGCCTCCTAATATTTGTTAAATTGTGTTTGCAGAAACTGTTTTTCCTCTTATGTATATCCCCATTATATGTACTAATGTACACCATGAGGAACTGTATTTCTATTAGGAAACATGAAGAATTTTATTGAAGTAGCAACTTAAGATCCTTCAATTGAACAAATAAACTAGGAGGGTCTCATGTTTTTCATGCCTCATCATACCTCATATTTTATATCTTTGTTTTTAAAGTCCGAACTGTTGATCTGAACCACTTAATATGATATTCATACTAAAATATATGGGGATGAAATTTTATAATTTTTGGAATTTTTTACTATTTTTTAAGATAGGTACAAAATCATTGTTTCTGTACTGTTCAAAAACAGTGATTTTCTATTCATCTTAAAAAATAGTAAAAAAATTCAAAAATTATAAATTTTCATCCCCAAGCATATTTTAGTATAGATATCATGTTGAACGGTTTGGATCAACAGTTCAGACTTTAGAAACGAAGATATAAAATATGAGGTATGATGAGGTATGAATGGCATGAGATATTGGAACCCTCCTCTTTTATAACAATGTATAATACTAACAAAATAAATATTTGGAAAATTAGAGAGTAAAGGGAGAAGATGGCAAAGCACCACCCTGATCTGATCATGTGCAGGAAGCAGCCGGGAATAGCAATTGGGAGGCTATGTGAGAAGTGTGATGGCAAATGCGTCATTTGTGACTCCTATGTGCGTCCCTGTACCCTTGTTCGCGTCTGTGATGAATGCAATTATGGATCCTTCCAGGGCAGGTAATTTCCCGCTTAATTTGCCTCGTTATATCTCTCCCTTTTCTTTTCTCGTTCTTTTTAGTAAATTACACAAATAGTCTGTAAAGTATTACCCATTACTGTTATAGTAATTGAAGTTTAAATGCTAGTTCCTTTTTTTCTTACCAAATTGTTCTTGCATTAGCATTTTAGAAAAGCAATATTTTCATCGATCTCAGCATCATGGATGTAGTAACTCAAAAGTAACAACACATGATGCAGTTACCATTTTTATATCCATGTAGTCATATGTTCAAGCAAGAATTGGTGTGTGTCATTGTAAATTAATAATATTGTTACATTCATTTTACCATATAAATATCTCAAAGATATGGATACCAGTGTGGATTTTAGTCTTGTTGTTTTCACCACTGATTGTGGTAACACCAATTTGATACAAATTGAAAACTTAAGGACTAAAATGGAAATTGAGAAAGTTTGCAGGCCCAAGTGGGACTAAAATGATACTTTAAGGACCATATTTTTTATTTGTTCGTTTTATTTTGTTATTTCCATTTTTTAAACTCTGGTTATTATCTATGTCTTGTATTGCATTACTACTCCTTTCACAAATTCATGTTGCTGTTGATTGTATTGCTTTCTCAAGAAGATCTATACCTGTGCGTGTCAGATTTTTTAAAATCAGACTGCTTAACTGGTTTCCTATCCAGTAATAGGCACTTAGATCTCAGCTTGGGGTTCTCCTATGAAAGTTCTTACATTTGAAGAGTAGCGAACTTGCTGAACTGGTAAAATGATGAACTGTATCAGACAGGAACCTGGCAAAGACCCAAGATTATTTTTCATGGTGGTGATTAATCCTTATTTTGATTTGTCGGCAGGTGTGTGATATGCGGTGGAGTGGGGATATCAGATGCTTACTATTGTAAGGAGTGCACACAGCAGGAGAAGGACCGTGACGGGTGCCCAAAAATTGTGAATCTGGGTAGTGCGAAGACAGATCTCTTTTATGAACGCAAGAAATATGGCTTCAAAAAGAGATGATCGTCCTCATTGTTTGGCTACTTTTGATTAGGTTAGCTGCATTGTCTTTACTACATATTATCAGAATCCTGTTGCTTTGTTATTTGATACTCCTGATTTGATCTAGAAATTGTTTGTCATTACTATATATTTAGATCAGGTTGTGATTGATGCTGATATGAGTGTGTGTTATAGATGACTAATCAATTTCAGATTTTGAAATAATCATCTTTATATTTATATTTCAATGTAATATCTTTGAAACTGACAACATTGAAAACTCAGGTTGTGTTAATTACTGCGTGCAAAGCCGCCTATTAAGAAAGCAGTTACATTATTATTCTTTTAGTTCTGAAGCTGCTTTCTTATTGGGTGGATTTTAATGTCAGGATTTAATAGGGTTCTAAATAGCTAGCTATAGCTACGCAATAGTTGTGCTAAAGTTTTTTCAGACTCCAAAAACTATAACACTATTAACCGTTTTTCTTTTATAATGATTCTAAATAGCTAGTTATGATTGTGCTATAGTTGTGCTATAGCTTTATCGGACCTTAAAAGCTATAGCGCTATAATTGCTATTTAGAACATGATTTATTGATAATTTAAATGCACACCATCGCTGTAGATAAATTTTAAATCCAACAATTCAAATGGATATTTGGTGGTGGTTGCCATTTGTTAGATTATCTTGATGTTGCAATAATTAATATTTAGCGTGAGGATGGGAAACCAAACAATACTAAATTTTTAATTAAATTTGAATGTAATTAATACGATTGAAAAGCAATAACTTTTTTATTTTTTTTGTTAGTTGTATTTTGATAATATCCGTTGTTAGTTTATGCAATCGATTTTTATTACAGTTGTTGATGCCAAGAAAATCTTATTGTCAAGCCATACCTATATCATCATATTGTTTTGTCTCGATGTAATAATATTTATGCTACAAAGTTTTATAGGCCAATATAAATTAATTAGGTTACAGTAGCATAGCACCGACCTATTGGTACTATAGCATCAGTGTCATGTCATTTACCGAGCCCCCAAGCCAACACTATGAAATAAAGTTTTAAATTAGAAAAGTTTGTAACACTAGTTAAGGAGGGCAAATTAAAGGGAAATTTTTTATCTATATAAATTATTAAATTTATACATACGGAAATAAAAAGAGTACTTGAATTTTAATAAATTTAGAAAGATCTGGCTCAATGAGTCTGATCCAAATATATGGATTGGTCTTTCAGATCCATAGATATATTTTATTTTAAAAAAAATAGACGTTGATTGGAAAATTTGAAATTTAGATACCACATAAAATCAGATAAGAAATGGATCGGTCTCATCGTTGAAGATCCAAGTTTTTTTTTTCTAAAAAAAAAAATTAGAAGAATCGGCCTCTACCAAATTTAAAAAAAAAATGGATCTGACTCAATTGACTCATTAAGTCAGATCCACTTAGTATCAGATGAAATGTGGAATACAAATTTTTTCTTTTTCACCGTTTAAAAAAATATATATATTTATGGATCAGGACCATTGAGACCGATCTATATATTTTGATCGAACTCATTGAGTCAGATTTTTCTAGATTTATTGAAAATGAGGTACTCTTTCTGTTTTTGTACGTGTAACTTTAATAATTTCTATATATAAAAAATTTCCAAATTAAAGCGACGCAAGTAGACAAGTGCCTTCTCTTGTGGGGTTTTGAATCTTTTTTACGGCTGACTGGTTCTTGGATAGAACCGGTCTCAGTTCTATTGTAGGATACTACAATTGAACGGTTAAGCTATACAAGGTTACGCATGCATAAATTTAATGTGCACGGAGTCCAGCAAAATATAATCTTTTTCCCACAAACCCTTCTAAATGTTTTCTGGGTTGCTTTTTTAGTTTTTAAAGAATCCTCTTCCACCTCCTCATTTCTTCTTCCTACTGTTATTCTCTTCTCTTCTACATATGTCAGTTATATATGCACAGATCAGAGAACAAAGACACAAAAAAATTCTGAACACAAATAAGTACCAGCACAAATTAGAGAGAGAAAAGATGTCAGATTGGGGCCCAGTGTTCATAAGTGTGTTGCTATTTATCCTTCTTTCTCCGGGGCTTCTGTTTCAGTTGCCGGGCAGGGGAAGAGTCTGCGAATTCGGCAGTTTGCAGACAAGCGGAGTTGCAATTCTTGTCCATGCCATCATATACTTTGCACTAATTGCAATATTTCTACTTGCTATAGGTGTGCATGTGTATCTTGGTTAAAAAAAGTTGTTGATTTGTGTAGGTAATTTGTAATGTTCTTGAATTTTCATCATAAGTTTCAAAATTTCTTTCTGATTTAGCTATTATATTGTTGGGTGTATTTCATTATTTTATAATGGGATTGTAATAATTACATATAATCATTATTTTTTTATGTTAATTGACACTTGCTTTCTTTTCTTTGAATTCTTATGCTGTTTATATAGCTTAATTATTTTGGTTAAGTTATTTGATACATGCCGAGTTATAACGAGTCATTAATTAATAGAAAATGAAATGAAAATAGATTCACAGATCATTCACAAAATAAGAAATTTGATAAATAAAAAAAATTCTGACTACAAAATGACAGATCCTGTTTCTTAACTCAAATTTACAAAATCATCATTGCAAAATTGAGCTCTGTGGTGATTAGAAGATCCAATTTTCAGCTTGATACCTATTTAAAATTTCAGAGTTTAACTTGAAATGTAATCATTCTAATTAGAAGACCCAATTCTGAAAGTAGAAAAACTGATCCAAAATCAAAGAAAATATATAAAACAAGTTGTTATATGTAGAGATGAGGTTGTAATATAACTAGAAATAACATAAGAAGAAGTCCAAATAAGACAGCATGAACAAAAATGGATGCCCAACTTGTTTTCATACTGACGAAATCCACTGGTCGGTACCGGCCGGGCATTTGGAGAATTGCACCAGGGGTTAGAAGCGCAAACAAAGCTGTAGCTATTATTGGGGGAGCCCAATCCTTCATGGCTTGAATACTGGTATCAAAAGAAACAAAAAAAATATGATGGAACTTGAACAAGATGTAAGCTTCAAGTATTTCTCAGAGTTTCTAAGGATTGTGGTCTAATATATATATAGGGGTAAAGATTGACAGAATGATGCTTCAAAAATAAAGGTAGAATTGGATGCCATGATGCTTTTTACATAGTGGAATGGGAATAAAGAAAATCTTACTGGATGGAACAATGATTCCCCAAAGCACTAAGAGTTATATTGTTTTGTATTCATAAAATACAATTATATTTTGTGGAACATCATCATATAAGCGCATGGTAGTTTTTTTTAACACCTTATGAAGCTATTTAGTTTGATCATACACCACATTTTATGGGAGAAATTTTAGTAATTAATTAATATCATCCCATCAAAGAATAATTACGAAGTCTTAATTTGCATTACTTTAATTTAAGACTATATTTTTTAATTTTTTGTACGAAGATATTCACTAATAAATACGAAACATCAGAAAATTACTTTTATATTCTTATCATTTAATTTTTTAAAAAAAGTCTCAGCAACATAGAACCATTATCTGATTAAATAAAGTTGGAATCTACTTGTATAAAGTATATCCTAGCAATAATTACGATATTATCCCCAAGCCCAAATTTTTTATGGGAGTTTTGGGCTTTGATGGGCCCTGGAGCAGTCTAAAATCCAGTTAGCTCTTTCTTATTCTAAAATGAGTACAACAAATATGTATTAGTTAAATCGTTTTGGTGCAACAATGTCCATGCCTATCCTTCCATGACCAGAAAAAAGAAACCCAGAAAACACCATTAATTGTTGATATTATTCATAAACGATCATAGCAATATAGCTGATCCTCCAGCTTCTGTTTGACTACAGAAAATATGCATAACAAGTGATCAAACAAGCCATTACACATAACGTAGTTTAAGACGATAATAGCACACAATCTCACAATCTAATGCAAGTTCAAGTCAAACCTTCACACACAACACAAAATGTAACAATATATACTAGCGGTACTAGTACTGGTACGTATTTAGAAGTCATGACACAAATGCCGATACTTCAGGCTAGCCATCCCGGTGGCATTAGAGGGACTGTGCTGGGTCCAGCACTACTTGTTGCAATTGCCATTTGTTGTTCATTCTGGTACCTACATCAATTCAAAACAATCCTTTCAATTCATCTAATTTCGCAATAAAAGATGTAAGAAATTAAGAGCAATATATATGAAGTTTTAACAATGATATATACCCGATTTGAAGAGTGGGTTCGCACTCGATGTGTTGAAAAAACACTTGATCAGCTTTGATATAACCAATTCCTGCGTTGTTGTGGCCTTCCCACATCTGTGCCTCATCACCTTGGTTGTAATCAGATAGCTGAGATTCATTTATGTCTACTAATTAGTGTTTTCCTTTGACTGACAAATATATATATATATAAAGTTGAGCGCGAGCACGTGCTACATGTGCTGGTTCAAAGAAGATTAATTTGGCATTGCAGGAAGCATCACATACCCTTTTCTTAATATTTCTGTTGGCTTCGAAAAGACGGATCTCCTATATATATTGACCAAAATAGACACAAGTTACCAAAACAAAAGCATTGGAAAACTCCTATTTATCAGAACTAAGTTTTGTTTTTTTTTTCATAGAGATTATTTACCTGTTTTTTCAAATCTTCCAATGTGTCCAGCATGCTCTGTGTCTGTCAATATACAAAATAATATAAGTTTGCATGCGGCTGATTAAAAGAAAATAAGATACATTTATAAATGAAAAAAAGAAAGGAAAAAGGAAAGATAAAATAAATGACCCTGGTGTCTCGGATGTGTTTAAGAGAAGAATCCAACTGAGCCTCCAGTTTCTCCAGACTGGCAGTGTCAAGCAGTTGCAAATCCTCCCCCATTAGATTTCTACGCTCAAATAGGTTTTATTATAATAAGGACATGCTTAAATATATAGGTAATTAGTCCTACATGAGTTGGAAGAAAATTAATAAAACAGTAAGAGGAAAACAACAAGGAGGAGTCGACGTACCTCTGAAAACGTTGCAAGGATTCAACTTTGACTTTCAGTTCGAAGAATTCCTGTTGATTTCTCTGCAAATGTTAAAATGCTACAATTAGCAAAGAGTTACAATTCATTGACAGTATTTTTATAACTTGATAATCTTGACAGTTGGCAAAAGCAAGCTGTCTTAAGTTATTTTAACATCTTAGTCATGGTTTTCACTTTTCACTGTGAGGTATCATGTCTATGGCAAAGTGATGACATTGTTGTAGGTGCATGTTAATTTGGCAGTTAATTCAAACTTTTCAGCTGATGTGAATTTGAGAATTTAACTACCCTTAATGTACAAAAATTATACTCAAATTGCATGTAACTTGTAAGGTAGGTCATTTACTTCTCCCATAATGCATTGGAAACCTATCAAGCTTTTCAATTGTGAAATTATCCCATCCTTATAGCACATAATATAACATCTTAATTAGATGTGTTTCCTACCAGGGTTTCTCTGGAGACGACTTTTGCTGGCTCTGGTGCACTATAACTGCATTTTTGGTACCTCTCCAGTGTCTTTGTCATACTACAATTTTAAGAAATAAAGATCATTAATTCAGAACAAGAAACTATTTACAACATATAAAGAAGTCCGGTTAGTATAACATCGGTGTCATATGACACTAACTTCAAAATTAATTGAATAGACTTCAAATGACTAATCCAAACTGTTCAAACCAATTTACTTTATGAGTGATGCGTTTATATACAATTTTTTTTTATATTTTCGAGTTATTTTAGTATCAAATCAAGCGGTAAAAATGTTGAAAAATGAATGTATTAAAATTAACTTAAAAACTCACACATTTATCGGGCTCCATATAAAGACTATATTATGATATGAAATAAAATGAGAGCAACTTTTTTATGCTTATGTAGCAACAAAATTAAATGTCAAAAAGGTATTATATATTATGTAGCAACAAATAAAGCTCCAAATAGCCGAACTCAGAATTAAACTTTACAAGTCCACGCCAAAAAAGAAATGAAGAGATGAAATGAAAGAATTGATATGACTTGAAGGTTCCTTAACATATCATGTGATATCTAGGATTTGACCCCTTGGCCTTTTGTATTGCTGATTTTCAGTAAGTTTGACATGTGAAATTTTGAAACATTTTGTGACAACCTAGCTAATATTTCAGTTAGTGAGAATACTTTAAACCCTAGCTACAAACGAAAAAGTTTATGACAGACATGTCATGATTTGAAGGTTCCTTAACACACCTTTAGAATTCAATGTAGTCCTGTCAAGGATTTCACCTACTTATTTTTTATTTCTTTCTCACTGAATATACCTGATGTAACATAAAGCACTAGATAATTATATATTAGTTTTTGAGGAGAATATTTTGTACAGAATGTGAGAATACAAACCCTAATAGCTCGAAGTAAATGTAGTTTTGAGGTATAGATCTTTTGTACAGATTTACTTTACTTTTGCAAAACCCTAGCTAATAACCCTAGATTTATTTTACTTTTGTATAGATTTATCTTCATTGAGATATTTTACTTTTGCAAAACTTGGCCATGATTCATCTTTTCCAAAAGGAAAAAAGAAGAAAATAAAATAAAATGCTTTGGGTTGACCATCATAAAATAATGCCCTTGCAACAGCCCTATATGTTAGACAGTTATATTGATCTAGTAATTAAATTAAGGAAGTGTAAAGTAAGAATTTTAGAGACAGTCTTACAAACAACTTGTAGCTTTTAGATATTTTTTTTTCTTGTTTTGGTTGATTAAGAACAAAACTAATTTGGTTTATCTGGACTAGCTAGGTTAATAAAAAGGAAAAAGGAAATATTATTAAACTAGTTTGCAACAATCTTCAACCACAGTTCTGAACTTGTTTATCAGAAGAAGGAAATTAAAGATGTGCAAGCAGTAAAATTTTAGATGTGCAAATTAAATATGTGCAAGCAGTAAAATTTCTTTCAAATTGCATGTACTTGAGTTTCACTAAAAGAGGAAACATATCTATATATCCAATACATGAATTCATAGTAGAGGTAAGTTTTTGCAAGCACACTACCTTGTTAAAATGGGGTATATAAAACAAAAGAAAAAATGGCAAAATTGTTTCATCTAGACCCACATACATAAACGATGGAAGGTAGATCATTTAATTAAGTTTCTACTTTATCTATACTCAAATCAAATCCTAATCTTTGCGGAAACATGAAATGATTTTAATATTATGTATAGATATGTAAATACAATCGCTTCTTCATGAATAGTCCAAGATAAACACTTGGATAACTCCACTTAAACTAGCTAGGTCTAGGTGAACTTTGCTATGCAATTGGTGAAAAAGGAGGTTTATTTTTCAAAATTAGAAACAGAAATAACTCTTAGCTTCCTTTCCAAGTTAGATCCAACATGATGCACTTGAAAATAAGCTAATCTAAAACATGATACCCAAATTTCTCTTACATAAACCTACAGTTGTAGAAATCTAACCCAGAAAAGACTAGGTCAATTTTCAGATCTGAAACTGCAAACTTAGCATAAAGATAGAGAAATTCAATTTAAATCAGGAATAATCACTTTCATACGAGTAAATTACAGTCAAACAAATAGATATGCATAAATTATATATAGTCAACCAAATAGATAGGCAGGCGAGAAGAGAAGAGAAACATCAAACAAATTACCATAAACTAAAACATTTTTTCTAATTTTATGTAAATAGTTCAACATAGGTGCTAAAAGAACCTGATCGTGCTCCGATCTGGAGCAAGAGAAGATTACACGAGAACAAGAAATATGTCACACAAAAAATTTCGACTATATATGTATATATTTACATGAAAAGAAAATTATAAACTAACGCAGAAATTAAGAGAGAAAAAAAGGTGATACTTATTAGTACTAGAGAACTCGTAGAGACGTCCTCGCTGAGAGAAGACAATGAGCCCCACCTCGGCATCACACAAAACCGAGAGCTCATAGGCTTTCTTCAACAAACCGTTGCGGCGTTTTGCAAAGGTGACCTGACGGTTGATCTTGTTCTCTATCCTCTTCAACTCAACCCTTCCCCTCCCCATTTTGATCTTGTTGTTGTCTGTGGATCTATCTACCTCTAGAGAAAGAGAAGGGATGGAGGTCATGAGGTAAATTAAAGTGGAGGTAGTGGGGGAGAAGTATTGATGGAAAAAAGAGTGGGGTTAGAGCAGTAGAGATGAGCCAAGAGTTACTTTAGCTATTTGTAGCAAGTGTGACAGTGAGAGGTTTAAAGGAGAATTGGATGACCTAATTAACCAGGAATTCATATCTTCTCCATTAACTCAAAAAAGAATCTTTTCAGTTCATACATCTGGATCGTTCAATCCGTTTTAATATTCGTGCAAGTTAGATCTGCACTAATATTAAAGGACCTTATGTTATAAGCAAAAGGTCAGATGGACTCCGTTTAAAATCAGATGGTTGAAATGTATTAACTCAAAAGATGCTCTTTAATTTGAATCAATGCAGACAATGCGGACTCATTAACTAGTAAAAACTATTATTCAATGAACATTTATTAAGTTTAAGAGATAAATTTCAATGAAAATGCGCGCGCATGTGTATATATATAGAGAGAGAGAGAGAGTAGGGCTACCATGCTTTGCAAATTAAAGTGGATGTTTTAATTTGCGCTCATATCTTTAGTTCCAAAATTTAAAATGTCGATCCGAACCATTCAAGTTGATATCTATATTAAATTGTGCTTGGAGACCAAATTTTAAATTTTTTGGAAATTTTTTACTATTTTTTTAGAATTTTTCAGTGTTTTTTTAGAAAATTCTAGACCATCAAAAACAATGATTTTGAAAAATTCTAAAAAATATAAAATTTGGTCTCCAAGCACAATTTAATATGGATATCAACTTGAACGGTTCGGATCGACATTTTGAACTTTGAATGTAGAGATATGAGCGCAAATTAAAACACTCACTTTAATTTGCAAAGCATGGTAGCCTTACTCTATATATATATATATATAGAGAGAGAGAGAGAGAGAGAGAGAGAGAGATGGGCTACGATGAGTTGCGAAGTAAAACATGTTTATACTTCACGCAATATCTTCATTTTCAAAGTTCAAAACATCGATCCGAACCGCACTAGTGGAAAATATGGAATCAGGATCGGTTATATACACATATCAGTAACGGAATCCAACCGATCCTGATGAAGGCGATACTGATACTATCAGGATCGGTTTTATATTTTTTAAAGAACCGTTCCAAATAGAAACTAATAGGATCGGTTTTTTCATAAAACCGATCTTAATAGTAGTTATCTAGATCCGTTTTAGAATACCAACCGCTCCAGATAGGAACTATTAAGATCAGTTTTAATATAAAAACCGTTCTTGATAATATTTTCGAATATTTTTTTTTATTAAAAATTTCATATCTAGATCAGTTTTTGAATAAAAACCGATCCAGATAGGAACTATTAAGATCAGTTTTTATATAAAAACCGTTCTTGATAATATTTTCGAATATTTTTTTTTATTAAAAATTTCATATCTAGATCAGTTTTTGAATAAAAACCGATCCAGATAGGAACTATTAAGATCAGTTTTTATATAAAAACCGTTCTTGATAATATTTTCGAATATTTTTTTTTATTAAAAATTTCATATCTATATCAGTTTTTGAATAAAAACCGATCCAGAAAGGAACTATTAAGATCAGTTTTTATATAAAAACCGTTCTTGATAATATTTTCGAATATTTTCTTTTATTAAAAATTTCATATCTAGATCAGTTTTTGAATAAAAACCGATCCAGATAGGAACTATTAAGATCAGTTTTTATATAAAAACCGTTCTTGATAATATTTTCGAATATTTTTTTTTATTAAAAATTTCATATCTAGATCAGTTTTTAAATAAAAACCGATCCAGATACGAACTATCAAGATCAGTTTTTATATAAAACCGATCCTGATACTTTTTTTTTTGTTGGAATGAGGATCTGAAATCTGGATCGGTTTTTAAAAAAATAACCGATCATAATAGTAGTAATCTGGATCGGTTGTTTAAAATAACCGATCCTGATGTTTTATTGAAGCTAAAAAAAATATTTTTATTTATTTGACCAGCTTCCATATATATTTTGCTGGCCAGCATCCTAAATATTTTTTTTTTTGCACAGTAAGAAACAATAATCAAATATCATATACACATCATAAATTAAATATCATACACATCTTAAATTATTACAAAAAATTCATGTTCATACAAAGTTTTGTGAAGCATTACATATTATAACAAGAAATTTAAATCCAAAAAAAATTAATTAACAAACATACAAGTGACTAATTGAGCTATTTCTTCAATTAACACACATTTATGCAATTAATGTAAAGCACAACAATAAAAAAATCAATAATTACCTCTTTTGCAATCACATCACTTGAGATTAAAAAAGATCCTAAAAATAAAAACAAATGTAACAATTAGATGGAAAAACATTTTACAATAAAAAATACAAAAAAATGTGTTTTTAAAGCATAATAATGAGAAAATTATATAAAGTTAATACCGTAATATTTGATCGGCCGAGCCGGAGGTGCGAGAGGCTCGGCTTTGAGAGGAAGAGACGGAGAGAAAGAGAGAGAGAGACACAGAGGAGAGGGAGAGACGGAGACAGAGAGAGAGACACAAAGAGTACAGAGGGAGAGACGGAGACAGTGAGAGAGACGCTAAGTTGAAAATGAGAGGCGCGGAATGAAAATAAGAAGAACCCTAAGCAGGTTATATAGGGAGTTATCATTAGGATCGGTTGTTTATAAAAAACCGATCCTAATAGTATCAGGATCGGTTTTTTATAAAAAACCGATCCTAATACTAATTTTTTTTGGCGGGACTAACTTTGAAAAAAATAGTATCAGGATCGGTTTTTTATATAAAAACCGATCTTGATAAATTTTTTTTTCAAAATGGGTCCTGCAAAAAAAAAAAAAAAAAATCAGGATCGGTTTTTTATAAAAAACCGATCCAGATACTATCAGGAACGGTTTTATTGCTAAAAACCGTTCTTGATAATTTTTTTTTTTTTTTTTTTTTTTTTTTTTTTTTTGCTGCAGAACTAACTTTGAAAAAAAATAGTATCAAGATCGGTTTTTTTATAAAAAACCGATCCTGATACTATATATAAGAAAGATCACTGCGGTAAACCCCACTCATATTGATGGTCTATCAACCATCAAACGGCTACCATTTATTTTCTTTTCTGTTGATAATGCATGTACACAGATAAATATTAAGAAAAATGTGAAAAATATCAAATTTATTTATTTGTGTTTGTATGGCCAAATCAACTCTACTATGATCAATTTTGTACAATTTTATTATTATTAATGGCATCAAATTGTTAAATGGAATGCAGACCGTTCATTTCTGCATGATCATCCAACGGTGGGTCTGTAATTAAATGACATGTAATAATTTTTAAAATGATCAAGATATAACATGGAACATTAATAACGTAAAAGTGCCGAAGGCCCGACAACTGTAAGTTTTGATCCAACGTAAATTATTTACGGCCGTGCGATGTTGCTATATTGTTTTGCTTTGATGAACTAGTACACGAATCCCGAATTGTATCAAATTTTATAATGGTGAAATTAATATGACATTCTTTCATTTTAACGGTTCCGATCGACCAAATGCTAATATTCGTATTCGTTCCTTCACAACCCCACACAACAAGGGTTCAAGTCCTATGTATATTATTATATGGCACAAGTCATTGATGCATCATGCATGATTGTATAAAAAAATTCAATAGTCAAAATGACTTCAAAATGAAATATCAATGTCAAATAACTAATTATATTATCACATAAATTTTAATAATGTAAATTACATTAATTTTCATCAAAAAATATTTATAATTGAACCATATGCCATATACAACAACCATATATATATTCTATTAATCACCACACTAATTACATATACAACAACCATATAATTGAACCATATGCCATATACAAAAAAATAGTATTAGAATTGGTTATTTGAAATAACTGATTCTAATATTATTTTATTTTCAAAGTTGTTCTTAAAAAAAAAAAAAAAAAAAAAAAAAAAAATTATCAAGAACGGTTTTTAGCAATAAAACCGTTCCTGATAGTATCTGGATCGGTTTTATTGCTAAAAACCGATCCTCATGCTATTTTCTGATATATATTTCATTTGTTAGATGTATTTAAGTTATCTGAGAAATATATATATAACCAGAGATTATTTAAAAAAAATAAACAACTTGTTTGTGTTTGTATAATTGTTTGTTTAATTATTTATTTGTTATTTATAAATTAATACCATAAAATTAATTGCTTAATTGATGTCATGAACAAATGGAAACGAATTCATATTACCTGAGATAACAAAATATATATGGTTAGACCAAGACCATATTGATTCGAATTTGATCAGACGGTTCATATATAGGATGTACATAGGGAATGAAATATCTTTAATTTGACCTCTTTAAAGAAATTAATTCAATTATAAACCTCTTTTAAAAAAAAAAAAACATACTTGAAAGCTGGCCAGGTTTTACAATGCTACCTTTAAAAAAAAATTAAAAAAAAAAAAAAAAAAAAAAAAAAAATTTATCAAGAACGGTTTTTAGCAATAAAACCGTTCCTGATAGTATTTGGATCGGTTTTATTGCTAAAAACCGATCCAGATGCTATTTTCTGATATATATTTCATTTGTTATATGTATTTAAGTTATCTGAGATATATATATATAACCAGAGATTATTTAAAAAAAAATAAACAACTTGTTTGTGTTTGTATAATTGTTTGTTTAATTATTTATTTGTTATTTATAAATTAATACCATAAAATTAATTGCTTAATTGATGTCATGAACAAATGGAAACGAATTCATATTACCTGAGATAACAAAATATATATGGTTAGACCAAGACCATATTGATTCGAATTTGATCAGACGGTTCATATATAGGATGTACATAGGGAATGAAATATCTTTAATTTGACCTCTTTAAAGAAATTAATTCAATTATAAACCTCTTTTAAAAAAAAAAACATACTTGAAAGCTGGCCAGGTTTTACAATGCTACCTTTAAAAAAAAAAAAAAAAAAAAAAAAAAAAAAAAAAAAAAAAAAATTATCAAGAACGGTTTTTAGCAATAAAACCGTTCCTGATAGTATTTGGATCGGTTTTATTGCTAAAAACCGATCCAGATGCTATTTTCTGATATATATTTCATTTGTTATATGTATTTAAGTTATCTGAGATATATATATATAACCAGAGATTATTTAAAAAAAAATAAACAACTTGTTTGTGTTTGTATAATTGTTTGTTTAATTATTTATTTGTTATTTATAAATCAATACCATAAAATTAATTGCTTAATTGATGTCATGAACAAATGGAAACGAATTCATATTACCTGAGATAACAAAATATATATGGTTAGACCAAGACCATATTGATTCGAATTTGATCAGACGGTTCATATATAGGATGTACATAGGGAATGAAATATCTTTAATTTGACATCTTTAAAGAAATTAATTCAATTATAAACCTCTTTTAAAAAAAAAAACATACTTGAAAGCTGGCTAGGTTTTACAATGCTACCTTTAAAATAAAAATAAAAATAAAAAAAAATAAAAAAAAAATTATCAAGAACGGTTTTTAGCAATAAAACCGTTCCTGATAGTATTTGGATCGGTTTTATTGCTAAAAACCGATCCAGATGCTATTTTCTGATATATATTTCATTTGTTATATGTATTTAAGTTATCTGAGATATATATATATAACCAGAGATTATTTAAAAAAAAATAAACAACTTGTTTGTGTTTGTATAATTGTTTGTTTAATTATTTATTTGTTATTTATAAATTAATACCATAAAATTAATTGCTTAATTGATGTCATGAACAAATGGAAACGAATTCATATTACCTGAGATAACAAAATATATATGGTTAGACCAAGACCATATTGATTCGAATTTGATCAGACGGTTCATATATAGGATGTACATAGGAAATGAAATATCTTTAATTTGACCTCTTTAAAGAAATTAATTCAATTATAAACCTCTTTTAAAAAAAAAACATACTTGAAAGCTGGCCAGGTTTTACAATGCTACCTTTAAAAAAAAAAAAAAAAAAAAAAAAAAAATTATCAAGAACGGTTTTTAGCAATAAAACCGTTCCTGATAGTATCTGGATCGGTTTTATTGCTAAAAACCGATCCAGATGCTATTTTCTGATATATATTTCATTTGTTATATGTATTTAAGTTATCTGAGAAATATATATATAACCAGAGATTATTTAAAAAAAATAAACAACTTGTTTGTGTTTGTATAATTGTTTGTTTAATTATTTATTTGTTATTTATAAATTAATACCATAAAATTAATTGCTTAATTGATGTCATGAACAAATGGAAACGAATTCATATTACCTGAGATAACAAAATATATATGGTTAGACCAAGACCATATTGATTCGAATTTGATCAGACGGTTCATATATAGGATGTACATAGGGAATGAAATATCTTTAATTTGACCTCTTTAAAGAAATTAATTTAATTATAAACCTCTTTAAAAAAAAAAAAACGTACTTGAAAGCTGGCCAGGTTTTACCATGCTACCTTAAAAAAAAAAAAAAAAAAAAAAAAAAAAAAATTATCAAGAACGGTTTTTAGCAATAAAACCGTTCCTGATAGTATCTGGATCGGTTTTATTGCTAAAAACCGATCCAGATGCTATTTTCTGATATATTTTATTTTGTTAGATGTATTTAAGTTATCTGGATCGGTTATTATGTATAGACCCGATCCAGATGCTATTTTATGATATATTTCAATTAATAAGATTTATTTGAGATATTTTAATTATCAGGATCGGTTTTTGTTGGAAACGGATCCTGATACTATCAGGATCGGTTTTTACTAAAAACTGATCCAAATGATTGAACTATTAGGATCGGTTCTAAAATAAAACCGATCCTGATAGTATCAGGATCCGTTTCCACAAAAAACCGATCCTAATAGTAATAAACTAGGATCGGTTGTTACTAAAAACCGATCTGAATAGTTTTTAGGATCGGTTTTTTTAAATAAACCGATCCAGATACTTATTAGGATCGGGTGTCCATATAACCGATCCAGATAGGCCGATCCTGATTTCTGTTTTTCCACTAGTGCCGTTAGATGTGATCTCCATATTGAAATGTGCTTGGAAACTAAATTTTATATTTTTTTGGAATTTTTTTACTATTTATTAAGCCACTTTGAAAACCTGAAAATCCGGGTGAACAGTAAAAATTTCTGGACCACCGAATCGGCGATTTTTAAAGTTGCTTAATAAATAGTAAAAAAATTCCAAAAAATGAAAATTTTGGTCTCCAAGCACATTTCAATATGGAGATCATGTTGAGCGGTTTGGATTGACGTTTTGAACTTTAAAATCGCAAAATATAAGTGTGAAGTAAAATAGTCGCTTTACTTCGCAACTCACCGTAGCCCATCTCTCTCTCTCTCTCTCTCTCTCTCTCTCTCTCTATATATATATATATATATATATATATATATATAATCTTTTGAGTGAGGCTATGTTACTAAGCAAAGCGCATATTAGTATGTAAATTGATTAATATTTTCATTTTTGAAGTTCAAATAGTTAATTTGAACTGTTCAATATGAGTTTTTAATATGAAAATGCACATACATACTAAATTTTATATTTTTTTTTTTGTTTGCTTTTATTTAGATTGAAAATAACAGTTTTTGAATGGTCTAGAATATGTATATTAAGTAATTTTCTAGATATTTATCTTAGAAATTGTAAAATTTGATGTACAAATACATTTTCATATGGAGAACATATTGAATGGTTCAAATTGATTATTTGAATTTTAAAAATGAAAATTTTAATCTATAATACGAATCATTATGCACTATATATACTACCATAGCCTAACTCAACGTTTATTAAAACTTAAGAGATAAATTTCAATGAAAAGTTCAAAACACATTAATATGTTTTTTTTTTTAATTATCTGTAAAGAACCCGTTGAATTAATTGTTGAATGTTTAAGCCTTGTTTGAACTTTGAACAATAGAACTACATCACTGAGCACTTTGGAGGTGCTTTTTGTCTGACAAAAGGTTCTGACATGAAACAAGGTTACGTATATAATGTGTTATGAAACATGAGATGGGACACCTGTCGGTATATGGATGGTTAGAATTGGGTAAACTTCGATGTGCTAATTTATTTGTCTAATGAAGAGATACATCCAATTATGTAATGCCACGCCAGCTTCTAGAGTTATTACCAATTTCCTATTCTCTGAGATTG
Organism: Carex rostrata; assembly: GCF_964058835.1. Lineage (NCBI taxonomy): Eukaryota > Viridiplantae > Streptophyta > Magnoliopsida > Poales > Cyperaceae > Carex > Carex rostrata. The sequence continues at coordinate 8,512,952 of NC_135918.1, forward strand.
AGACTGGATTGTATTATACATAATTCAGTATATATAAATGAATTATAGTATTAATTAATCTATATTAATGATAATCTCCACAATTTTTTTTAATCTACGATTTTAAAGTGTCATATTAGCAATAGTTAGTGATTAAAAAAGTTGTTTAGTATATGTAATTTTAGAGTGAGGCTATGGCACTATGCATATCGCAGATTGGTCCAGACTATGGATCATTAATATTTTCATTTTCAATTTTCAAACAAATCGATTTGAACCGTTCAATATGATCTTCATATGAAAATTTATTGGCATACTAAATTTTATATTTTTTTTATAATTACTTTACTATTTTTTAGATAGGTAAAAAATCACTATTTTTCAAGCGATTTTCTACCTATCTAAAAAAAGTTAAAAGGTTGCTAAAAAATATGTAAATTTTGATCTATAGTATATTCATATGCAGATTATGTGAAACAATTTTGATCAACTGTTTGAATTTTTAAAACAGAGAGATATTGATTCATAGGAGATATATATAGACTCATTCTAAATTTTATATCATTTTTAGTAACATATATATGGCAGATATCAACCTGGAATAATCCTAGGATAAACTGCATGGACAAGAGATGCACTAAGACAAAATAGTCAAAAGTGAAAAATCTTTAATTTGACAAATGGAACACCAAATGTTAAAGGTAGTTAATGTCTAGAGTAGAACTAGGGTGTTCTTAAGCTCACCCTTCTAGAGTAGAACTAGGGTGTTCTTAAGCTCACCAAAGTGTTTGGTGAGCTTAACTCTAAAATCCATCAAATATATTTCAAATGACAAATTCGAACCGTTAAAATCCGCATACCTTACGAGTGATGAGTCTACATGTGAAAATTTTAAACATTCGAATTAATTTAGTATAAAGTCTAGTGGTCAAAAAAACGTTCAAAAAATGAATGCACTAAAATTAATTTATTAACCTTCCAATTTTGACTGATTGACTTTATACTAAACTAATTTGAATGTTTAAAAATTTCACATGTAGACTCATCACACGTAAAATAGGCGGATTCCAACGGTTCGGATTCGTCATTTGAACCCGATTTAATGGGTTTTGGAGTTAAGCTCACCAAACACTTTAGTGAGCTCAAGTCCCTTAAGAAATCTTATTTGACAATTTGACACAAATTAATTTATTGTAAAATTAATAAAACATAGTCATCGGCAGGTAGAAGCCAGGCATCAATTTCAAATTGTCATCGTTGTTTATTCTCACAAACTATTAGGATTATTCATTTATATATATTTTATTTGTTTTGTTGTGATATATATATTGTGTTTTAGCTAATATATATCTGCTTCTATATATGAAAAAAAGGGTTATGTCTGGGTTGTTTTAGCTAATATATAGAGAGAGAGAGATGGGCTACGGTGAGTTGCGAAGTAAAGCGACTATTTTACTTCACACTCATATTTTGCAATTTTAAAGTTCAAAACGTTGATCCGAACCGTTCATCTTGTTCTCCATATTGAAATGTGCTTGGAGACCAAATTTTACATTTTTTTGGAATTGTTTTACTATTTATTAAGCAATTTTGAAAGTCGCTGATCTGATGGTCCAGAAAATTTTACTGTTTTTTACTGTTTACAACAATTTTAAAAAATGCTTAATAAATAGTAAAAAAATTCCAAAAAATGTAAAATTTGGTCTCCAAGCACATTTCAATATGGATTAAACATCTAACGGTTCGGATTGGTCGTTTGGACTTTCAAAATAAAAATACGGCGTGAAGTAGAAACGCGTTTTATTTTGCAACTCACCGTAGCCCATCTCTCTCTCTCTCTCTCTCTCTATATATATATATATATATTAGAACACGGGTGTTCTTCAGTTCCTTGGTGAACTCAAGTCTAAAACCCATCGAATCAGCTTCAAATGACGAATCCGAACCGTTAAAATCCACATACCTTACGAGTAATGCATCTATATGTGAAAATTTAAACATTCAAATTAATTTAGTATAAGTCAAGCGGTCAAAATTAGAAGGTTAATAAATTAATTTTAATGAGTTCATTTTTTGAACATTTTTTTTACCACTTGACTCTATGCAAAATTAATTTCAATTTTTTTTGTTTTTTTACATGTAAACGCATCACTCGTAAGGTAAACGGGTTTCAACGGTCTAAATTCGTCGTTTAAAGCCGAATCGATAGGTTTTAGACTTGAGTTCACCAAGGAATTTTGTGAAGTTAAGAAAACCCTATAGTTCTACCCATATATATATATATATATATATGGAAAATGATAACACACCTTGAACCTACTTCACCATGCCGATACGCAAGTTTTATAGAATCACCGCTCACTTCCAATCGTGTTTATATATGAGAACTCATTTAATGATCCAGTTTATAAACACGAAACCCATAAAATAATAATTATTATTATTTTTTGAAAAAACCGAAATATATATATACTTGGTGCAAAAGAACTTTCTTAAAAAAGGCCAACAAGAGAAATGGTCCCTGAGTGCACACTTCCCATCCAAGTACCCAAATTTAAGGTATGTCAAATCATCTCTCTCTCTCTCTCTCTGAAGCTAGTCTTTGCCGCGACCCATTATCGATCGTTGGTTAAGAGTATCTCGATGTAATGCATGTACCAATCTCTCTCTCTAGCTCTCTCTCTCATGGTCACCGGATTGTCTGCCGTGCATTAACAGTGATGTATTGATTCAAACCTAGACAACTTCACATCCGTCCAAAATACACAACTGCGCAGATAAATATCTTTGTGGCCTTTTAGCCTCAAAATATCTCCAGCAGATTATTTAAATTAACCTCTGTGTAACTAACCATGCATCGATGCAAGTATATATATATATATATATATAGAGAGAGAGAGGAGGATTCAAATGCCTCCATGTTTTTGTGCCTCCATCTCTCTCCATTATTTTCAAAGTTCAAATAGTCAATCCGAACCGCTCAACCTAACCTCCATACTAAAATATTTTTGGAGACCAAATTTTATATTTTTAGAAATTTTTTTACTATTTTTTTAGATAGATAAAAAAATACTGTTTTAGGTGGTTCATATTTACTGATTTTGTACCTATCTAAGAAAATAGTAAAAAAATTTCTAAAAATATAAAATTTGGTCTCCAAACATATTTTAGTATGGAGGTTAGGTTGAGCGATTCGGATCGACTATTTGAACTTTGAAAATAATGGAGAGAGATGGAGGCATAATGGAGGCACAAAAACATGGAGACATTTGAACCCTCCTCATATATATATATATATATTATAATTAATCTGAAGATGGCTAAAACATTTGTACTAGTTAGACGATCGAGCAATTGAGTAATTACAATACAATGAGAGAGAATTTTATAGCACTTGAATTTGTAGCTGTGAATAATTACAAACCAAATCACAGCGAGCTTTCATTTGCAGTTAAAACAACCCATGAGACCTATTGCTATGCTGTAGCTACTAGCTGATGGTAGTTGCGTTGGGCACCATTTTTCATTCATTCTAGGAATTTGTACTTGATGTGACGCAAAATTAAATGCTAAAACCTAGCAACTGCATGTGCAATCTTCAGACCGTTTGAGTTGTATAAGAAAATGGCACATGTTTAGTTTCTAGTTGAGAAGGTAGATGTGTGAGTCGTGGGTTCTTCCTTTGGAGGTTTTTCAAATTCTAAACAGTCGATTCAATTTATAATACAATGTGTTTAGAGATCAAATTTTATATTTTTTGAAACTTTTTTTTACTATTGATTAAGTTAGTTTTAAAATTATTGTTTTCAATGATCTATTTTTTTTTATTGTTTATTAAAAATCAACGATTTTAAAACTGGCTTAATAAATAGTTAGAAGAAAGCATATAAGATATAAAGTTCGGATATTCAGATATGTATTTCTAAAAATACTGTTTTAGTTCATTTGTAAGCTAGCTAGCCCATTATTCAAAACGATGTCATTTAGTAAATTATCAAAAAAAAAAAAAAAATTGAAGGTTATGTGGATGAATTAGCCACTGAAAATTTGCAGTTATTCATCAATATATGGAAATACTTGTTTTTACATTATGTGCATTGTTTTGCATAATAATTAAGATTTGGTCCAGTACACTACAACGAAAAAATAATAAAATTATTTTTAATCATCTAATTAATCAAAGAATAATATTGAAAAGATTAATATAATGAGTTAATTATTTTTTGTTAATAAATGTTATGAATAGAATGAGAGGAGGGATTGTTTCATGTTTAGTCAATCTTAATTCTCATAAGTGTTATGGTAGTTGTATATGGAATCAAACCAAGTTCGGTCTGATATTCGATCGGAACCGTTCAAACTGTATATAGAAATTCCTGAGGACATAGTTAAAATTTCTTTTATACGGATCGAATGGCTCCAACCGAGCATTGGACCGAGTTTATTCCGATGTCCATCAGACTACCCAATTATGTTATATATTGACAATTATATCTTTGTCATAAAAAAAAAAATACACCAAACAAATTAATTATTTTATCAGTTTACATTGAAGAACATATATATAGCCAATAAATCTAATATATATTTTAACCTTGCATAAACTATTCGATCTGTGCATAAATCCTTCACATCCGACAAACACAAGGGAGGCATATATACAGTTCCATTTTACTTATCGGAGCAACATGTTGACTTTTCTAAGAGCGCGTGTGGGTGGAGAGTGAATTGAAATTTTGACTTCCCACTAACCAATTAGAGATTTTCATATTGGATTATATATATTGTTTGTGGAATATATATATAATCCAATGCTGAGCCCAATAGTGAAAATCACATTGAACGAAAAACTGTGGGAGTCTAAAAATGGAGAGAAAATATAATAAGGTAGATCCGGCCCAATATGGAAACAGCTTGAATGGCCCAACATTTATGGCCACTTTAGTATGGCCCATATACAAATATATCTTTTTGTGTTTTCAAATTTCAACATTTTAAACAAGAGGAGCAGAAGAACCATCTCATTTCATTAAGAACCCAACTCTAGCAGTTTAGCTGCTCTTACATATATATATATATATTATTAGTAAATGGACTTGCTAAATATATGGGCTGATGGTCTAGCAGTATCAGTGTGACATGAGCACAGGAAATCTAGATAATTCTTTACAAAAATTTCTCTCATCCCCATTTGATACCAAAAGTACAGATTTTATAACTAGAGTATAATCAATTTACACATATTTTTGACGAATATTTCTTTTTTGGCGCAAAATTTTTCCAAGATGCCTTTTTTTGGTTTATAATTCTATCTTCTGGTCAGTTTTAAGTTAAGAGTTACAATTACCCCCCTCCCCCCCAAAAAAAGAAAATTGTGGTAAAGAGTCAAAGAGATCAACCAGTCAACCACTGGATTATTTTTTTTAAAATATAATCAAATTTAAATATTTCAATAAAATAAGCACACTGAATTTCATTTAAAAAAAAATAGGCAATTTACAATACACATACTAAGTATGGTGGAGCAAATACATTTCTGCCTCCACCGATCCACATGATCAAATCCAGCGTGCTTGTTTCATTGAAATATTTAAATTTGATGCTATTTAAAAAAAAAATCCAAACCACTGTCCCATTTACAGGAATTTTTTCACACAAAAAAAAAAATGAGACAGATTTTGAAAAACCATTTCCTTGCCATTTTTTTTTTCAAACAAAAAATGCATAATAGGCAATATAGAGTCACAAAATATGAATCAACAATTAAGCATACAATAGTCTTACATAAGCTTTTATACTAACCGAGATCAAGCAGCTTACCTTGACCAATTTACTCGACTTGGTGTTATAGCTACTGAACAAAAGAGTAGTTAGACCTTATTATTACTATAATATAACTAAGCAGGATTGAAGCAAATCAAGCTCAACCCTCATTGATGCCAGTATGGAGGTGGTTGAGACGAACCCTCTTCTATCGATGGCCCTTCATGACCCACACTATACATATCCTGGCAATGAAAATCGACACCACCATTGCTGTTTCCTATTCCATTACCAGAATTGGAATTGGACATGAAAACATTTGCATCATGTACTTCTTCCATAGAAAGACCGGTTGGTGTAACAGCACCATACCTATAACCTGAGAAGAGAGGCTGACAATTGGGTCCCATGGCCAGGTCAGAAGCAGAAGCAGCGACAGTTGCAACAGGTGGCGGGGATGACAGAAGAGAGAGAGCACGCTCCGAGTAATGCATTCGATTTGCGTTGCTGCCGCCGCCGCTGCTGCCACTGCTTTCTGATGAAACTGAGACCGAAATCGGAATTGGTTTTTCTAATGGCTGTGATACAGAAAGTGAAATGCTTCCGATTCCACTTCCAATCCCATTTCTGTTTTCAGCTGTTGTCGTTTCGTTTAAAAATGGAAAGCGTTTTGAGGTTTGCCTGTAGTCTTGTGGGAAGGTGAGGGAGAAGGGCTGATGTGGCTGTGGGGTTAGGTAGTGGTGCAAGGTGAGGTTTTGCTGAGAGGTCTTGGTACCGGACCCCATCCAGCTGGGATCCGGTAGAGTGGTTGGAAATATGGAGGGAAAGTTGGAGAAATTTGTTCCTGCGAAGGGATAACAAAAAGGATCAAATCAATTTAAAATCACGTCTCGAGCAGAATGTCAAAAATTCAGAAGTACCAGTTTGTTCAGGTCTGGTACCAGATAAGTACTGTTATTGGGTCTTCCCCAATCTGAATAAATAGTATGTATATTATTATGGAACCATCCAATAGTCGAACTAAAAGAAATAATTAAAGGTCTAATTAGAATAGAAAATATTCAAGAAAAAGGTAAGACCTTGCTGGCTGCCAGAGAAAAGAGACGGGGGATTAATGGTGTCTGATTGAGGCTTTCTACGGCGGCGATTGTGTCCATCCAATCGCTTTCGGCAACTTCTCTTCACCTCATCAAATTCCGACAACATATGAAACCTACCATTTAATTATTGTAAGAATAGTTATTGTCATATTAATCATTGTTATAACTATTCCCTTTCATCATAAATAGTGTAATAAAAGTTAAGTGTTGTTGTTATTGCTACTGTTACTGTTACTGATGTTATGAAGAAAAAATGCATGGTTGTAGGCTTGCTGCTGTCATTTCAGCAAGATTTGTGGGTCAAATATTTTAGGCTCATTGTTGGACCTGACATAAAATATATGGGCAACAGGATAACAGCCAATTGCATTAGGAAAGACAAAATGGAACTCAAATTGGTCACAAGTCTCTTTCAATACAAAATTTCTTCTTGCTATGCTTTCTTTACCCAGCTACTGTTCAACCACACTGCACATGGACATACACACTCACAACTTGAATTACAATGGGAAGCTAATTGGGGTTTCTTTGACTTAGCATAATCTAAGATTTCAGGTCATTTCTCGCTAACTTAAAAGATACAGCTATTAAATTGCCAAAATACAAAAAAAAAAAAAAAAAAATCAAATAAAAGTCAAGAAAACAGAGAAAAAAGAGAAAAACATTAACAAAGGTTGGTAAGAACTAACAACTCATGCAGCCTAACTAAACAATAACTCATCAGAAGGGCCTACTAAACCTATATTAAAAAGCAACCATATTAAATACTGTACTGGTTAAAAAACAAAATGATATTATCCAAACTAAGAAAAATCAGAAATCAGATTTCCTACTTTTCCTTTGATGATATAACACGAGTAATTGAAATTGTACAACCAGGATATTGTTTCTCCAGTATCTCAGCCTACCAGAAAAAAATATCATACTTGTATATAATAACACAAAACCCAAATTACAGGGATTAAGAGAAAAATATGATAAAATATATGGAAAATTATACCTGCTACACTGCTGACAGAACCTCTGCTCTTGACCTCCAACAAGCACAATAGGGGTCTTAGAGTGTGCCTCACACACCTTATGCCTCCTATGATAATCCCTACAGGTGCTCAAATCCGAGCCGCACCCGTCAACCGAGCAGCACACTGTTGATTGTGCCTGATTATTTGGCCCACGAGCCCGTTTCGCCACAGCCGGTGCTGATACAGATGTGCTGCTGCGCGGTTGGTCTTTCTGAAACAACCCCAAATCAACCAGTCGGCCGGTGCTTCCCCCTAGCTTAAGGTCAATTGAGCAATCTGAGGGTCCCATAGGCTGTGCTGTGGCTTCAAAGGAGCCCAAACTTGACCCCACAGAGATTGTATTTAGTGTAGGCAATGGATTTGGTTGCATATGGCTCTGTTCTAGCTCTGTCATGTCCCAGGGAGGTAGCTTTGATTCCCAATCCATAGGTCAATTTCTGATTTGCTTCTCTTATTTGGTTTCCCCGTCTTTGGATCCTTTCTTTTAGCCTCTTTTTTTTTTTTTTTTTTTTTTGACCTCTACTTGTCTATCTGTAGAATATTAAACCAAGAAATTATTACAGGTCATGAACATGGAAAATTGATTTACAGATGATTTTTTTTTTTCCAAGTAAGAGGCGAATTCTCTAATGCTATTCTTTCAATTAAAATAGAAAAAGGTTAAGAGAAAAAAAAACAGAGAGACATAGAAGAACACTATCGACTGAGAAAGTGTAAAAGCAAGAAGAAATAATCAGGGACAGATTGTTATTAAATAAGAGGCGAATTGAAAAGATAAAACTCAGAGAAAGATGAGATGTTATCTGCACAAGGTCAGAGATAGAGATATTGAGAGAGAGGGGGGGGAATCAGGGAAAGAGAGAAAGAGAGAGAGAGCTTACTGGAAGATGTACTTTAGTTCTAACAGGAGCAGAGATGTGACTTGTGTGGAGCTTCATAGCCATTCAATTACCCCTTTGAGCTTTGCCAGAGAATCAAGAAAAATAGAATTAAACAAGAATAAAGAAAACACAGAGATAGAGAGAAAGAGAAGAAGAAAGAGCAGAGGGATTGATGTACAGTGATTTAGATAGCTCCACTAACCACGCGCTGTTGGGAGGTTTAGATATAGAAAGGGATTGCAGGAGAATAGGAAATAGTTTTGGCCAATTTACTTGAAAAGATTACTGCAGTAATTTTGGCACAACAGAGAGAGAGAAAGAGAGTATTATATAACTTCAAAGGGGGCATATCACATATTTGATAGAACTTGTGTTTGCCTGCTATTGCTTTCTGGTTTGATTGCTGTAATTCCTCTCTTAAAGTTTGAAAATTGAGGAAGAGAAAAAAGGGCTCTTCTTTTTTTGTAGTCATCTCTGTGTAACTGTGTTGGTACTTTAAATTACTTTATAAAAATAGCTACAATAATTCTTTTATTATTTATCTAATTATAATAGTCAAATTTTTTTTTTGTAAGAATAAACTATTCTAATAAAACAAACTAGTTGAATTCGCTATATTTTAGGTTATTCAAATTCAATCAAACGACTATTATGAATAGCTTAATCTCAAAATTAACTTATTTTCAACCCAACCAATTATACTCTTAGATTGAATATTTATTTAAATGAAATACAAGTATTTATTCCCATATCTATCATTAATTTTTAGGACAGCGGAGCGCGTCTGATGAGTATCGGACCGATACTCAAAATCTCTAATTTGCTTTATGATTCATGCACACCGTTTTAATATTTATGCACACTGCTTCAATATTTATAGATCAAGTACAAACAAATTATGAAACAAACCGACTGGCTGGAACAAGTATCGGACCGATTTGAATCCGATGACCATCGGGCGCTCTCTGCTTCCAGATTTTTACCCCTAAGGGCCCGTTCGGCATTTTACTGTTCACCGTGGGAATAAAAAATTTGCTCAGAGCTAAGTTTTTATTCCCACGGTGAACAGTAAAATTCAGTTCAAAATTTTTGATTCCCACACCCATTCATATTCCCCAGTGGGCTGCCGAACGGACCCTAAGTGTGTATGTGTGTGTAATTTGAGAATACCAAATACCATTTAAGCTGGGGTATAGAAGAACTTGAGAGAAGGCAAAGAGAGAGAAAAAAAAGGTTGGTACATCGTGGCAAAAAGAGAGGGACAGGTGTGGTTACTGTCAACTTTTCAAGGGGAAGAAGAGAAAAGTACAAACTACAAAGAGGAAGGGGTAGAGAGGAGAAATATATGGTGTAAAGACTAAGTCTTTTGTGGGGACATGCTTCTTATTTCCTAACATGTCTACACTCTCCCCAATTTTTTTTCTTTTTTTCCTCTCTCTCTCTCTATCTTGGAACTTTCTAATCTGCTTGCTGCTTAAGTATTCTTAGATTCTGTTACTTAATTCTTGTATAATTAAGTGTCTCCATGAATGAGGCTTGACCACGCGTCTATGTTTTCCTATTTCTTTCGGTGAAGGTCTCCACTATTTCTCTCTGATTACAGCTACTTTTTTTTTATATTTCCAAACCCCCACTTGCAAAAAAATTTCCTGAATGTACTTTTACTTCTATGCCACCCAAAAGATCCATAATTATTACATTAGCAATTATATTGATGGTAATTGATAAAAAGTAAAGTACAGACATGGAAAACAGGCCCATGTTTAGCTGTATAATCTTAAATTAATCACATGATAGAATCATATCATCAATTTTATATGCCAACAAAATTATAATAAACAAGAGTACGTTAGTGAATATGTAGTGCATGCTTCTAAATTTCTAATTAATGTATACATATGCAATCACATATATGCGATTCAGGGAGTCTGATTTTAAAACACTGACAAAAATTACATTAATTTTTTTTTAAACTTAGTAGCTGCTACTAAAGTTGTATTAATAAACTTGATTACAAATAGAAATTACATGATCACTATTAACATCTCCATACTAGTTACTAAAAAAGCATTGATAAATTATATCAAGTGCATCATGACCATGCACCCTCTTAATTATTCACAGGGCATGCATACAAGTATAAATACAAGTACTTCATTGTAAATGCGAACAGCCTATTTTATTTTTATTTTTTTCCCTTTTGAAAATGTTTGGGTGGGTGAAGTTAGCTATTTTATTTGAACTTTTAAAGTGAAGAGCACAATCAAGGCAAGAAAGCAAATGCATGCGATAGGCCAAAACAAACAATATGTTGTATACTAGGTCAATCATTGGCACCCAGGGCACAAGGCATAATTAAAACATGTACATTCATATAAACCAAACTTCAGAAACCAAATATTACATACGGCGCCTAATTAAGGACTTTTGCTTTTCATCAAAAAAATATATATGTGTATATATATATATTACATATGGACGGTGCTCTGTGCTCTGTGCCCTGTTCGTTCGTGTGATATGAAACAACAACTTTTATTAATAAAAAAAAAGGTGGTCAAAAATGGCTGCCAACTTTTATTAGAGTTATTATAACAAATTGCCCCATAATTAAGAAAAAATACAGAATTTAACCCAAAACCCATCTAATTACAATATCCGTTTTTTGTGTTGTATATTAAATTAAATCAAAATTAGCTTTTTAGTCGCAAAATTAGACTGAGATTTGGTTTTTTAATATGTGAAGCAATTTAAGTATCAATCAACTGTTGCTGATAATACTACTAAATGACAGCAAATGCATCTCATAATATGAAGTTCAAGTTCCAAAATTTCAAAAGGAAAAGGAAAAGGATTTGGATGGGATGGTAATGGAATTGTGATTGATTTGAAATATATAGTTATTAATATAACATAAGATGCTTCTATTTTTAGATACGAACATAATAGTTCTTTTGGAATTTCATTATATAACTATAGCAATGAAATATATTTTATATATAAAAGAACAATTATTGAATATTATACTCATTTATTTTCAAGATAATACAACAATAAACATAAAATATTAAGTCTTCATAGAACTTAAATTTCATTCGAAATTCGGATTAGTCATAACCATAGCTTAACTATTTTTCAATTTGAAATCAACTCAATTTAATTTAGAAATAAATTAAGGTAGAATTGAAGTTTTTCTTTCGAGTTATACACAATATAGAAATCAACTTGATTTAATTTTTGAAACTTGTACTAAAAAAAATAAGTATTAGCTTTTAAGTTTTCCAAGGTTTCTGTTTTGTTGACAGCGAATTGTGTGGAAACCAAGAGAATTGAGACAAACTAGAGAGAAATAGAGAATTGAGATGCCCCATGCATTATTTTATTTCTTCCTGTTCACCCATCACCAACCCACTATGCTTAAAATAGAAAAACTTTAATTACTTTAATTAGAAAGATTATAGGTAATATAATATATTGATGTCACTAATCACTTTTCTCCATAGTATTTCTGTAACATCAGCTCAATTGCAGTTTCCGTAGTTAGCTATAAGACCGACAATCCAGATTAACGAGAACGTGCGTTGACAAAGAGAAGTTTTATAACAATATCTTTTACCGGTACACGAGCGTAGTCACGTGCTAAGTGATACTGATTTTTAATCTGTAACATCACTGGACGTTATATAGTATAATTTTAAAAAATCGATATATACTTTAGATTTTTTCAATCACCTACCAATTTTTAATTCCTAGCATGCATTAGTATATAATTTTAGATCCTTAAGTTCATTAATAAGGTTTAGTTTATTCCTAACCCTAGTTATGTGGTCCATGCAAATTTTACAAGTCAAAAGAAAAAAAAATTACACTTTTGTTGATGCTTTACATTTTTTTTTCTCCCAACACAATAAACCCTCACATATCCACATGTACAATTTATTTTATTTTACTTTTTTTTAGGATCCTAATAACATTAAAAAAATTTATTAATACCATTGTTAAAAAAAACCCACAAATTATGAGGAATTCGAAAAATACTGGGGATAGCAATTCAATCTGCGACCTCATTTTTTTGGGGCTGCAGATTTAATTGGAGGCCTCCTAAAAACCCCCCCAAAATGCACTGTAATATACTGATATTTAGGGTTTTGGAGGCCTCCAATAGATTGAATTGAAGACTGTGATATTTTTTTTAATTCCTCAATTTTAGTAGTGTTTTGGTTTAATTTTGTTTTTTCTAAATTGTATTAATAAAAATTTCGGCAATAACACTCGCAGTGCAACCCCACGAGTGGCCACAAAATAAACCGCCACAGATATGCTCCCACTTCCCAGTGTACTCTTAATCATTCCAGTAATCAAATTTAATCCCTAAAAAACCTTAATCTAATCCTTGTAGAAACCGAATCTAATCAATTAGACGCCTCGATCTCTTTAAGCGCGCGCACTTTTTAATATGCGGGACTACCCAATGAGAGAAAAAAATATGTATGAATCGACAACGTGGCATCACCCCCTCCACCGGTTGCCCATCCGATATTATCTAAATTTGGACGATCACGATTCTAGTAGATTACACGTGGCGAAATCGTAGAGGTGGCAGGGAATATTCTTGCATGTATCATTGGTTGCTTTCTTTGGTGCATTCACCTGTCGGTGTCCACTGCTGCACTCCCACTTGTCCCCAGAACTTTTTTGTCGTTTACTGACATGTCCGCGTCTCTTCCTTCTGGAATCTTCTCTTGAATAACAAAATTCCTTCACAGTTCAGAGCTACAAATTACGAGAGGGTTTATTTCAATATTATATCATTAATTCATTATTATTACTAATAAATAATGAGTAGAACTAGGAGTTCTTAAGTTCACTCAGTTTCTCAGTGAATTTAAGTCTAAAATCCGTTGAATCAACTTTAAATGACGAATCCGAACTGTTGAAATCTGTTTACTTTATGAGTGATGCGTCTATATGTAAAAAAAAAAAAAAAAAAAAAATTTGCTTAGATTCAAGTGGTGAAAAAAACGTTTAAAAAATAAATACATTAAAATTAATTTATTAACCATCTAATTTTGACTGCTTGACTTTATACTAAATTAATTCGAATATTTAAAATTTTCACATGTAGACACATCACTCGTAAGATAGATGGGTTTCAACGGTTTTGATTCGTTATTTAAAGCCAATTTAACGGATTTTAGACTTGAGTTTACCAAGAGTCTTGGTGAACTTAAAAACACCCTAGTTCTACTCGTAAATAATAATTATGTAGAGCTCTTCGAATATTTTCAAAATTTTCTGAGAAAAAGGATATGGATGTTTTATCTTTTAATTGATATGGTAAGAGGTGGAGATAATTTTTCAAATTATGAAGATTAAATGTGAATGAAAATTAATCTTATAAAATTTCATGCTATATGTAAACTTATAGTATTTTACTATAAAATATATATAAAATATATATAAGTACACAAAATTTAAAAATTAATAACACTCCATTGACTGTTTCATTGAATGCTCTCGAATATGATAAAATAGGGTTGACATTCAAATGCTGCGACCGTATCAACTAAAATTAATTAGGTTGATTATTATCTTATCCATGTATTTAAATCCTCAAAGAAATTATATAAAATTAATGCTATTCTAGTGTAAGAAAAGTACTAAATAGCATGAGTAGAGTCCCTGATCCGACTACAGTCAAAATATATTGATTGGGTTAGGTGAATAGTCCCTGATCTGAATTGTAGTAAAAATTCTTAGACTGTGCTCCAGAATCAGCCTCCGTATAGGAAGGGGAAGGGATAGAGAGGAAGAGCGTCGTTTTTTTCGCTATAGTAAATCCTACACTCTAAATTAGGGGTTACGAATTCGTAGTTTTTCACAGGAGTTTATCCTCGCTGTAGTAGCGCGTTCATCTCCTTCTCCGATTATCGTCCTCTGGAGCAAGATCGCGACGTAGGCAGCCCGCTATCGTCTCCTCTTTCCCTTCATTTCCGTTCCTTCCTTTTAATAAAGGAATTTTGAAGCACAGCCTTAGTGATGTAGTATTGTGTCTGTAACTTGCAAATATTTTAAGAGAATAAGGGCCTGTTCGGCAGTAACTCTGAGAGTTACTGTTCACGTGGGAAAAAAAAATTCTGATTGAATTTTTTTTCCCCACATGAACAGTAACAAGCAATGCAAATTTCGGCCCAACCCATACCCATTCCCATTCCTACGTTACTGCCGAACAGGCCCTAATAGCTTTGTTAGTACTTATTATATCCAACCAAAAATATTAAAATAAAAATAATTTCATAGGCATGTTATTTGTCTATCAAACTATGGACGCACATATCATCTTTTTTACAACTTGAATCATTGTAATTTTTAAGGTCATTAAAACAATATTGACGATTACGTACTTAATTAACTTTCAATCTCTTGATAAAAAATCAAAGCAATAAATATGTTATATGCATGATATGTATAGTGGCAGAAGTATTAGATTTAAAAGTGAAACTTCTATTATAAGGTTGCTAAGGTAATCAATGAAATTTAAATCTATTTCATTCCTTTCTAACAATGGAGTATCTGTATTTAAGGTAGTGTTTTCAAAAAACCGGTCGGTTCAGGACCATATCGGACCAATTGTTGAACTCATCCGTACCGATTCGAACCGTGGTTAAAATCTGGACCATCCTGAATCGAGAATAAAGAGAGTCTTAGCATGGTTTTTAGTGCGTTTTTCTACTAGATCCGGACTAACCCGGGTGGTACTAAACCCGGACCGGACCATGCCTAAACCATGCTAAACCGTGGTAAACTTTGCTAACCCGTGGTCAAAACCATGCTAACCTGTGCAAAACCGTGCTAACCCATGATCAAACCGTGCTAACTCGTGGTCAAAACCGTGCTAAACCGTGCCTAAACCAGAGCAAAACCGGGCCGAACGAAGTTCAAAACGTTGGTTTTTTTGGAGATTGATAAGTTGAAATTTTAAAGTTCAAAATAAAAAAAAAATGGTTAGACTCATGGACTGGACCGAACCATGGACTGGACCAACTCACGTGGGTATGCACCATGGTCCTTAGCACAGATTTGGACCATCCTCTTCAAATTTGGATTGTCTAACCCGAACCGTGCGGACCCGTGGACCGGAGAGACCCATGGACTGGGGGGTTTTGAACAGGACCGGACCAGACCGTTTGCAAAACACTAATTTAAGGGCTGAAATTCATTTTTAATATATTTTTTTGAAAATATTGACTTTAATTATGTAATCTGACCTATACTATAATTATATCATTAAAAAAAAAGAGACTGAATTTGACGTCAGTTTTAACATTAAATTTTTTTGCACGGACTATTTTTATGCCACTCATTTCGGCATTAAAAAAATTGACACGAACTTGTACTGTTAAAAAAAATCTTGAAATTTTCACTGGCTATATTTGAAGGTTTTTAGTCGAATTTAAAATAACATTAAAATTACATTATATTTGATCCACAACTAAATCATAGAACCAATAATATGTCTATATATTTTTTTTCCCCTATTTTTGAATCTTCTTCGAATTTATAAAAAGTATTGTCGATATTCAAATCAATTTATCATCAATAAGGTCCAACTTGTTTAATAAAAAAGAAAGAAAACTTTAAAAAGTTGTAAATTTTAGTCGATACAATTGAGTGGAAAAAGAGAGAAAAGCGCTCCAATAATGATTTACAGGTGCTGGGCCTGATGAAAAAAGAAAACAAAAAATTATTTCGGGCCCACAACCACTTGAGCCCATATCATTGGATATGAAATTTTCATTTATGGCTACCAATTTAGAAAGATGACCCACCTTTCATATTTCCATTTATTAGCATAGCTTATTTTTTATTATTATTTTGGATTAGCACATCTTATTTTGTGTGTTTGGAGCAGTCATAATCAGAGAACCATATCCTTGAAGCTTTTTTTGGGGGTTATTTATCCATTGGTGAAAAGGGGTCAATCATTATGTGTTGATTGTTTAGACCAAAAGATGCAAGTTTCTCAACAAAATTAAATTGGCTCTATTTTTTACACAGGGATTAATTAAAGAGAGGTAAAAAATATTGAAGTTCATGTACCTTAGAATAGACTTAGTTCTCAAGTTTGTGATTGTTTGATGTGTACCGGATAGCCGGACAATCTGTCTTGTAAAAATATACAATTTTTAGAAAATACCCAAGTTCATGTTCAATTTAAATGAAACAAGGTAATTAAACATGTACAATAATCTTTGCTTCTGTTTGTTTTTTTATCTTCACCTTTTGTTAAGATTCCCAAAAAAAAAAATCATCAAGTTGGATGGAGGTATCTCATATTTGGGGTGAATTAAATATCATAGTCATTTGTGTGTGTATTGAGGACATATCGGAACGTATTGTGACCGTATCGGTAAGTCAAATATATTAAAATAATCGGATATGCCACTTGGTGTATTGAATACGTATTGGAGGTGTATTAGTATTCGGTACATTTTTGATATGGGTACAGAGAGCCCTGTATGAAGTATTGATTAATATAAATGACATAATTGATTGGTCAATATTACGACTCTAAATTTCAATTTTAAAATTGAAACAATCCATTTGAGGAAATTTTTTTATTCATAAAAATTAATAAAATAAGAGTTACGAAAATAGAAAGAGTGATTGATTTGTAATATTTTCATAAAATTTAAACGATCCATTTTTTTTTTGAAACTCCTCCTTTCTCTTCTCATTTTTCTTCTTCTCCTCCTCTCTTTTTATTTTTTAAGGAGCATGACCTAAGTACATATTGAGCGAGAAATTATGAATACAAAATTCAGAGACAATCTTTTATAAATATTAAATAATTAGATGATTTCATCTCTATCCTTCCTCAAAAAGGAAAAAGAAAAAAAAGGCAAAGATTTATATATATCCTTGTCCATTAGTGACTTACCACTATATGAGGTATTGTAATTTTCAAAGATAACAGAGTAAGAATTAATATACACAGAAAAATTAACTCATCAAAAATTAAAGACCCACTAAATAAAGTCACAACCATGTAACCATGTTCAATTCGAACAAGACAAAATTAATAAATCAAATGTATAGAACCCAAATATATATATATATATATTTGCTCGTAAGCCCTTAGACAATTGCATTAAAATATTGGAGCAAATTACAAGTCTGTTTCAGTGTAGATATTTAATTACATATAGATAGCATCCTATACACTGAACTACTTGTAAAATCTCTCACTGCTAAAAATTAAAGAGAAGAAGAAAAGTAAACAAAGTAGTTGCAAAATATTTAGTTCACGCCAGATAAGCAAGTCAATGGGCCTATTCATTCTCTTATCTTGATATGCAACCGTAGTAGTTGAGCGAGTGTGATTACACCATGTCGACTCTGCCCAGAAGAATGTGCACCCGAGAGGCACTGAATCAAACCAGACCATGAACTGAATCAACCGGACTAGGACAGTCACAACTCGGCTGAGGAGGCACTAAATCAAACCGGACAGAGAACTGAATCAATCAGACCAGGACAATCACCACTCAGTCGAAGAAGCACTGAATCGAACAAGACCGAAAATTGAATCAGCTGGACCAGGACAGTCACCTCACACGAGTCATATCAGGAGAGGAGGGAGGAAGAAGGAAGGGAGATAAGAAGAAGAAAAAGAGGAAGGAGATAACATATTCATCATCATCGTCACAACCATAACAACACGTACCTTATATAGAACCCAAATATGCCCTCTACTGAAACGTAGTAGATCTCAAAATTACCAATCTGAGTGATTCTTAACCAGAAATGATATAAAACCAAAGCTATATATATAAAACTTGACGATGTATAAATTAAGAAATACCAGTATGTAATTACCAACGATTGTACTTGTTTGATTTATCCATTCAACCAGCACTTAGTATATTATATATATGATGGCTGTTATATGAGAATTTTTTATCCATAGAAAATAATGAAATAAGAGGTAAAAAATAGAAAGAGTAGTTGATTTGTAACATTTTTAGAGATATCGAAATCAACGGTTCTGATTAAAATATTTGGATCGGATTCAATAGTCCTGATCCAAAGTATATATTGTTTTATTCATCCAGCACAACTAAAAATCGACTATTTATAGAAAAAAAAAATTATTAAACTTTGGATCGGGACTAATTAATGATCCCATCGATCCCGATCTTTCTAATTAAAAATATTTCAAACCAACCACTTTTTTAATTTTTGTATATCTTATTTTAGTAATATCTATGGATAAAAATTTTCTCCTGTTATATATATGCTGCTGAGTCACCTCATGTGTCTTGGTGATGACATGAAAAAAAAAAAAAAAAAAAAAAAAAGGTGCTGAAATCAGGGATGACATGGTGCTACAGTTTATAATCGGGTGTTGCATGATGTTCCAAACAGTATATATAACAGTATCTGAAAAGGACAGAGGAGAATTGAATCTGGCATAATATTTGAATGGCATGTCATTATCAGTTTCTTGAGCAAGTGTACAAATTTTACATGAGATCCATTGGGTATCTGTACGTACCTATGTATATTACTTCAAATTAAGGTTGATATATATAATCACCTGATACCAAACAACCAGAAACATCATTGTCAGAGCGTTCTGGAATCTAATAAAATTACAAACTAGAACAATCCGAATTCAAAAGTGGAATGAAATTAAGGCACAAATTGTCATCAGTACATATACATAATTAAGGAACTGTGTTTTAAAACTTCTTAGTCATGCCCAATTATTCATATATCTGATTGTCTAATTAATTTTAATTGATTAGACAAAAAATAATTACATGAATTAATTGTCTTGTATTATAAAATTGTATATTTTTCATTATCTTTTTTCAGAGCAAAGTTTTAAAAATAATCATTAATTAAATTAAATTATAAAACTTAAAAATCCTATTCGTCTCTTTGTTTGAACGGGAATAGCATGCAAGCTAGATCAGGTCATATTTATTATATATTTATATATCATGAATTGCACAATTAAGCAACCTAAACATTAGATATTGATTTTTTGCTGAGTCACAAAAATTAATAAGGCATTTCTAATAATAGCATGATGGACCAGGACCAGTGGACCACTAATACTATTAATTAGTCGACACCTAATGAGAGGCACATGCCACTTTCTTCAACTTCCCTCAACCCAAGGCAAAGGATGACCTGTCACTGTTTTTATTACTCAGCCCAATTAAATTAAATGATGTATATTTATTCAAAGAAAAGCTTAATTATATTGACGTTGTATATATATATAGAGAGAGAGGGTTCAAATGCACCCAAATGCGTCCTATCTTTCAAATTATTTTTCTCCGTTTTCAAAGTCCAAATAGTCAATCCGAACCGTTAGATGCGATCTACATATTAAGATGTGCTTGGAGACCAAATTTTACATTTTTTGGAATTTTTTTACTATTTATTAAGCCCCTTTGAAAATCGCTGATTTTACATTTTCTGGACCATTGGATCAGCGATTTTCAAAGTGGCTTAATAAATAGTAAAAAAATTCCAAAAAATATAAAATTTAGTCTCCAAGCACATCTTAATATGTAGATCGTATCTAACAGTTCGGATTGACTATTCGGACTTTAAAAACGGAAAAAAAAGATAGGGTGCATTTGGGTGCACAAAAATTTGGGTGCATTTGAACCCTCCTCATATATATATATGATGTGTTCTCTGAAAATTTTGTTTGACATGTGCAGTTATTAGTTGATGGAGAAGGAAAGAAAAAGACACTTGCTAGCAAGAGACAAAAAAATATGGATTGAAAATCACAGATTAATTAAAATTATATATTACAATTAGATTGTATGATATTTAAGTTGGGAGGTGATATATTAATACCTATTATCTTTACTCACAAAATAATTTTGTTATCAACTACTTAAATCCTATGCACAATAATTAAATAGTTGTTGTGAATTGTGATGTCACGCACACACACACACATATATATGAGATGGGCTACGGTGAGTTGCGAAGTAAAACGACTATTTTACTTCATGCTCATATTTTGCGATTTTAAACATCAAAACGTCGATCCGAACCGTTCATCTTGTTCTCCATATTGAAATGTGCTTGGAGACCAAAATTTTACATTTTTTGGAATTTTTTTACTATTTATTAAGCAATTTTGAAAGTCGCTGATCTGATGGTCCAGAAAATTTTACTGTTTTCACTGTTCACAGCAATTTTAAAAAATGCTTAATAAATAGTAAAAAAAATTCCAAAAAATATAAAATTTGGTCTCCAAGCACATTTCAATATGGATTAAACATCTAACGGTTCGGATCGGTCGTTTGGACTTTCAAAATAAAAATACGGCGTGAAGTAGAAACGCGTTTTACTTCGAAACTCACCGTAGCCCATCTCTCTCTCTCTATTTATATATATATATGAGCAGAACTAGGGTGTTCTTAAACTCACCAAAGTGTTTTGTGAGCTTAACTCCAAAACCCATTAAATCGATTTCAAATGACGAATCCGAACCGTTGGAACCTGTCTACCTTATGAGTGATGTGTCTACATGTGAAAATTTTAAACATTCAAATTAATTTAGTATAAAGTCAATCGGTCAAAATTAGAAGGCTAATAAATTAATTTTAGTGCATTCATTTTTTGAACGTATTTTGACCGCTTGACTTTATACTAAATTAATTCAAATGTTTAAAATTTTCACATGTAGACGCATCACTCGTAAGATAGGCAGGTTTCAACGGTTCAGATTCGTCATTTGAAACCAATTTGATGGGTTTTGGAGTTAAGCTCACCAAACACTTTGGTGAGCTTAAGAACACCTAGTTCTACTCTATATACATACATATATATATATATATATATAGAGGTTGGCTAAGATCAAAGTGGTAGTTCCTGAGCTTTGGTGCTACCAATTCGTTTTTCAATTTTCAAAGTTCAAAATGTCGATCTGAACCGTTCAAGTTGTTCTCCATATTAAATTGTGCTTGGAGACCAAATTTTACATTTTTCTGAATTTTTTTACTATTTATTAAGTCACTTTGAAAATCGTTGATCTAACGGTGGCTTCTGATTTTACTGTTTTGTTAAGCCACCGTTGGATCAACGATTTTCAAAGTGGCTTAATAAATAGTAAACAAATTCAGAAAAATGTAAATTTGGTCTCCAAGCACATTTTAATATAGAGATCAGCTTGAACGGTTCGGATCGACGTTTTGAACTTTGAAAATTGAAAAACGAATTGGTAGCACCAAAGCTCAGGAACTACCACTTTGATCTTAGCCAACCTCTCTCTCTCTCTCTCTCTCTCTATATATATATATATATATATATATATATGAACCTGCTACGCGTAACATAGATGCCCTCCGTACAACGGCTCAATATTCGACTTTTCAAAATCCTAACGGTTGATCCAAACCGTTCATCTTGTTCTCCATATTAATATGTGTTTCGAGACCAAATTTTATATTTTTTGGAAATTTTTTTACTATTTTTTTAGATTTATTGAAAATTGCTGTTTTTTATGGTCCAGATTTGCTGAAAACATCGATTTTCAATAAATCTAAAAAAATAGTAAAAAAATTTCAAAAAATGTAAAATTTTGTCTCCAAACACACATTAATATGGAGAACAAGATTAACGGTTCGAATCGACCGTTAGGATTTTGAAAAGTCGAATATTGAGACGTTGCACGGAGGACCTCTATGCTACGGGTAGCATGCTAGCATATTCCTATATATATTATATATATATAGGGATGGGCTACGCTACTCCATGGAGTAAAATGAGTTGGTGCTCCACGCCGCCATATTTTTATTTTGAAAGTCCAAACAACCTATCCGAACCGTTAGATGTGATCTCCACATTGAAATGTGCTTGGAGACCAAATTTTACATTTTTTAGAATTTTTTTACTACTTATTAAGAATTTTTGAAAATTGCTGATCCGATGATCCAGAAAATTTTACTTTTTTTACTGTTCACAGCAAAACATAAATTTTGAAAAATGCTTAATAAAGAGTAAAAAAATTCCAAAAAATGTAAAATTTGGTCTCCAGATACATTTCAATATGGAGATCACATCTAACGGTTCGGATCGGTCGTTTGGATTTTCAAAATAAAAATACAGTATGGAGTACAAACGTGTTTTACTCCATGGAGTAGCGTAGCCCATCCCTATTTGTATATATATATATATATGTAGGAGAAGCCAGAACAAAGTTATGATTTTTTTGTCTTTTGCATAAACAAACTAATTAAGAGGGGGGTAATTAGGGTTTGGGACCATTTCTAGCTTGCAACCTTAATTTGCAAAGGTCGCTCTCAAAGCATTTAAAGGTTGCATTGGTTGCTACAAGTGCAATTAATAGTGGATGTAAGTGTGTGTTAAATTTTTTAGCATTGTCTAGTCTTCAGTGTGCAACTTCCTGTCTTGTTCTATGTTGGAGCTTCTATCGTTTAAGGTATTGGTGAAAAGGATTTCATATCTGATTGGAATTCATGTGTACCAGCCAGCTGCGGTACCTAATGCATGTCAGTGTCAGGTTCCATAAAGCATGTTCAGCGTCAAAATCTCTTAGTGGATCGTAAATTAGAAGAATAATTCATTTTTGTTTCAGTTTTAGTGTGTATGTGTATGTACAAGGTTATAACGGTAGATAACGATTATACTGGTGGGAATGGTTATCTACTATAAGGATCAAATTAAGAACAGCACATATAACACAATAAAAACAGGAAATTTTCTAGAGAACAGCATATATAGCACGCATGCAGTAAAGGCAAGAGAATTTCTGAAGAGACCGGAAGAGCAGTAACGATTCAGAAACCGTATAACGATGAACGATCCATCAACTGTTACGCACACAAAAGGCAGAAAACTGTAAGGATAATTGTTTGAAGTAAATGGAAGCAAAAGTTTTCTTGTTTGATTGCAATATATATATCAAGCTCTCTCCATTCTATTATATTCTCTTTTCTCTTCTCGATACATTTTTTTTATATAAATTGCTTTCATTTAGTATGAACATTCTCTATGTTTTGTGTCATTTGATCTCCAATATAGTCATAAATACTTGGATTTCATTATTTAGTTATGATGTCAAACAAGAAATTAAAGAAATGTCAATTATTTTTCAAGTTAATTAAAGGATTTAGACCTTATTACACTCTGGCTAATATATCTATCTTGGAGTTTCAATTTGGTCTTACACACTTAAATATTATCTTACCTAACTGAGTTAGATTAGATATTTGATTTGTAAGGTTTTTATATGTGCAACAATTAGAATTAGTTCATAATTTGTTCATATCTAAAAATCAGAATTCATGTATAAAACTAATTCCAAGATTAATATAGAGTTTATCACTAGACGCACAACAGATATCTTCGTCTAGTTGTTCCAGCAGTTGCCCTCTTCTGCTTCTTCTCCGTGTCAGATATACGCACCAACGACAATAGTTGCGTCTCTATTAGTATCCACACCAACAAATTGACAAACTACTATAATTCGGTATACTAGTACCGAACTAACAACCCCTTTTTCTCTCTCTCTCTTTCTCTCATTTTCTGAAATGAAGTGAACATAATGGCTAACCAAAAACTGAACTGTTGTTACATATTTATAACAGTATGCACCTGTTTGTTTGAGCTTGTTCATTGGCACCATTTCGTTTGAGCCTTTTCAAAAGATTTTACCCTGATGGAACAAATCATATCATATGAGAGTACAAATTCGGGTCCAGCTCAATTAGACGTGATTCATATTATAATTTTATAATTAACTATTAGTATGATCAAAATATTCTGAGCTGTTAATACATTTCTAACATGATTCTCATATCAATATATAAAATTCTGAAAAGAAATCAACATATATACAATGTTGCAAAAATGAGCAGTACTACGTACTTACAAGTTTGCAATCATGCATGCATGGTAGTTCAAATTAGCTTGCTAGCATGACAGACGGTTGTATGGCTATCTAGCACCTTTTATTTTAAGAACGCCCCCAGCAACATAAGTTTGGCAATAATTAATTAAAACTATACACAACAAGGCATATTAACTAGAACTAATAACATGCTTGCATGTGTATGTTTTCTCTCTCTCTCTCATATTTAAGCGTTTCATGCAATTTCACCAAGCATTCTGAAAAGCAATTAATGGGTGAAGGCAGGTTTGGTCTAAAGTGTATGGTAACCTAAATTAATACAAATCGATCGACATTTTTTGTTTTATCCAATTAATTCATCCAATCATTCTTGAAGGACCTACAGGTTTTTTTTGTGCATTTAATTTTGTTTAATTTGGCTTCCATTAATTACAACTATATAGCATGTGGTACTTAAAAGCTAAAAATGTTACCACAAGCTTGTAATTAAGTTTTTTCTGAAATATCTGCAGGTTGCATGTGGGTTCATGATGTCTCTTGTTAATTTGCACCTACATGGCTACATGCATGTTGAAATGCTAAGAGCTTTAAATCTGGACACAGCGCTCAATTAATTAGGTCTTAGAAGATTTCAGAACAGAGATTTTTTTTCTCTTACATATAAATTATGTTGCATGGATATAGGTACGGGTATCGTATCGGACTCGATACGGATACAGCGACACGGCGATATGGCAATTTTCAAATATAGAGGATACGATATATATATGAGGAGGATTCAAATGCACCCAAATTTTTGTGCACCCTATATTTCAAATCTTTTTTCTCCATTTTCAAAGTCCGAATAGTCAATCCAAACCATTAGATGCGATCTATATATTAAGATGTGCTTGGAGACCAAATTTTACATTTTTTTTAAATTTTTTTACTATTTATTAAGCCACTTTGAAAATTGCTGATTTTACATTTGCTGGACCATTGGATCAGCGATTTTCAAAGTGGCTTAATAGATAGTAAAAAAATTTCAAAAAATGTAAAATTTGGTCTCCAAGCACATCTTAATATATAGATCGCATCTAACGGTTTGGATTTACTATTCGACTTTGAAAACTGAGAAAAAGAATAGGGTGCATTTGGGTGCACAAAAATTTGAGTGCATTTGAACCCTCCTCTATATATATATATATATATATTATCATTTTAATTATATTATTAATTGAACACTTGTATTACATACATACATGTATATATATATAGATAGATAGATAGATATAGTTTAATTACGAATAATTATCATGAATAGGAATGCTAGTCCGAATGATAATATATCTGTAATTCATTTGCACCTGATAACCAATAATTAGAAAGATTTGTATCAATATATTATCTGTTGGAAATTAATCAGTCAATTCATCCTAATCCTAATTTGCTCAACTTCATTCCTAATGTATTCGTAAACACACACACACACACACACATATATATAGAGAGAGAGGAGGGATCGGATGACACCCTTTTTTGGTGACATCGGATGACACCGTGCATTTTCAAAGTCCAAACAGTCGATCCAAACCATTCAACTTGATGGATATGTTAAAATGTACTTACAGATCAAATTTTATATTTTTCTGAATTTTTTTACTATTTATTAAGATGGGTACAAAAATTCAACGGAAAATACTTAATAAATAGTAAAAAAATTTCAAAAAATGTAAAATTTGAACCGCAAGCACATTTTAACATATCTATTATGTTGAATGGTTTGGATCAACTGTTTAGACTTTGAAAACTTTGAAAATGCACAATGTTATTCGATGTCACCAAAAAAGGGTGTCATCCGATCCCTCCTCATATATATATATATATTGTGACTAATATGATTTCGGTAGCACTTCGGCCGAAGTGCTACCGGTCGAAATTTCAAATTTTAAAATTCAAAAAGTCGATCTAAACTGTTAGATGTGATCTCTATATTGAAATGTGCTTGGAGACCAAATTTTACATTTTTCTAATTTTTTTTACTATTTATTAAGCCAATTTGAAAACTGTTGATTCAACGGTGGCTTAACAAAACAGTAAAATCAAAAGCCACCGTTGGATCAGCGATTTTCAAAGTGGCTTAATAAATAGTAAACAAATTCAAAAAAATGTAAAATTTGGTCTCCAAGCACATTTCAATATAGAGATCACATCTAACTGTTCAGATCGACTTTTTAGATTTTGAAATTTGAAATTTGGACTAATAGCACTTTGGTCGAAGTGCTACCGAAAACATATTAGTCACACTATATATATATATAGAGAGAGAGAGAGAGAGAGATAGGCTAATGTGCTTTCGGTAGCATATGGGCCAAAATACACACGGTCCAAATTTGAAATTTCAAAATTCAAAAAGTTGATCTGAACCGTTCATCTTGTTCTCCATATTAATATGTGCTTGGAGACCAAATTTTACATTTTTCTGAATTTTTTTACTATTTATTAAGCCACTTTGAAAATCGCTAATCCAACGGTTTTACTGTTTTGTTAAGCCACCGTTGGATCAGCAATTTTCAAAGTGGCTTAATAAATAGTAAAAAAAAAAAAAAATGTAAATTTGGTCTCCAAGCACAATTTAATATGGAGAACAACTTGAACGGTTCGGATATATATTTTGAACTTTAAAAATTAAAAAGCGAATTGGTAGCACCAAAACTCAGTAACTACCACTTTGATCTTAGCCAACCTCTATATATATATATGAGGAGGGTTCAAATGCCTCCATGTTTTTGTGCCTCCATCATGCCTCTATCTCTCTCCATCATTTTCAAAGTTCAAACAGTCGATCCGAACCGCTCAACCTAACCTCCATACTAAAATATGTTTGGAGACCAAATTTTATATTTTTAGGAATTTTTTTACTATTTTTTTAGATAGGTACAAAAATACTGTTTTTAGATGGTTCAGATTTACTGATTTTGTACTTATCTAAAAAAATAGTAAAAAAATTCCTAAAAATATAAAATTTGGTCTCCAAACATATTTTAGTATGGAGGTTAGGTTGAGTGGTTCGGATCGACTGTTTGAACTTTGAAAATGATGGAGAGAGATGGAGGCATGATGGAGGCACAAAAACATAGAGGCATTTGAACCCTCCTCGATATATATATAGGTACATGAATCTAAGAGGGATAAAAATAGTCATTGCATTTTTCCATACGAATGGATAATTATTAAATAGTCAATCAATCATCGTCCAAATTGTCCTTAGTAAAATCAATCGTTAACACGGAACATTGAACTGATAGTGATAAAGGAGACTGAGGATAAAAAATAAAGATAAATTCATCCTAATCTTAATTAACTAAAAATTAATTATTCCGGGAATCTGGAGAGACCCTTTGAGCAGAACAAGGCAGATTCATTTCATTTACAGACGTTAATTAATTTAAATCCGTCTCAAGTACAAAATTCCTCCTCCCAAATTTTGTCTTCAAATCCTGAAATTGAAAATGATAAAAATGGTTCTTGACAGGGAAGAAAATTGTGGAAGATTGCAATTGCAAGAACAAAATGGTTCGCTATGCCTCCTACAGCAAGAATTTTTTCATATGAAGAATCATATATTTATGAGCTTCCCTCGGTATTATTTTATCTGCATCCTAAATAGTAGCTTTCTTGTTGCCTTTTCAAATTTTGAAACAAAAATGAGATGCAAGGCGGACCTAGTATGGATCAACGGTAGGCAACAGTCTACTTCTGGAATTTGAAAATTAGCTATACATTTATATAAAATTAGATCATTGTCTATCCCTGTTGTGATTCTCTTTTAGTTGTCAGTTGTGATTTGATTCGTTTTTTTTGTAATTTAACAAAACTGAGTTTTGTTGATTTAGAAAGAAAGTGAACGGAGACTCTTTGGAAAGAAAAAATAATTGGATATTTCTTTCTAAATAGATTTAGTGTATAGGTCCATCAATAGCATCTAGAAATTATTTGAGCCTTAACATTCAATTTCAGAGTTTCAGACTATTTTGTCTTGCTATTTGACAGTTTTAACATACACTGAATCTATTTATTTTTAAATTATCACAAAAATTATCTTAATCATAAACTATAGTAAAAAAATTAAATTTTAACCTGATTTTTTTTTATCAAAATGTTTAGAAAAAAATTCATTTTTAAGAAAAAGTGCATTGACAATTTTATTTTTTATTAAAAAATAAAACTTAATTTATCACAAAAGTTATCTTAATCACAATTTTTTTTTATCAAACTATTTAGAAAAAAAAAAAATTTTAAGTAAAAATGCATTGACAAATTTTTAATTTTTTTATTAAAAAAATAAAATTAAATAAAAAATAATAATTTATTTTTTTGTCAACAACTCGATAAAAATTCTGATTACGTCATGCAACTCCTTTTTGTGTGTTCTATAACTGCGTAAGCTGATTAACTTTGCATCGAAAGAAAGAACGGCCTTGTCACAATTTTGCTCCTTGGTTAATAAAATCTGTGAAAACCTATTTTATCTGCATAATTTACTTGGGTCCAATTGCATTCCTTGAAGAGGTGTCATTTCGTATCGTATTGCTACCGAGCAATCGTACAAACTACAAAATAAAAGGTTGAAAAAATTGAAAGAAATAAAAAATAGAAGGGAAATGAGTATCGGGCCTTGTATGAAATTAGAACAGGATTTAGGCCTTTTTAGTAAAATAAAACAAGTAATTGGGCTTTTGAAATTCTCTACTGCGGCGGTACCCTCCATTTATGTAATGGGTCAAAATCACCCGCTACAAACTCAAGTGGTGTATGGTGACACGGAATATCCGTATTACAAAAGTTTTCTTTAGTTCTCACTTCTGGGGAGAAGTAGAGAAGAGAACTGTTTTTTCGCTCTTATTACACTAGGGTTTTTATTGCGCCATTTTTAATTTGACTTAACGCGTTGGATTAAATCTCAACGATAGTTTGAAAATCAAAATGGAGGGCGGAGAGGAGGAGCTGACGGCGCACGAGACGGCGCTCTACGACCGCCAGATTCGCGTTTGGGGTGTCGATGCACAAAAGAGGTATTTTCTTTGATTTTTCAAGCTTCTAAAGTACATAACGCTTTTGTTTCAACCCTTAACTTGTGTACCTCTGTTGATTTAGGTTGAGTAAGGCTCATGTGCTTGTAAGTGGACTTACTGGTGCCACTGTTGAGGTATTTATTATTTTTGAATTTTACTAATTGTTTTAACTGTTTAAGATTTACACAAATTTAGATGTTGATATGTATTTCGAATGTAGTTTTGCAAGAATATTGTGTTGGCTGGAGTAGGTAGCCTCACCTTAATGGATGATAGATTAGTAACAGAAGAGGTTCTTGGTGCCAATTTTCTAATTTCATTGGATGAATATGCAAATAGCAACAAAACAGTGGCCGAACTCTGTTCTCAGTCCCTTAGGGACTTCAATCCTATGGTTGGTGTTTCCGTTCTATCAGGTCTGTCTTTTACCATTTATTTCTTTCCTTATTGGGAGTTTATCTTTTCTGTCAATCTGTTAAGAATTATAATTGAGTGCAATACAGAAAGTACCTGTAGAAAAATCAATATGATGCTGGTACAATCTTACACAAGTGCTGCTACCAGCAGTTGTTGCAGGACCCGCACCCTGTCCAGTACCAATTCAGCTCCAGTTTCAGGTCCAGTAACGGTTCTGCTGGCTTTAACATTTTTAGTGCCAATGCTATTACGAAAGCATTAGTATCCTATACCAGTAGCTTAACAGCTTTCTGTGTACTGCGGATTTGTTTGGCAAGGGGGGTATTAAGCCTCCTTAAGCTTTCTTTCACGTCCTTTAGCTTCCATTGTCACTTAATCCTTCCGTACATCGATTCCTTAGCAAGGATTAAGAACCCCTCCTTTAGCCTCCTTTTGCCTGAAATCTTAATCCCTGCCCGGGCCTTAAAGAACATCTACCCCTGGAAGAAGCCTCCTCAGCATCGTCTATCTACAGATTAAGACAACCAAACACAACCTCCTTAGTGCAGATTAAGATTTAATCCTACTTTTGTTAGCGATAACTTTATGGGGATAATGTAGGTGAGCTGTCACAAATGGATGGAGAAATCTTTGACAAGTTTGATGTTGTTGTGGTCTGCTCTTTCTCTCTGCAAAACAAGGTACCAGAACCAGTTTTTGTTGTAAATTAGCCAATATTTTACCATTACCAAAGTTTTCCAACAATTTCTGATTCCTCTAAATCAATCTAAATTACTGCACTTCTGAGAATTTACCATATGAGCACAAACCGTATTAGCAGCAAAATATCTAAATGTTAATATGACCATTAGTTCATGGAAAACAACTACATTTCTTTGACCGGTTTAAGTTACTCTTCACAATCGCTTTCAGACAACATAGAAATCAATATCTTTGTTTAAATTTTGCTTATTTCTGTTTAGGCAAAGAGTGCCTTATTAGAAGGATAAAAAAACTTAAACATTGAGCACGATGTACATTGTCAATTGCATCAACCTGTCGTATGTTTGATTCAAAAAACAGTTAAAAATATAAGTATTGGGTGTCATGTGCAGAGATACAGACAATTACGGTTACATGCGAAAAGCTTGCACATGCATTATCTCTGATAAGTTTGTGTGAATAGAGAATGTTTGAATGAAAACTAAACCCTACAAATATTAATGTTGAAATTTCATTTACATATGTTAACCAAAGTGTAGCCATACATACACTTACCATAAAGCTGCTGCTGTATATTAAATATTTTACTAAAAATGAGAGTCTATTTGATGTCTGTTGTATCAAGAGAATGCAAGTACTTCCAAAAGTGTAATGCTTTCTACATTAAAAAATCTGAGAGAATGCGGGTACCTAGTTATTTTACTAATTATTTCTTTCTTTCAATCACAAATTCATCAGATTTTAATCAACGAGAGATGTCGCGAGAGACAAAAGCGCATTGCTTTCTATACAATTGATTGTAAAGACTCTTGTGGTGAAATCTTTGTTGACTTACAAAACTACACTTACATGCAGGTTCCCTTTTCTTTTCTGTGGTAGCTGTTGCTAGAAACTTTGATTTTTTTCTCTCTCTTAGGACTACTGGGTTTCTATTTTGATTGCCTTCATGGACCACATTTCTCTCTTGTTTTTCAGCAATTGATGATTAAGTAATGACCAATTTTTTTTTTTTTTATCAACAAGCATGTCAAAAGAAGATTATGGTATACGAAGAATAAACTTGTAAAGGATGTGTAGTCTCAAGGAAGAAACTTGACCCAAAAGAGGGAAATTTGGTTTAGATGTGATTCTTGTTTTTCTCATGTTTGATGACGTACTTGCAACTAACTTCATAAATAAATGGCAGAAAAAAGGTGATGAAACTGTTGAGCGCCAATTAAGTTATCCAAGTCTGGAGGTATTTTACATTTTCCTTCACTCTTTCTTTCTTGCAAATGGGTACACACACTAATTTACACAATGTAATAATACAGGAAGCAAATAAAATACCTTGGAAGGATCTGCCTAGGAAAGTAACTAAGTTATACTTTGCAATGAGAGGTTAGCAAATAACTGCTCTTTTTCTGGGAATACCCTTTCAAAACCTTTTAGAGGTGACTAACAGACTGATTGGTTTGGGTCAGGTCTAAATCCAAAACAAATCCAGGTCTTTTTTCTTCAATTGGTGTATTGGACATTGTTCGACCTAATTTATGCTCTGGGTCTTGGGTCGTGGGAAGTCGGTTTTGGAATTCAGATCTTTTGTCTGTGGGGTCCCAACAAATTAGATTTAGTGTTCAGAGGACTTCTATCTCTGTCAGATCTGTTTCAGGTTGATCAGGAGTTAGGTTGGATATGTCTGGCTTTGACTTTGGATTTGATTCCATCTGGTTGGACTGTTCACCTTTTAGAAAAATTTAGTTTGGTTTTGATTTGGGTTTTAGACTGGTTTTTTCCAGACAGGTCAGGTCAGCCACTTTCACTTTTTATAAATGTACCAAGTTAAAAGTTTATTGTGCAACAGTGCTTGATGGTACAGATCACTTGCTCTTTGTTTTGATTATTGTTGTGTTTTTTAAGTTTTGGATAAGTTTGAGTTGTTGGAGGGACGAAAGCCTGGGGAAACATCTCTTGCTGATTTCGAGTCAATTTCCATTGTCAGAAAGGACGCGTGTGAAGCTCAGGTTGATTTATCATTCTCTCTCTTTATTTTATTTTTTTTTCCCCTAAAGTATTATCATTCACAATTCCTGCACACAATCAATTACTCCACATATTACTTTGTATGCTGAACTGTGCATCAGAAATCTATCTGGGGGACAACATTTGTAGCTTCTGTACCAGCAAATTTTTGTTGATATATGCATGTTTTCAATTGAGTTCATATAAAAAAGTTTGATCTGATAATTGCAGGGTTTGAAAGAGTCGCATCTGGCAGATTCTCTGTTGGAGAGATTATTAGCTGCTGGAAAGATGGAGCATCCTGCTGTGTGTGCTATTCTAGGTGGCATTCTTGGCCAGGTACCCTTATATATTCTCTCTTCCCTTCCCTTCTTCCCTTCCCTTATTCTAATATTATTACACTTCGTTTTCTTCTTCTGAAATTCTATGTGAATAAAACAGGAGGTGATAAAGGCTATATCAGGGAAAGGGGACCCGGTAAAAAACTTCTTCTATTTTGATGCTGCCGATGGAAAAGGTATTATCGAGGATATCTCTGTGCATACTACAGTTACCGCCTAAATGGTTAGGTTCTATTTATTAATGTGTTATTAGGTACCTGGCATTGTAACTGTCATAACTTAAAATCTTATGGTCTTTTTAACTTCCTCAACTGTAACTATTTTTAACCTAGTGGATTGTTGTATGCTAAATTATTTTGACACATCATTTTCTTTGTTTCATGTGTTTGTTTGTCCACGTGTCTCTGACTCTCTGTGAGTGTGTGTGTGGGTGTGAAAGAGAGAGCTATCCTAAATATCTAGTACTGTAGTAATAGATATGGGGATTGGGGATCAGAATTTTGGAGGATATCTAGTGGGGCCCATTTCTTCCAAAGATCAATCTGAGATGTGAACCTGTTTTGGCTTGGTTAAATGCAAATTAAATGGGGTTACCATCAAGCTCTCATGTATTGTCTCTGTCGCTGTCTGATAACGTTCATTGTATCAGTGGAGAAATAAATAGAAAAAGAAGAGAAACTGCTGCTCTTTCTGAATAGTTTTTAGGGGAAATTTCGCATGTACCCTTCAAAAAAATTGAAATGACGTATTCCCCTCTAAAATTTATAACATCATATTTATCCTTCTATGTTTCAAAATTATGACTGGGGTTACCCATTTCTAAAAAATGACTGGAATCGTGTCAAGTTCATTCCAAAAGTGCTCTATTGTATTTCAAAATTATACCTTTGCCAGCTAAATCAAATATATAGTATATAAACATTAAAAGCAGCAATATTTTAAAACACAGTAAAAATATGGGTTGTAACTCTCCAAGAGTGTTCACGAGTCCGATGCTAAATTATTAAAACTGATCCATTTTATAAATGTTGTGTTTAAATATCAAATTTTCGTCAGATAGAATAAAGTCGAGTAGTATAAAAAATGACTTAATGTGTTTGTCGTTCATTGTCTTTTAACTGCTTGATTTTATTCTCGATGAAACCGAGAAATTACAAATTTAGTGTACAAGTACATCACTTATAAATTAAATAAATTGGTATTGACATTTTGAATTCATCATCCCTACTATCTCTACTCTAATACATAAATTAGACTTGTTGAATAAAATTATTGGGCGTAGAAATATATTGTATGTTAATATAAATGCACGCATTTATTTCTGTTCGGTCAAGGTAAACTAGTAAAATTGGTTAAAATAGAGCTTTTATTTTAGTGGATTTGTGTTTATTCCCAGGACCAACATATAGGGGTGTAAAGGGTCGGATGCGGATCAGATAGTGGCCTTACTGTATCTGTATTTGTTATAATTTTTCGGATATGGATACGGATATGGATACGGATATGGATAGTTTCGAATACGGATACGGATCGGATATTAAACGTTACGGATACAAATCGGATATCGGACAGATACGGATATTTTTCATAATTAGCTTGTTGATTACAAAATATCTATTATATTATTAAAATATTAGTCACTAATTATGTCATAGTGTTATATTATTCATCAAAATATATATCTATATGCAATTTAATAAATTATTGGTATAATATGCAATTTAATAGATCAATTTAAGAATATATAGCACATTTGTTGTGGTTTAAAAGTATAAACGATCGGATACAGATAGTGAAAAGTCTTACCGTATTCTTATCCGTTATAATTTTTCAGATACGGATACAGATAGTCTCGGATACGGATACGGATACGAATCGAATAATTTAGGTGATTTTCCGAATTCAGATTCGGACGAAATCAGATAATATCCGATCCGTTTACGCCCCTACCAACAGATCATCAGAAAAGTAAAAAATAAATAATAATATATATGTTATTATTTCAATCATATTTTGCAAGAACTGGAAAGCGAAATAGTAGAACTAGTCAACTAGTCCTATTTCACTTAATAACAAAGATTTTATTCACCAATTTCAATCTCTTCATGAACTGATCCATTGCTTAGAGCCTTGGACCGGCAAAAAAATAAGAGAAAATTCATTGGACTGTATTTCTCAAATTCATAATTCAATTCTAATACCGTTTAGTTTCTATTCCACACAATTTTACTATTATTCTTCTACTAAACAAGCATGCTCTTCAGGATTAATATTCTTCAAATTTACAATGGCACTACCCTAATTGATTTAAATACAATTTCTTCTATGATTAGCTCTCGAAGTCTCGATACTTGTAAGAAAAGGAAGAACCCTTCGTTACATGTACATATATCAGACAAATATGGGATTGTATTTTTAACTTTCATGGTTTTAGTTTTGATTGTCATTGTCAGACTATTGAGAATTTATAGTATATATGTACTTGTATTTCTTTAAAAGATTGATTATTAGTTGAACTTGTTAGAGAGATTGTTCTTTGGTCCTTTTGATTAGAAAGGAAAAAAAGTTTTATTTGAAGGGACTAACCTATTGATATTAAGATTACTAAATAATTTATCTAGCTTCTTTCTGGTGCAAAGTTTTAAATGAAGAGTCTTTTTTTCAAATTGACTCTAATTTTGTCTTTTGATGTTAAGAAGATACCAGATGATCAGTTGGAGGAAGAGGAAGAGAAAGAGGAGGACCTCTTTCAAGTAATTCACTTTCTTTTGGCCATGACAAAGACAGAGGAGTATCAAGAGCAGTGTAGTAATATTCAGTCTATTCGGCTGAATATTCGGTCGAATATTCCTATTAGATTGCAATTCGAAGAGAAAATCTATATTTGGTCTGAATATACGGTTTATAGCATATTACCGGTCAAGACTATATTAACAGTGATAAAAATACCAGTTTAGAGTATATCAACAGTGGTTTATACCACATATTACCAGTTTAGAGTATATTAACGGTGTTAAATTATCGGTTTAGAGTATATTAATAATGATTTATACCACATATTACCATATACTTGTCTCTATATATATATATATTCTGCCCAGATTACCAGGGACCATTTTGGGATTGGATCCCTGCCCCTTCACAGTCCAGTTCTAGAGACTCGGATGATGGGTTTCTTTACTGGAATAATGTTTAGTTCAATTCAGAGTCGTTTTAGAACTTGTTTTTGGGTAGTGTGTAGTTGTATGAACATGATTTCTACCTTTTTATTGATTGATAGCTCAAACTTGTACTAATTTAGGTAGAAATGTGGTAGATTGCAGTTGATAACAATAAATATATGATTTGTATGTTTTGAGTTATGATTTAGGTACCACTTTTATGTACTTTTTTTTAGTACTTGGATTCTTAATGAAATCGGTGGAGTAACATCCACTTTCTTCAAAAAAAAACAAAAACAAAAAGAAGAAGAAAGAAACCAAAAAAGGAAAAATTAAATGCCAATGCCACGCTATATATCTTACAAACCAAAAAAGGAAAAATTGAGTATTTTTCTTGAAGCAATAAAAGCTTAATTGAGTGTTATTTGACCTTTGTAGCTCTCCAAATTAGCTGGCACCTGTTTGTCAGATTATGTTGAAAAAGTAGTCTAATCATGTGCAGATTCTAGCTTAGGTTTTTCATTTTTGCAAGGTCAAGCGGGGCCCAATTTTGTAGATGCTAAGCATTATTCTATGTCATGTTATGTACTAGGCTCTTTTTATTAATGTCATTCATTGATACTCACCTAATAATTAAAGCCATTTATAGTGGTTTTGGTGAAATATGTTAGTCGATGCGCCGTGGATGAATTTTTTCTTCCCTAAAAGAGTTAATAATTATATAATAAGCTAACATCATCAATATGATATTTATTGTCAAAGATTGTCACAATAATAATGATGTTGAGATGGGGGGTGAAAACGGATCTGATACTGTAAGATCATATTAATATCTGTTTTTATTTTTTGGATACAGATACATATTAGATATTAGACGAATATAAATATAAATAAAGATATATAAATATTATTGAAAAATATCAAGTTCATAATATTTGAATACGGACAACTGAAACATAACACCATATCAATATTTGTATCCACGCATATATTTAAATATCAGATATTCATATCTAATTTTTTTAATACATATCGGATATTATCCACTCTGTTTTCACAGCTATGTTGAAGCGTATAGTCATT
This sequence comes from Carex rostrata, assembly GCF_964058835.1. Taxonomy (NCBI): domain Eukaryota; kingdom Viridiplantae; phylum Streptophyta; class Magnoliopsida; order Poales; family Cyperaceae; genus Carex; species Carex rostrata. The sequence goes on from NC_135918.1 coordinate 8,550,366, forward strand.
CTAATACATGTACATTTTCATTATTTTTATTGGTCACCCATTACATGAAATCAAATTAGACATGTAAATATCTTTACCTAAATTACTATACATATGAAAGCTCAGCCGTGTAGATAATGGTTGTAAAAGAAACAAACCGAAATATTTATTTATACCATATTAAAAAACACTCTGGCCGCATAATGGTTTGGCGACTTCATTCTTAGTGGACCTCCAAATAATTTGGAGGCCTCTCAAAAACCTAAATATTTTTAATAGACGGTGCATTTTTTGGTTTTGAGGGGGCCTCCAAATCAATTTGCGGTCTTCCAAAAATGGGGCCGCCAAACTATTCTGCTGCCTAGGTATTTTTGAAAATCTCCACAAATCATGGTTTTTTGGTTTATATTTTTTAAATATGGTATGAATAAAAATTTCGGAGAAACAAATCACAAAAACAGTATCCAGTCTCATAAATGTACAAATTGGGTACTCAAAATACCGGTTAGTGAAGTTGATGCAGCTATTTCTTTCTAATGAAGCACCTAAACTATGAGTAACTTAATCATGACTAGGTTTGTACACTTTCGCTTTATATAATATGATATAGTATAAGTACATTACCTAGTTCTAAGCTCGATATTTAAAATTTTAGCCCCTATTATGGGGCCTCAAAACCTAATCACAATTCCATGCTCTCAGGATTCAAACCTTCCTGCGAATAAAAGTTGGTGATTAGAAATTTGTTTCTTTATAATCAAATGATTTTCAAAAGGGTCTATTAAGTTATACAGGCTGACTTTGTTCAGCAACTCAACACAAAACAAGGATTGGTTCGGTTTATTTTTATGAAATTCGATTAATGATTTAAAAAAATAATAATTAATTATGGTCATGATCCTATCAATAATCAATAGCAATCGAAAAGAAAAGTATATCACATGTTTCTCAACAAAAATATTCTGAACTATACAATCAAAACAAATTTGAATTAATGATCTCACATGGGGTTAGCCAATAAATTACAAGACACGTTGCAATTAGTGCAAAACATTTAATGGTTTACCATATAAAAGCGAATTAATATAAATAAGAAAACAAAGTATATGGAACAAGAATAAAAAGAGAAAAGACAGAAGTATAGCTAGATCCAGCCCATTCTCACTAAAGTGAAAGGGAAATTTGATTCGGATCTCCTACTTTGCTTCCCAAGAAAACGCAACGGGCACGAGCTTATGCAATATTCTTTCTTTTTTTTGTCATACTTCAGAGCCGAAGACTAACATTTCTGCACATGTTATTTCAGAAAAAATAATTTTATTTTATTTTAATTTTATGATATGTCCAGTACTATAATACATGTAAAAAAAACAAATTAACAATTTATTTCTGAAGATCATAGAATTGTTTCTAAATCAGTACATTTTTTTTTAAGTTTTATTTTATAATTTTTTTTTTTTTTTGCTGATAGGATTACATGCGTGTATCTTATTTTCTAAAGTTTATCTGAAATTGAAATATTATCTTTTTTTTGTTAGGTGTTGAAAATACTTTCATTAGACTTAATGTCTTGTAAATTTCCATTTTAATATGTCATATATTCAACTCTTTCTAATTGAGAATAAATAAAATTATAAAAAATTATTTACAGTATTGTTTCTTCACTTACATCTGTTAACACAAAACCTACCAGTCAACAATATCAAGATCATATTGTTTAGTACCTCTATAATAAAATTACAGAGAAAATCAACACAAAGGAGCAATAACATGTAATATCAGGAAAAGTAAAAAAATAATACACTCATGCTAAATTTAAAGAGAGATGATGCTGACACCTTAGAATAAAAAAATTAGGTTGTCTTAATATAGATATTCAAGTGATAATGAGATAGTCTTAAATATAGATATAACATTCCTACGCATATATCGTCTTAAAGATTGTCATATAGATTTTCATCATGATTAATTGCATATATCGTGATATTAAATATTTTGTAAAAAATATATGCATGCTAACATTATTTTCTAAAAATATATAACAATATACAATAATCAAATACTAGGTACTGGAGTTGTTGATTCTCAAACATAGTTTAATCTCTATCAGGGTAGATCCATGCTATCCATACTGAGAGAATGAGGGTCGATTGACCAGCTCGCTTTTATTTTCAAAAAATTACACTTGTAAATAATTATATATATAATTTACAATAAAACACTAGAGTGTTGTAAAATTGACTCTCATACGTTCAATAAAATATAAGATTAGGGGCTTGACCCCCAGGGGCGGACACAGGAATTTTGTCAGGGCGGGGCAATAATCGGATGCAAATAGCTTATCGGGTTCAAACCCAATAGCTTATCGGGTTCAAACCCAATAGCTTATCGGGTACAATTCAACATAACAAAAAAAAATACCAATCAATATAATAAAAATCCTAAATTACTTGAAAAAAATCAACAATTCAACATTTATAGGAAATTTTGGTTCAACTAATTTTTGCTATTTGGGATCAGCCCCTATTTGGGCTCCGCTAATTTCTTTCGCTAAGAGTTTATATGGGCTCCGTTCCGTCTATTAGAATTTCAGAATAGGCTACAGGGGGCAATTTGAATTCCAGGGAGGGGCAGAGGTCCGAAAAGCATATTTTTAACACTATTTTTGAAAATCCAGCGGGGGGCAGCTGACCCCCCCTGTGCTACAGTGAGTCCGCCCCTGTTGACCCCTATCTTATTTTCAAAAAAAAAAATTGATTCTCATACGCATCATAAAAATGTTATATAATTGATCACCATTCTTGTTTAACACCCATATCTTAATATTCTGAATTCTAAATCCTTCACTCAAATACATGACAGTACAATCAATACACAATTAAACTGAACGGAGATGCAACTTTAGAGGTCCGAAACATTTCTTTTATTATTTATCCAACCCCAAATTAGTGGATTACATAACAAACGATAAATTACATTATTTTAGAGTTAAAATATAGAAAAGGAGGGTGTGCGGCGATTTGCTAATGATAAGAAGACAAAAGGCCAACCTATTCCGCGTGCAAACCAGTATCAAGACAAAAAGGAAATAAATCTGCTGCGATTCTAATCCCAACCGTTCATATTTTCTGAGATTCGTTAATAAAACTAACTTCTTTCGAGATTCTTGTATTCTAATAAATGAATGGTTGAGAATAGAATCGCAGAATCCTGTGATCCTTTGAAATCGCAGCAGATTTGCTTCCCCATAAAAAAAAATTGAAAATATGAAATATTCTGGTTCATGAATTTAAATCGTCATATAAAGTGCATGTCTCTCCAGCTAATCTTAATCCTAATCCAAGACCATTCCAATCATACGGATTTCATTTCTTATTGCATAAATAACATTTTTATATTTTTCTTTATTTTCTATGATAATCTAAATTTTGAATTATTTAAAAAAAAAAACTTCTTAATGCATGAAAAGAAAATTAGGATTTGAGAGATGATTTGAGATAAATGTGGAGCAGAACTAGAGTGTTTTTAAGTTCACCAAGTTTCTAGTAAACTCAAGTCTAAAATCTATTAAATTAGTTTCAAATGATGAATTTGAACTATTAAGGGCCTGTTCGGCCGACGAATGGGAATCGGCACGAACACGAGATTTGAACTGAAAAACACTATTCCCGTGGGAAAAAAAAAATTCAGTTCAACTGAATTTTTTTTTCCCACGTGAATAGTGATTCGGCCGAACAGGCCCTAAAATCCGTCTATTTTACGAATGATACGAATGATGTGTCTACGTGTTAAAATTTTAAAAATTCAAATTAATTAAGTAGAAAGTCAAGCTGTCAAAAAATATTTAAAAGTTAAATGTATTAAAATAAATTTATTAACCCCAGCTGTACTCATAAATGTGAATAGGTAAGTAGCGTACTATGAAAAAAGTGGCATCAAATCAAATAATGGTGGTTCGGAAAGCAGTGCACAACAATATCATGGTGTTTCTCTACTTCACGTCTTCACCACCTCCCAAAACATAAATTATTGTTGGTTTTTACAATCCATCTTGGGACTTGGCAAAAGAAAAAGGAGATTTTATTAGTCCCAAGGCATCATGCATCACTCGATGTCGACACCAAATTAGATATTTTATCACAAATTATTTGATATTTTGCTCCAGTTTTCTCAAGAAATAAAAATAAAAATAATTACAAATAGGAAAGCAAAACAAAGTGCAACATTTATTTACAATAATTAGCGTTAATAGCTATAAGTAAATTAATTTAGACTAGTTAATTACATGTAAGCAAAATATATCTCAACTTCAAAACCCAAAAAAAAAAAAAAAAATTCCCCACAAATTACAAAAAACTCCCTGCATTTATTTTTAATCCCTCATCAATGCACCGCCTTCTTAGCAAACAATCCTTTAATCCCAAACAGCCCACCGGGGCGCTCACCACCGGTGACACTATCCTTACTCTCACCGCCACACTTGCCCTCTCTAACTCCATACCCAATACACGAGTTCACACTGAAATTAATAACCCGAGCCGAACCGGGTCCAACCCTGACCGGTTCAGCCGGCTTGTTCACACTCCCTGCATTTCGTTTGATCTGCCAGACCGGGCTGGTCCGTCCAACATGAACTCCGGGTCGGCCAGGACTAGCGGCCCATCTCCGCCCGACTGAACCGGATTTACCGGACTCGCCACGGGAATTACTCCGAGAACACGGCGCACTGCTGGACTTACGGACGCTTGGAACACCGGCTGGTTTTCTGCTCGAACCAGCTGTTCCAGCGGACCGGCTCCGACCAAATGGCCAGATGTTGATTGAAATATCCGCAGTAGAAACTGAGCCGGTGGGACCATTACCGGTTTTTTTATCCTTCCTGGGCCGGTTTTTTACCTCCTGATCAGTTCGAACCGGTTTTTCCTTATCTCCCATCTTGAAAATATCTTTCCATCGCTTAGAACTGGACGGAGGCGTAGAGGAGGAAGCGGTGGCAGTGATGGAAGCCAGGTTGGGCAAAGGCGGGTCGAGTTCCAATTCGGGCACGGGTTCAGTGTGCACCTCTACTTGCACTTCCTTCGCGGTTTTGGGTTCGGGTAGATGGTTGGGGGCAGGGGAAAGAGTGGGGAGGAGGATGCCGTTGGAGAAGAGGTGGTCGGCTGATGAGAGGTCGGAAATGGAGGTGGGAATGGAGATGGAAGAAGAAGGCCAGAAGGAGAATTCATGGGAGGAAGCAGAGCTGGCGAAGCTGAGACGAGGGGAGATGGCGGTTTCTTCTTCTAATTCTTGTTTTGCCATTGTTAGAAAGTTTCGAGTTTTGGTTGAGACGAGAGAGAGAGAGAGAGAATGGGCTTGTTTGGTGGTGGAGAGGAGAGGAGAGGAGAGGAGGAGAAATGAATGAATGAGAAAGGAAAGGAAGGTTGTTGGAGCTCACGTTCTTTGCTCCATAATATTTCTTCTTCTAATATTACTATTTTATTATTTTACTTTTTTTTGTATAATAAAATATTTGGCTGGCCTTACGAGAGGATATCTCATATCCGTATAAATAATTTTAAAATAATGTTTAACAGTGTACTATTACTTGATTTGATTGGCAACTGTAATAGAGCCGTTTAAGATTAGGCAATTAGGCGCAGGAGCTAATTTTAAATGGTCACCGATTGTTGGTGGATTGTTACAAAAAAATAATGCCACCAATAACCAATTCCTTCAATCTTTACAGATTGTCAAACAAAACTTGATATTTTAATTAGTATCATTGGGAATTAATTTGAAAGGTAACCTGTTCGGCGTCTAAAAGGAACGGCACTAGAAATTTTTGAATGGCTGAAATATTCTGTGCGTTTGTGGATTGATTTTTGCGAAATTTAAGTGAATTTTTTTTTTTATGCGCACAGTAAACGTCCGAGCAAGCCCTAAATAATATTTTATGTATTAGTACATAATCAACTCTTTGCAAATTCACGGGAAAAATAATAGATTGAACAAAAAAAATGTTTTATGCATTAATGCTCAATGTTGAATAAATTATACTTGTTTATACGTACTTCAAATCTTATAAAAATCATCACAACCCCAAATTATTTAATTTAATTTTCTAATTAAATAAAACATGCAAGCATCGAAAATCATGATGTTTTTGCCATTATTTTACTGTCATTCGTATGATTTACACGACTAACCAAAGAAAAAGTTACAATGTATTATATTTATAATTTTATTTTGTAAATTTTACTCTATGTTTTTTTATTATTAGAATTGATAGCAAATATTTTAGAATAATTATTTCAATCCCCACACTCCAGTACCCGCATTATACCCCCATCTCTTAAACATATTTTAACTTCCCATAAACTAACTTAACTAACTAATTTAATTAAATTTATTCAAAATACTAGTATAAATACTTGGAAGATAATAAATTAATGCTTGCAAATTAAGATATTAATACTTGCATGTATAACTATATGGAGAGACCACTCAAACTACATGAGGGAGAAGAATCATACACGTTTTTAGAAGTGAGTTTTTTTTTCAATATCTTTCACATTTCTCACGTTCTATGAGGAATTTTACGAATCTAAAACCACGAATGTATTCTACGCAATTTTATCTTTCAAATGAGATCCATGATAACGTACTTTCGGATTCATCGTCACACAAGTATTTATACCTCATTGTGCAAGTATTTATACCGCATCGTACAGGTATTTATACCTATACTTGTAAGTATTTATCCCCAATCACGGACCCCGCATCTCCGCATCACATTTCCCTAATCGTCCCTGCGTCAACCTTTCTCTAACAAAAATAGTTGACCGCATAGGTATAAATACTTCAGTGCATAGATATAAATACTTGTAATACTTGATATTAATACTTTTAAATGTCAGCAGTGTCATATGTGAAAAATATTATGTATAAATATTTAAATGACGAGGTATAAATACTTGTGTGATGACGAGCTCGAAAGTATGTCATCATGGATCTCATTTGAAAGATAAAATTGTGTAGAAGACGTTCGTGATTTTAGATTTGCAAAATTCCTTATAGATCATGAGAAATGTGGACGAGATTGAACAAATAAAATTGGGGGAATAATGGGGGGATGAGAGTGCGGGTACTCATATCATCTCCCAATATTTTAATAGCTATTAATCACAAATTTGGTAGTGAAAATAAATCTTTCAAAAATACAGTTACAATAAATATCTTTTTTTGAATTAAAATTTTTCACAACTATTATCACGGTACAACCAAACATTTAGGGCCTGTTCGGCCGTCTAGAGCTTGTTCGGTCGTTTACTGTGCGCGTGGAAAACAAAAATCACTCAGACTTCACGAAAATCAACCCACGCGTACAGTATTTCGGCCATTCAAAATTTTTCATTCCCGTCCCATTAGATGGCCAAACAGGCCCTTACTCAGTGCATTCCATAATCATTCACGTGTGTACTTATAAGTATGAGTTTCTGTAAATAAAAAATAAGTATGAGTTTCTGTAAATAAAAAGTGAATTCCCAAACGTCAAATCTCTTTCCACACAATTCTATGACAAAATTCAATTTCTTGTGATGTTGTTATATTTTTGTTGTGTTTTATTTGTATTATATTGAACTCTGTGAATGGGATCGCTCTCTAACAGTAATAGTAATAGTAATAGAGAAAGTATGTCAATATCTCTTTATTTGTACAAGAATTAAAGGATGGTGCACATGGGAAAGGAGGCCCACAAGTTCACAACCAACCATTAACAAACGGACGCAATCAATGCCTTCCATAGGAATTCGTACATTCCATTGCTCACAGTCTCATACTCTCATTCTCATAGGTCGTGTCTCTGCCGCATCACCGACTTGCGCTACTTATTTTGCCTCATTTATTTCCTTCTTATTCAGTAGTAACGGATCGGAAGCAAATCTGCTCCTTTTCTTCAGAAAATGAGGACCCTCTTATTCTCCAATCTGAGTCATTTAAAATCGATCAAACGGCTTCAATTACATTTTTCTTTTATATCAATATAATATATTAAAACGAATCAGATTTAATTGAAGCCGTTTGATCGATTTTGAACGGCTCAGATTGGAGAATAGGAGGGTCCTCCTTTTCTCGAGAAAAGAAGTAGAATTCATTCCGTAACGAATCCATGTTAAGTTTTGTGTTTTATATGAAAAATATTTTACTATCCTATATAATTATATAATTTAAAGAGGAGGGTTCCATTACTTTATATTTTTCATACTTTATCATGCTTCATGTTTTATATATTCATTTTTAAAGTCTAAACTGTTAATTCGAACCGCTCAATATAATTTTCATACTAAAATATATCGGGATATCAAATTATATATATATTTTTAATTCTTTTGTTTTTTAAAATAGATACAAAATCACTGTTATTGGACGGACCAATAACAGTTATTTTGTCCAATAACAGTGATAGTAAAAAAATCAAAAATATATAAATTTCCTTCCCCAAACATATTTTATTATGGATATTATGTTGAGTGGTTCGGATCGATAATCCAAATTTTAAAAAAGAAGATATAAAATATGACATATAATGACATACAAAAGACATGAGTTATTAGAACCCTCCTTATTTTTGGTTGAAATATGAGACATTTTTATTTTATTTTTAGTACACATTCAGACTGACATTTTTGACGGTGAGATGTATTCTATGTGAGCTAGTAGAGTTCTAGAGTTCATAACAAAAAAAATGCAGTGATATTTTAAAAAGTACTCTTGCTTGTAGAAAATCACCACATGTTGAGATAAAAAAAAAAATTGTTTAATTTATTATTATTTATAATACATCATGTTATTATTTTATAACAATTTAGAAAAGAACGAGGATCAATGCTCTTATTTATTTATTGAAGTTATTGCTGAGTTTTTATACTTTTAGAAAAAAATAATGCCAAGAGGTATTCAATGTACAGAGCATTTCGTATACTCGTATTCGTACGCGTCGTGTACTCGTGTGCTTGTACGAGTGCTGGAAGTAAAATTCATTATGGTTAAGATTGGGAACAATTTGGTTCTACGACGTACGGTGTGGTCCCGATGCAAGAACATTTTTTCATAAATGTGTCTGGGTTTTCTAGGAGGTGTCTGTCTCCAACTCTCCATAGAAGAAGTTAATTAATTTCTTGCCTTTTTGGGTTGGTCTGGATCTAGTCAGTATTTATTAACGATCGGATCTCCATAGACCATAGCCTCATGCTGATGCCGGGAAAAAAAAAAAATGAAAATTGTATCCCTCCATTATGCTGAACGGAACGGAGATGTCCCTTGATTTCAAATGATAGTTCCGACAATTTATAGTTTTTTAATAGTAATTTATGATAAAGTTGATTTATACAATATTTTATATAATCATAATAAATAATTTATATCTCTCAAAAAATAAGATAAATAATTTTGGGTTAAATTGTATAAGGGATTAATTTAATTTAATAATCATTCATTATTTATTTTGCTGTCCGTTATATTGACAGGTAAGAACTGGGTATGGGTAAGATTATTACTTAACAGATAAGAATAGAGTACTTATCCATTATTTATATTAACGAATAAAGTTGATTGTTTTTTAAAACTTTTAAAAGTTAAAAAACTGAATTATTCTAATTTATATAATAAAAATTTAAAATTAGATTTAATAAAGGGGAAATGAGAAGAATTATTTGTTTTTAGTGGGATAATAAGTAATATTTAAGTTATCTGTGACGGGGAAATTGAATATTTAGAAGTTTTTTTTTATGGCAGACAACAATTATAGGTAATAAAATTTAACTTCTGGATTTTAAAATTTTATCCAAATTTATAGGTTCAGACTGTCTTTGTCATCTTCTGAAAGTTTGTTTGTTCTTCTCTGGACTTTTAGTTTGCAATTAATGTTAAATTTATAATTAAAATTATGATAATTTTTTATATAATACTTAATTAACTAATAAATTTGAATCCGATTAACTATTCAAATCCAATTAACAATTTTGTTATCTCTCTCCGACAAGAATTCTGAATCCGCCTGAGAGGATATTATAAAAACGTTTGTACTTTGCCTTTTATCTATGATCCAGCTCTTGCTTTCATGTCCAGATGCTTGACTCAGAATGTTCAGCACGTAGCTAGGCATGTTAAAATCTTGTACGAAGCAAAAAAAGACAGAATTTAAAGCAAATATTTGTATTTTGTTTTACAATATAGGACCATGTTTCAAAACAAAAGGATAAAGAATTTTTGTACTAACAGGGCCATGTAAATCTTTGTATTTTTGTTTTTACTAATTGAGTTTATTGGACCTGACATAAGAAGAGTTATGAATAATTTTTATTCCTCTATCAAGTGAGGACTAAATTTAATCCATACGAAAGAGTGTGCAACAGTGTGGATTAAGGAGCAATTGGGCTCCTTAATAATAATTTTTAAATTTTTAAATTTTTTATGTTAAAGTAAAACTGTTTTAGATGTAATTTATATTATTTTCTCTACATACATATAATTTTTTTTTATTATGGTTTTATACGAATCAATAAGTTGAAATATTGTTGTTTAGAATTTATCTGCATCAGCGTATTTTTACTAGCACTTGATACTTAACAAAATAATATCGAAATGTCATAATTTTTTAAATGCGCATAGAGAAAATGATATTTAACATATATAATATTTTTATTTTGATATTTAAGTTTTAACTTTTGAGTTATTAAAATTAAAAAAATAAAGACAAAATAGAAACAAAAATTGAAGAAATTTAAACCCTCCTCAAAAGACAAAATATGTTTAAATCTAACTGACCTACTGGTCTTTCATAAAGAAAAAAAATGTTGAAGTCTAACTTTATGTTCCTAACAAACAGCCGAAGGTATAGTCTGAGAACCATGTCAGAATAGAATGCATGAGCACAGCCGTGGTGTAATGTTGGGATCTACAATTGAAACAAAAAACCTTGTCAGAGTGTGGTTAGCTTCAGTTCGACACTGTTCTCTGACTCTCTATGAGACACTCTTACTCGTAGAACAGTTTGTATTTGTTCTCTTGTCATATACTTAAATTGGAATCACGGATATCATGGTACTTCACTGCATATGTCACATATATTTTATATTAGCACTGCTTGTAGTTGCCACAAAAAGATAGAGAGCCCACATATAAAAACACACAGCCCATTTTGTTTTAGTCCAATTGATCGCTTCTTAGTTTTATTTCGCGATGCGTTAAAGGAATGAAATAAGCCTTTATCTTTATTGCTTGATTAGATTGAAATAAGCCCAGTTTAGGTATAGGAATAGATCAGAACCGTCCGATTCGAATCCGAGATAATCTATCCGAAGTGGAGCGCACACATTTCGAGAGATGAATTTGAATCGGGAGATAATCTCGAGCGACGGATTCGAATCGGACGGTTCCGATTCAAAACTCAAAGATTTGATTACGTTAGGGGATCCGGACCGTGTACTGATACCAGCAATGCCGGACCTAAGTGGAACCAAGATAGACTCAATTTTTTTTTTTTTAAATATACTTTTTTTAATATCTCTATATATTTATTTTATTTTATAAAAATATAATTAAGGTTCAAAAGATTGTACAAGTGTGGCTATCTTGAATTTTTCTTTAAAATATACTTGTGTTTCTTTGTTTTCTCGGAACAAATTATAAAATACTTAACATTCAATATAGTTACATAGTTATGCCTCATCAAAAAATTTTGCCCCTCTACAAATTACACTGATTCCCCCCTTTCCAAAATGGATCGATCTCATCAAAGACAATCAGAATCAACCGATCTCAAGCATAATTTAAGTTGAAGTTCAAATCTGTGGGTCATGGCTAACAAAATTCATATAATAAATGAGATATGGAAAGTAGACGGTCCGAACTCAGAACTCATATCAAGAGGATATCATGAGAACAAGAGCACTATTCTCTCTCTTTTTTTTTCTCTCTTTTTTCAAAAGTAACAAAGCAACCGAAAATGGAGTCCGTTATCCTAAAAAAGTAGTCTACTGGAGTCATTAATGAGTAGCGGCCTAAGTCTTTTGTATGAATATCTGATTGGTTTATATAAGCACCTAAAAAGCAAAAAAAAAAATACTCCTTTTCTAAAAAAATGAATAGATTTAGATCCATATAGTAAACAGAGTGGATTCGGAGCGGATAATGCTAATACCATATTCGTATCCGTCTTTTAATGAGCATATGGATACAGATATCAAAATTTAAAATCAAATTTGCCTTAAACAGATACGGAGCGAATAATTTACAAATACAGATTCAAATATGGATACGATACAAATAATTGTCAAATAGGGCCTTATACATTTTAAGGGATTTTTTTTTAAATAGTATTCATTTAAATTATTTCAACAAAACAAGCCTTGTTTGGATAGATTTTTTAAAACTAGCCTCCACCGATCCTTAGGATCGGATCGGTGCAGAAAAAAAAATCCCACCTACACCGGTCCTAGGGACCGGTGGAGCCAACATTTACCTCGCCACAGATATGCTATACCAAAGACCACATCAAACATCTCCACCGATCCTGTGGACCGGAGTAGGTTTGAATTTGTATCTCAACCATTTAAATAATACTGGCTCCCTGCGCTATCCCTTTTTGGATTTGCGTGGCTTTTTGGAATTGAATTCGTATCCTCTGAGATATCTCAAACTTTGCGTGACTTTATGAAAAATCCCAATCGTTTAAACACGTTCTGCATGAATCTCAAAGAACACATTATACTACCCTTACATCACCACCGAATAGGCATCGGACACGTAGGTCACTCAAAAATTGAGATATCTAAGAGGATATGCACTCTTTGGAATTTGCGTGACTTCAAAAAATATCTCAAACTTTGCATGACCTTTTGGAGTTTCTCAACCGTTTAAATAGTTTTGCACGAATCTCCAAGCAAAAATCATACTGACCCCCTACCTATCCCCGAAGCTATTTGAATTACATTGTATGTAGCGAGTCATTGTTTGATAAAAATTGTATACCATTGCATAGTTTTCATATCTTTTTGAATGCATAAGATCAACATAATTCATTATTACATGTGAATACGGCACCATTTGCAAAATTTGAAAATCAAGCCTCCACCGATCCTAGGGATCGGTGGAGGTGTAGTATGGGATCTCCTGTGGCCAGCTCTCTTCAGATGTGAAAATTGCTCTCTTCAGGTGTGAAAATTGCTCCATCGATCCGTAGGATCGGTGTAGGATTCAATTTTTTTGCTCCACCGATCCTAGGGATCGGTGGAGGCTAGTTTTCAAAAAACCAATCAAACTAGGCTTGTTCCGTTAAAATAATTTAAAATAATTCTATTTAAAAAAAATATCCATTTTAAGATACAAAAGAGTGTCTTATACTCTTATTATTGTCTTGAAACAATGATTAAAACTAATTTAACAAATACTAAAAGCATTTTACATTTACAGACTAAAGTCTTGAATAAAGAAGAATAAAGAGTGAAAAAAAATAAAAAAATAGCGTTATTATAGGGCCATCATCAGAAAAAAAAATTTAAAATTAAATTAGAAACTATAATAACTCTTATCCGTAGCATTAAATCGGAGTCAATTGAGATTGTATTATCATTACCGGATCTGTTCTCTATCGTCCTTGCTGCTTCGGCCTTCGCCATTATCGAGAGGATCTCACGACGCCACTCTCCCTCTCCTGAGCACCCAGACGCGATTTCCTCCTCAAGCCCACCGTATACGCGATTTCTTCCCACCCCCAGCAAGCCTCCAGCGCGATTTGTGATGCCTACCATGATGAGGATGGTTTCACACGAGGGATGAGCATGACTATGTACGAAAAGTTCGAGAAATATTGGTGGGATGTTAATGTGCTAATGGCAGTGGCTGCCATTCTCGATCCAAGGTTAAAGACTCTCTCGATTAAGTTTTGTTGTCAGAAGTTGTATCCTAATATTGAGGTTGATTCGCATATGAACAGTGTGTTGGACCAGATGCGAATTCTATATGACATCTATGCAAAGCAGCATGTGGTCTCTCAACCGGGTAAATTCTTTAAAACTTTTTTTAATGCTAATTTTGCATTGTTTAGTGTTGTCTATGCTCACATATATATTCTTGATAGGTTCCGATGCTTCAGCTACACCAGCTGTTGCTGCCATTGATGAGGATAATGATATGTGGCGCTTTGTAGAATCCACTTGGAATGAAAATGAATCGAACTAAGATCTAGAAAACTATCTAACAGAGGCCGTTTTTAAGCATAGAGATAAGGTACCTTTCAATATATTAAAATGGTGGCAGGTGAATGTAAGAAGATACCCCATTTTAAGCAAACTAGCAAGAGATATTCTTTACATTCCAATCTCAACAGTCACATCCGAGTCGTGTTTTAGATGATTATCGAAGTTCCCTTACAAAGGATATGGTTGAGATTTTAGTTTGTGGGGGTGATTGGATAAGGGCAGGCACAATGGCCGAATTGCATACTTTAGAAGTGAGTTCTACATTTTTTATTTCAGTTTCTGGTTTAGCTTCTACTAATATATTGAATGTTTAACATATTGATTTTTTTAATTTCAGCAACCTTCAAAGGCAGAGGAGAATTTGGAAGTTCAGTTTCCAAACCTTAACATTAATTGCTCTTGAATCTTACAAGTGAGTTCTACACTTTTAATACTGACAATTATAGTTGTTCTTTTTGGTGATTAAGATGAATCACATATTATAAACATATTAAGATGGTTGTTCAAGTGAGTTATACTTTTTTTTTTGTCCACATTTGTACTATGGATGCTACAACAGAGTTCTAACATTTATAATGACTTGGCTTAATTTAGTTCTAACCTGATGTTATATTTGTACTAAACCACATTTCTATCCACATTTGGTGGAATAAAATTCATACCTGATGCTATATTTGTACTAAACCACTATATTTGTACTATTTTTTTTTAAATTGACAGCCACAAGTCCACAACATGATGCGAGTCGACATTCTGGGGATACTATGGATGCTATACTGATTTGTTTGGATGGACTATGTGCGATTTAATTAGCACCAAGTTAATTTGTATGAGTTTGTTTGATTTTGTATGCATGGTTTATTTATGAGTTTTTGTATGAATTTGGTATTTTGGTATGTAATTGTTGCAAACTTAATTTATTGTAGGTGATTTGCTTTGTTGCACTTGAATTAAGAGAGTATTGCTCAATAATTAGTCATATAAATGTTATTTTTATTTTAGCCATAATTAATAAGATGTGCTATGGAAATTGAATATATAGTAGAAAAATAATATAAAAATTTATGAATATGTCAAGCTAGTAACAAGCTAGCTCGGCTCGCTCGGACAAGCCACGAGTCGGTCTTGAGCAAGAGTTTTAGCCCGGGACCTAAAATCTAAACTCGCTCGCTCAGCTTGATACACTAACAAGCCGAGTACGAGTGTGGCCTAGCTCGCTCGTTAACAGCTTGTTGCCACCCCTACCTCCGTATAACCTCCGAAAACTAGCAAGACAGTTGGGTACATGCAGCCTTCACATGAGAGCTTGTTCGTCTGTGCTGCCCTTGTAAGCAGGTCCGACTCACTATTGAAATTCCTGGGAGTATATTTGCATATATGTGCACTGATATCATGGGAAGGAATATATTATTATAATGAGGAGGGTTCAAATGTCTTCATTTTTTGTGCCTCCATTTTTAAAAACTTTAATAACTCAAAATTTAAATCTTAAAATTCAAAATAAAACCGTTGGATATAAACTATATCATTTTATCTATGCACATGTAAAAAATTATGACATTTCAACTTTGTTTTGATTGTCATCTTGAGCTTATAAAAATGTATACAAATGTGGATAATTTCTAGACGTTGATTTTTCAACTTATTGATTCATATAAAAGCAAAATCAAAATGTGATAATTTTTTATGGGCACATAGAGAAAATAACATAGATTACATCTAACGGTTTTATTTTGACGTTTAAGTTATTTAAGTTTTTAAAAATGAAGGCATGATGGAGGCACAAAAAATAAAGGCATTTGGAACCCTCCTCTATTATAAGGCAAAGGCTTCTATGGACATAAGGACCCATTTGTAAAATAAACATATTTTTATTTTCAAAGTTCAAACAGTCGATCCGAACCGTTCATCTTGTTCTCCATATTAATATGTGCTTGGAGACCAAATTTTACATTTTTCTGATTTTTTTTACTATTTATTAAGATGGGTACAAAATTCAATGGTCTGAATTTGATATTTTTTGTACCCATCTTAATAAATAGTAAAACAATTCAGAAAAATGTAAAATTTGGTCTCCAAGCACATATTAATATGGAGAACAAGATGAACAGTTCGGATCGACTGTTTGAACTTTGATAATAAAAATAGTGTTCATTTTACAAATAGGTCCTTATGTCCATAGAAGCATCACTCCTATTATAATAGTAATAGATTTGATTTGAAAAAAATGTGAGCTGAATTTTTTGCCATTTTAGTATCGGTATAGTATCAGCACGTGATTGAAAAAAAATGTGAGTTGAATTTTTTGCTACTTTAGTATTGGTATGCAATGGTATCAACACATGATATTTATTAGATTTGATGTACCAGTGCTATGATATCACACGTGGCCATGAAAGCGATGCCAGCACATGATACCCGGTTGGTACATGGTTGTGCCGCTACCACAGCCGCTTTGGCTATAGTACAGCAGTAATACAAACTGCTTGATGCATATCTTATACCAGTAATACAAGAAGACAGTTCTCAGCCTCATGTGAATGTGATGAGTTCCACATATCGGATCGGATTATAGCAACAAATCCTGACCCACTACCACTAACCAGGGCAAAAATAATAATAAAATGTGGTGTGAATTCCCAAATCTGTTGACTATGATATAGAATTGTCCTCACTGTACCCTATGTGCGACCACCATTAACGCCACAAAAAGAAAACAAATAAACAATTGCAAACTTGGAATTCTTAATCAGTATGGAATAATTATAATCACTACAGTCAGTCAAGATGATAACTTCAAATTTAAACAATTTGTTTCTTTGCATCTCACTCCGAGAATCGGTGCGTCGATCGGCGAACTTTTCAGATGCTCACATTCTATGTTTCAAACGCTCCAATTAAAATACTAAAAACTAAATCCAATCTTACCAAATCACCGCCTAAAATTTAACAAATCAATGTAAACACTAGAGATAGATTAAACTATATATATATATATATATCAGAAATCAAACCTTTACCTTTTCTCATCTCTCACTACAACCCCCACATCTTTCTCTGATCTCTGCTCCGCTAAATCCGAGCAATGGCGACTTGGCGATGCGTGATTGGAGCAGCGACGATAGCTTTTTTCTCACTAGCGATAACCATACCCGCCGTCTCCGCCGCGGCTCCCCCGCCGGCGATCAAGAACAAGAACTATACGGTCGGAGAAGCTGCGGGGTGGTTCTTCAACGTTAGCTCCAATGCCGCGTCAGCAAATTACTCGGACTGGGCTGCTTCTCAGACTTTCATCCTCGGCGATTTTCTCAGTAATATTTTGACCCAACAAATCTCTCTGCTTTGTTAGCTTTGTTTTTTTGTTGCATTACATTTGGTTTAATCCGATGAAAGTTGATTTACGGGTAAAGGTATTGACAGAATAATTTTTACTTTATGCAGCGCAATATTCATGTGCATTGCTGTTTTAATTCTATTGTGTGTGCACTACATGAATCAAAACCTACTCTGTCAATATCTTTGCTTTGACTGACCTCTTTCGTTGAGTTACCGATTTGACTATGTTTACATTATGCAGGATTGACCTTGTTAATGTACTATTTTAGCTTCCATTTATTTGCTGTATTTCTTTGGGTTTTCATTGTAAGGCGGAATCATTATTGTTTTGGAAATAAATTTTCTGTGATTCCAAAGAATCACAACACCATGCAATTTCAAATCTATCCATTGATTTCTCTTTATTCACGAATCTCAAAACAGATAGTATTTTTGCACGGATCTCAAAACTGAATGAATGGATGAATTATGAATTGCAGGTCCCTGTGATTCTTCGGAATCACAGCAGATTTATAATATTGTAATTTTTTTTCGTTGGTCCCTCAATATTCTTTTTAATTCTAAATTGGTCCATCACATCTTGTCGGCTTGTCCTAATGAAACCATAGATACCATCTAGCCAAATATTTACGTGAAATGGGTCGCACTTCAGTTAAGAAATCCACTAGAAATTATAGTCATATAATTAGGTATGGTTGATGTTTAAAAACAGAAAAAATTAACAATTGAAGTATATATGGTGCAGAAATGAACAAAACAATTCACTTCTATATATGTTCTAACTGATCCGATTATAACATTTTGCAGTATTCAATACAAACACAAACTCCAGTGTTGTCCAGACAAACAACGAAACCACATACAATCTGTGCGATGCAACCAGTGATGATGGCAACCAGACATTCCTTTGGGGCATCGACGGGGGCAACTCGTCAATACCTACACCACAGGTTATTGAGATTCAACTAGTCTACGAGGGATCCAACTATTTCTTCTCCGACACCATGGAAGGCGAGCAGTGCCAGAAAGGAATGAAATTTGGGATCAATGTGATGCATGGGAACGGTCTACCACTAGCATTCAACCAAACGTCACCAACGCCTCCTCCTCCTATGACAACTGGAGGCGGCGGAGGACCGAGTCAGGATCAAAGTTCTACAAAGAACGGAGTCGAAGGGATGCAAGGTGGAATGGTTTGGACATGTTTGGTGTTGCTGAGTTTGGGTTTAATGGCAGTGTGAAATGTTTGTTATTGATAATAATTTTATGACGGCTTTAGCATGTAACGGAGATGAGATGAATTCCTAGTTGATTGATAACTTTCTTCTTTATCTTTATTTGGTGAATAATTGATATTTGAACTTGATCAAAACTTGTGTATCCGTGCAATCTGATCGAAACATGTAAGGGGGGGCCACAAGAAATGATTTCGAATTTTTTTTTTATAAACTATAATTAAAAAAAAAAAAGATTTTTATGAAACAAACATGATTATTATTATTATTTTTTTTTACAAAAATCATAAGAACTAAAATATCATTTTGGTCTGAATTTTTTTTTCCGAGACCGAAATGACAATTCAGTCTTAGGTATTTTCACAATTTTTTAACGTATTTTTTTTCTCGAAATCTGTGAAAAATGCTGAGACCGAAATTGTAATTCGGTCCCAAAAAAAAGTACCGAAATGTTATTATAGTTTATGTAAAAAATAAAGCACCGAAACATGTCCAAACCATACCACCTTGCATCTCTTCGACTGTAAAAAATAAAGCACCGAAACATGTCCCAAAAAAAAAGTACCGAAATAACATCTCGGTTCTTATAGTTTCTGTAAAAAATAAAGTAATCAAGTTGGTTTGGTAAATTTTTTATTTATTTATGGTTTCTAAACAAATTCAATGTTTTCTTTACTTTATACCCTTCTGTGATTCTGTCAATTGTTGTTATTACCTTATCAATAGCCTCTGGGCCCATTATCACAAAAAACATGTTATCACCTCAGCCTGTTTTACAAAACAACCCATGTAAGAAATTCATCTGAAATTTCTTTGCTAGAATCAAAATAGCCTATGAGATATAATTCGGCCTCCAAATTTCTCAAAATGGAGGCAAAATTAATATACGAACAGGTACATACCTTTCTTCCTATTCCCACATTCATTCCAACTACAGTGAATCAAGTGATAGAATAACTAGTAGTCTACAACTTAAAATAATTAAGTAGAAAATAATAATGCATTAGAGTTAGTGGCTGTCTTGTCAGCTCAAAAACATTTAGATAGATAGCTAGCTCAACTTATATTAGAAATGCCGTGAAGCCAGAAACTTCTCTCCAAAATTGGATAAAGCTTAAGTTGTCACCTTTTTCGTAGATAGTATTAGGGCATGTTCGGCAAGCAACTGTTCCTGTGGAAAAAAAAATTCACTCAGAGTGAATTTTTTTTCTCACGAGCACAGTATTTCAACCATTCAAATTGAACTCAAATCCAAACTCATTCCCGTTCTCGCTTGATAGCCGAACAAGCCCTTATTGTTTGATCAAGAAAGATGTGAATTTTTTTTCTGAGTAAAGTTGAGAGTTAAGCCGCCCAACTAGTTTAATATATATATATATATATATATGAGTTAGGCTGTGGTGCTATGGATAGCATAGTGGCCTCCTGTGCTACGGCTCAATATTCAAGTTTTCAAAATCCAAACGGTCGATCCGAACCGTTCATCTTATTCTCCATATTAATATCTGTTTGGAGACCAAATTTTATAATTTTCTGAATTTTTTTAATATTTATTAAGCCACTTTGAAAATCGCTAATCCAACGGTTTTACTGTTTTGTGCAGCCACCGTTGGATCAACAATTTTGTAAAATACTTAATAAATAGTAAAAAAATTCAGAAAAATGTAAAATTTGGTCTCCAAGCAGATATTAATATGGAGAATAAGATTAACGGTTCGGATCGACCGTTTGGATTTTGAAAGATCGAATATTGAGCCGTAGCATAAAGGCCTCTATGCTATCCATAGCACCCCAGCCTAACTCTATATATATATATATTTTTTTTTTTTTTTTGAAATTGCTTGGTAGTGGCTACCAAGTTTACAATAAATAAATTTGTTTACAACATCATTGTTCAACCTCTCAAAACTAAGAACTCACTAAATAAAAAGAAACTCAATACTGCAACCTATTCTTTCCTCCAAGGCATCAAATCCACAGTTCTGTTTCTACATGAATTGTTCTCGCTAGCAACCAATGGGGCATTCTTTTGCTTCTGAAAATAAATTCATTTCGAGTTTACAATATGTGATCTCTCACACATAGTACATTGCCTTTGCCACTATATCGAATTAATGTTGCCATGTTGGTTCTTAGAAAAATGTGAATTTAGATTTCTATATTGCGAAAATTCCTTCATAGTCCAAGTTGGAAGACCATTAATTCTTAAGAAACAGATGGTTATATATGTTCTTATATTAAATAACTAATAGTTTTTTTTCTTTAGAAATTAAATAAGATATGGTCAAGCCCCTAAATAACTTATGAGATAATTATTTTTTGTTTCTTTAATTAGATATACTCCATGTATACATCCAAGTTCTAACTGAGATTCTTCTCATTTATGTAACCGCAAAATTAATAAACTAATTTTGCGACTAAAGAAATTTAGGTATTGAGGTCATGTTTCATGGCACGTTCAGAACCAGCTTTTAGTATGATATTATTAGCATTAAAAAAATTATATCAAGCTTGCACTTTGAAAGTTATTCTTGTGTGGAACAAATTAAGGGAGAGCGAGATTAATTTGCATAATTATTTTTTGCTAGTTAGAACAAATAATTATATTCCAACAGTAATACTATATATAGCGAGGCTAGACAAAATGCTGACTTTGGCATCACCATCAAGTGAAGCATGCGCCATTTGTGTGCAACTCCGAAGGAGCAAACAGTAGGGGCAGCGCTAGCTCTAGCGCCCATACAGTCGTGACGGCAAATTAAACTCTAATTATAAGCTACAGTGATCTGATGCACAAGTGTAATGAGTAGCTGATCAGGGTATATGGTTTAATTAAAAAGCTATGAGTAGTTACAGTATATACTTGTGCTATCAGAATATCAGATTATCTAATCACTGTAACTACAGTATATACTTGGCTAATCACTGGCTACTCATAGTTGAGTAGCTAATTATCAGGTTGGTGGTGAGTTCAAATCACTGTTTCATTAATGAAACGGTCTACGTAATTAGCTTTTTATCCAAAAAAAAAAGAAAAAGAAATTTGATGGTACAAGTGTATTGAAGTCAATATCCAAAGATATTTCCAAACCTCTCATGTACAGAGGTGGTTTATCTGAGGTGCAATAGAGAAAATCAAACCGTTCTTTTAA
Source organism: Carex rostrata (assembly GCF_964058835.1). Classification (NCBI taxonomy): domain Eukaryota; kingdom Viridiplantae; phylum Streptophyta; class Magnoliopsida; order Poales; family Cyperaceae; genus Carex; species Carex rostrata. The sequence continues at coordinate 8,572,308 of NC_135918.1, forward strand.
TTCTGGCACGAATCTTACAACGAACTCTATCCCTATGTCTAAATAGATCGACACTGAATTATTTTGGTCCGGCTGGGATTAAATCAGGATCGTTCTTTCTCTATTGCACCCACAGGTAGCTGTGAAGATATGGACCCGATCGAGACGGAAGAAGCAATCTCTCATAATTCGCTGCTACCTCCGTATCAAAATCCGAGCAAGATTTAATTTATATTTTTAATGTAGAAGATATTATCGATTAGTTTACGGACTGATTGGCTGATTCGTGATCAGTATTTATTTATTTTTTTAAATCTTTCTATGAATTAGTAAAGTTATCTTAATTGAATATGCAAGAAAGCAACATTAAGATCTTTTTCAAGGACATGCATTAATTAATTGGGTTATTGTTTGCTATTAGCTTGTGTGACTTTGAAAAAGATTAGAAATTAGTGTTTGCCTGGGTCAAGAAATCATAAAATTAAAGTATGTTAGGTGTAATCTCTAAATATTTATGGTTGAATTTCAAATAAATGTATACCTTAATTAATTAAGCGACAGTACTAAATAACTAAGCATGCAACTGATACAATTTTAAGGCAATTAAGTGCCAAAAATATTGTATCAGTGCCAAAAATATTGTATCACTTATTTCACAAATTAACAATTTTCCATGCTATTGTTAAAATCTTCTATGACAAATATTAATTATTTAAATCTTTAATTGTTATAAAGGTTTATATATAGCGAATAGCAATTTCATATATGACAGTGGACATTTGCCACATAATATATATCATCATATAATTATAATGGGTATTTATCAGATAATATCGGCTCATATAGAGTAGCTAGATATGACTTTTTTTTTTTTTTTTTTTTTTTATAGTTTGTAGGCCATATGTATCCAATCAACAGATCTCAAAAAACAAAATTCACATCATAATATAAATTTAACATTTTTTTTTCTATTACAATAAGAAAATTGGGTGTCAAACTAATACCTAATAGCAATTATGTGAAATTTAGCATAATTTTATTAAATTAAGTGAACTAATAAAATTTGACTTTAAAATATAGAGTCACTGCCACAATAAAGAGTACTAAATGAAAAATAAAATATAGGCTCAATTATAAATTTATAATAAATAAAAATTGGTAGAATTTCAAAAGTTCCAGTAAATTAGAGCAGAAGTCAATTATTATATATTTTCCGTCAATTGTTCGCTATATATACAGTGCATGCCAAACATACTACTATTAGAAAAATGCTAAGTTCTGAATTATAAATTAAGATCATTGCTATGGAATATTTTAGCATGACAATCACTAGTTAATCCTTTTTGCATAATTGCACTCTAGGTTAGGGGGGTTCAGAATTTCAATATTAATTGTTTTGCCTTGGGTTAATTCACATATATGGGTTCATACTTTACACAAGTTTGGTTCGCACTTGTTAATATATAGTTGATACTTTATAGATTAATATGTGATATTTATTAGTATATATAGCTAGTTTTATTTATAGGTCTTAACTATTTCCTGAAAAATTGAAATAACCATAGCTGCTGTCATATGCTTCGTGGTTTGGAGGGAGAGGTGCAAACAGATCTTTAGAGATGAAAGAAAAAGTGAGGAGATGCTGGCAAGAGAAGTACTGGAAGAGTACAGCAGTTGGTTTCTAAATTTGTGAGGAACAAGGAAATTTCAAAGAGCACCTCTCCTTTTAATTTTAATTTTATTTTCCTCTATTCTTTTTACTTCCTTTCTTTCTCTGTCAATTTTATTTTATTTTTACTCAAACTTTACATTTGCCGTTTAGGCAAGCTTTTGTAAAAAAAACATCTCTGGTGTCAATTTCAATGGAACTTGAAGGCGTGACCTTCATTTTTCTTTCAAAATAAAAATAAAAAATAGAAACCATGAATCAAATAAGGATTGGTAGTAACAATTTAGATTCGAGGTATGTTTGTTAACAATTCATACTTAGAGACAATTGTAATAGTTAACATATATATTTTATTTATTAACTGAGAATTTTGAAAGCTAATTCTATGTTTCTTGCTCTCTTCATTCTGTTTAATTTTATATACATGATATATGTACAACATAAATTATTTCACAAATTACTATACATATTAAGTTATATGTTGTTACAATTAATGGTAGCTCTAGCTAGTCAAAATTTTAAACTGTCAATAATTTTCAACTTTTTAGTTATTGCCAAGTGAAAAACTAAAACTTATTGACACAACAATATGAAAAAAGACCGTTTAATTCAAAATTAATAATGTCTACATAAGTGAGGCAAAAAAAAAAAAATCAAGGACACGATAAATGAAAACAAAATATATATGAGACAAAAAAATAGTAATTAAACATCTGCCTAGCTAGAAAAGTTTATTATGTATTTAACAACACTATAAATTAAGGAATGAACCCTTTTTTTCTTTCTTTACAGGTGCTTTAGTGCGTCACAGAACCAAAGCTTGGAGCAAAGGTGGAATAGATTTGCATTTGGTTCAAAATGTGCTCAAAATTGTCATTTGATTTCTCAATGGGATGGGTGTGCATTCCTTCATAAGTGGTCACGACTACCCCTTCATCTTTTGATAACCTCTGCACTTGCTTTTTTACATTGCAACCTTGGTGTGTACATCTGTAGTAGCTTCTGAAATAATAACATGTAAACCGTTTTTATTAGGAAGAATATTGGTAGTATATACAACTACTTCTACTGTGAAATAAGGATAACAAGCAGATCATTTATTTATTATAAAAAGTGTTTGTCATAATATACACCATGACACGTTGATGTCAGTCATAGAAGATCAGAATAAAATTGGCGAACAAGAGAGAAGATAGCGGAAGATTTGTTTACCTTCAATTAATATTTAAATAATCTTATATTAAGAAAATAATGTGGAGAAGGAAGTATGTATCTGTTAGGAAATATTCAATTAATTAAGACATTAGATTATATATGAGGGGATGCTACCCAGAAAAAGTTATACGTAAAAATACTCTGTAATTCTATTATGAATTAATAAAACAAAAGGAGGGAAGGGAGCTTAATGGGAGTGATTGTGTTCGTGTTCCTTGTTATACTAATTTAATAATTTTGACAATGTTTCTTTGAATGATGTAAGTATATGCGTGTGTTCATGTTCCTTGTTATACTATTCTAATAATTTTGACAGTGTTTCTTTAAATGATGTAAGATATGTGTGTGTGTGTATGTATATATATGTGTGTGGATTTTTTGCGCCTTACACATACCTAAAGGTAAAATACTTCAAATCTATTAAAGTTATTTTAACTGTTATCATTATTATCATAATAATATTGTTGATGTTTTGTTGTTTTGCATGTATATCTAGAGGAGATCCCGTAGCTATCTTCTGGAGAAAAATGAGGTAAATTAAAGATCCACCGTACGTAAAGGATTGGTGATTTATTTAATAAAATAATTATAATGCACAAAACACATTTTGACAGTTGTTAAAATAAATAGAAGGCTAATTAAAAAAAAAAAAAAAACAAAGATAGAAGACCGCATGGGTTATCTAGAAGACTAGAAGGAAACATTATGTTAGTGCTTACGACATCACATAAATTAAAAATAATCAGAACAGTTACTTATTTATTCTAGGTCAAAACATAACATCGCCGTACTATACACATTGTTAGGTCATTAATTGGCAAATACAATTCATGTCAGAAATGTCCTTATCATTTTGAATCCAAAGAATATATCTTTGAAAATAATAGAATACACTTTTATGAAGAACATCTAGAAGACTTAGGTTGAGAAGCCTACCAACTCTCTTTTGAAGATTCTACTGATATGGTAAGAATTACTGCCATGCATGGGAATATGGGATGTACTTAATTAACCAGTAAACAAATATATATATATATTTTTGGGTGGCTCCGATCCTTTCAGATAAAAACTCAAAAGGTATTTTAGGAGATTAAAACTTTGATTTCAAGGAAATTTAAGAAAATTTGTTCAAGAATTAATATAGCCAAATTTAATTATTGAAACTTTTTGAAAAATTTAAAAGCTTACCTATCGGAGTGTGTGTATATATATATATATTAACAGTTCAAGGACCGTTAAATAGAAGTGTGGGTTAGTTACTTTAATCAGGTCTGTAAGAACTGAAATTTGACCGGAATGGTTAGGTAGAACTCAAAAGGAAATTCATGATGATAACATAAATTAACTTTTCTTACAACATCATATATGTCGATCTGTTTGATGAAATGAACAATTCGAGGAAAAACAAGACACATATACAACTCCATATATATATCCTTTTTATGATAATGAAAAGGAAATATCAGTTTTGTTTTGTCTATTTTGACCATGAGTTGTTTAAATTCTAATTAAAAGCTTAATAAAATTAACAAAAGCATACATATATACATACCTAGGGAACTTGTTATTCTTGACAGCTTTTTGGCCATATTTTCTCCATCTATATCCATCATCAAGTATATCCACTTGGCTCCTTGTTTGAAATGCATAGCGTGGTTTCTTTTCCTTTTTCTGTCCCTTTTTCTTCTCATTTTTCACATCGAAGTGCTCGACACCATTAATATTGCTAGGGTTTTCATGGCCTTGTTGTGAGATTGCACTAGCCTTCTTATTGTATCCTTCTTCTCTCATACCCAAATAAGCATTCAATGAAGTACTATTGGCTTGAGATGTGATGATGTTACTTTGCATGTGGGAGATGTGTGGTGAGAGGAATGAAGAAGATGATGGTTGTGAGGGAAAGAGAATAGAATAATTCTCCATGGTTTGAGAGAGAGAGAGAGAGAGAAGAGAGAAGAGTGCTAAAATGAATTTTTTGCAGAGGATGAGATGGAGATAAATATAAGGTGTGGGGTCAAGTACTTGTGAGGAATATAAGGCGGCTAGAGAATATAGATATGAGCATTTACAACTTGGTCTAAGGTTTGTAAATGAATAAATGATGTTGAAAGATCAACACGAATCATGCCATGCTAATTGGAGGAGCAAAAGAGTAGTAGTCGTAAACGGCACGTAAATTAATGGGTAAAGGGAGAGTAAAAGTTAACACATCTTTCCCCTCCAGTTTGGTTCTATGAGAGATGTCCATTTCATACTATACCAACGCTCATTCATCATCAACAATGGATACCTCCAGTTCTTCCGAGCCGGTGACATTGCATGATCAACAACACAAGGAATAGTGTTTCTAGCAATGAAATAACATGCATTAATCTGTTGGCTGCGGACCTCTCAATTCACATTCTTTGTATCAGTCAAAATCTCATATTTTTTTTTTTTTTTTTTCCACAAGACCGGAGAGATTTGTATGCATTTAATTTGACCCCATGCTGTGGGATGCATATATAGGGTAGTAATATCCAGAGCAAGGTAATTAGTTACGTCTATTATAAGTATCCTATATATGGTCTCGTGATGAGTCTTTATGATTTTGATATATTCATATATTATGAAAAGAAAGGAATATTAATGCAATCAAATTTAGTGATAAATTTTATTTAATTTGTTTTTGAATTGATCGGTCAAGTAGCACGAGCGATGTAACTTTTTACTTCATTTATTTTATGCTCAATGCTCATTGAACAAACTTATATATTCTTAACGACTCTTTTGATTGTATATCTTATTTTTAATTTACCAATAAAATATAAGATTAATTCGGGGCTCTGATAGGGGCCAAACGAATCGGATAGTGGTAAAATCATATTCGTATCCGCTTTTATTTGTTGGATACGGATGCGGATTGGATATTAGACAGATACATACTAGTAAGGATCGGATATCCGTATATACATAAATATTTTCATAATATATATTAAATCTGTATGGTATATATACATCTACTATTCAGATACAAATAATTAAAATTCAAAATCCATCTGTATCTGTATCCGCACGGATATTCATATATCAGATATCTATATCTAATTTTCAGATACGAATCCGATCGGATATTATCTGATACGTTTGCACCCCTAGGCTCTGAACAAACCCCCCCCCCCCCCCCCCCCCCCCCCCCCCCCCCCCCCCCCCCCGTCTATCAATGAATTAGTTATTACCTCATTAATTTCACTTGTTTATCTTGGATATGGGAATGATGCTCAAATTAATGTATGGATGTAAAAGCATATCCAAAAGATAAGTGCAAGAACAGAATCTTGTGAATTTAATTATATTATTGCCGATTTGTGTTTGTGGGGATAGTGATGTTAATTTTGACATATATATATCTTACTCTTCTAGAGAGTTACTGTGGTGTACAGGTTCCCTCTCTAGAAAGATTTAGTTAATTAGCTACTAATTAGCATGTATTACTCAATACACGTCAATTATTTATTTAATAACATGATAATGTTTCCTTGCTAGGATCATTACTTTTTTTTATTATGTACTTGTAAAGCTGTAAACGTCTTGATAGCAACTTTTGCGTAGTCCTGAATTTTAGATTTTTTTAGATTTTGTGTGTCATGATTAAGAAACTATATATAGTATATACGGATATGGTTACATATATACATGCATGGTAAGTATCTAAAAATGCACGTTGGATGGAGTTTGTCAATGTAATTTTGAACACTGATAAAATAAAAGAAATGGCCAGAGTGTGTGTGTGTATATATATATATAGAGAGAGAGAGAGATAGGCTAATGTGCTTTCGGTAGCATATGGGCCGAAATACACACGGTCCAAATTTGAAATTTCAAAATTCAAAAAGTTGATATGAACCGTTCATCTTGTTCTCCATATTAATATGTGCTTGGAGACCAAATTTTACATTTTTCTGAATTTTTTTTACTATTTATTAAGCCACTTTGAAAATCGTTAATCCAACGGTTTTACTGTTTTGTTAAGCCACCGTTGGATCAGCAATTTTCCAAGTGGCTTAATAAATAGTAAAAAAAATTCAGAAAAATGTAAAATTTGGTCTCCAAGCACATATTAATATGGAGAACAAGATGAACGGTTCAGATCGACTTTTTGAATTTTGAAATTTTAAATTTGAACTGTGTGTATTTCGACCCATATGCTACCGAAAGCACATTAGCATATCTATCTATCTATATATATATATATATATATATATATATATATATATATATATATAGAGAGAGAGAGAGAGAGAGAGAGAGAGAGTGGCTAATATCAAAACGTTTGCACCACGCCTCCCGTGCAATCAAGTCATTTTCTGATTTTTAAAGTCCAAATGATCGATCCGAACCGTTAGATGTGTTCTCCATATTAAAATGTACTTGGAGACCAAATTTTACATTTTTTGAATTTTTTTTTACTATTTATTAAGCCACTTTGAATATCGCTGATCCAACGGTGGCTTAACTAAACAGTAAAATCAGAAGCTACCGTTGGATCAGCGATTTTCAAAGTGGCTTAATAAATAGTAAAAAAATTCCAAAAAATATAAAATTTGGTCTCCAAGCACATTTTAATATGGAGAACACATCTAACGGTTCGGATCAATCATTTGGACTTTAAAAATTAAAAAAATGACTTGGTTGCACGGGAGGCGTGGTGCAAACGTTTTGATATTAGCCACACTCTCTCTCTCTATATATATGATCTGTTTTTTTATATATATATATATATTTTTTTTTTTTGAAGATGTTTAGATTTGCATGTCCTGACAGGGAAACCGATTAATTTCTAGATAAAATTCAATGCAAGTTTGTTCCCTGCATGTCACTGTTCTAGAAGATCACATATATATAACACTACAAAGATTTGTACTATAAAAAGAGCTTTAATATAATCAAACGAAAGAAAATTAATTGATAATCAGAACATCTAAGAAATGAAATAGAAAATTTATTTTGGTACACAATTTTAGATCAATTATGTTTTTGAGTCGACGAAAGAATTTAGATTGTCGTTTTTTAATATCTGGTCGAAACGGTTTAATTAATTAGTCCTCACATGAAGAGTATTGTAATTAATTAATTTGTAAATTAAGGTGTTTAATTAATTTGGATATTTAGCTATACATTTCTTCCCAATTGAATATCCACCTTTATATTTTTATTGCTAATTATGTGGCTTTTTTTCATTGTTCTGATCTAGCTAGCCTATATATTTTTATGTTTATTTTATTAAATGATGTAATGTATTAGTTGGCAACCGCTAACTGAATTATAAAAAGCTAACTGATGACAACATTTAGAGATGTCAACAGTATGATATTAATTTGAATTTCTTCAAAGAATAATCCAAAAAAAAATGCAATTTGGCTTATTGTGTTTGCATTTTTCCAGGTGACAAGGTTCCAAAAGAAATTGGCTTTGTGCTGTACATGTCTTTTGATGGAAAAGCAACTATATATTTCAGTTAGATAAACAGGTGAATAACAAAAGGAGGCTAAACAGGAAGTCCAGTCAAATTTTGCTGCTATGTACTAAGAGATCAATTTTATTTGTCTTTGATTTATACGATCGTCGTTAATTAAATTGATCATAACAGAAATTTAAGTATCATGCAAGCAAGTATGGTTTATGAAAGTGAATCTTTACTCTTTAATTAGCTAGTCGATCTTCTTTCTTCGCTTTTAAGGTTTTATATTCTTGAGCTCCTTGTGTTTATTTTGGCTAGCAGCTACAAATTTTTTGTAACTGCAATTATCAATTAAATACGGACAAAACCTATATTTTTTTCTAAAAAAAAAAATTAGCTAGTCAATCATATGCTTCTCGTGTTTACTGATTGGGTTTTTTTTTTTTAATGGGGTTGGGGGATTGTGTTTCCAACTATAATTAGGGAATATGAATATATATATATATGTCACGTTGTGATAGGATATGGTACGACACATCACATATAGTTCCATTATAGTATGATATATAAATGTGATACTGTGATTTGCGGGTTTTGTGTTGTCATTACTTTTTTTAGAAAATTGACATGGCACATGAGCTAGTTAATTTGTTACAGTATAGTAGTATGACACATCATGTATACACTCGTGATCGAATAATGAATCTTAAATAAATTGATTTAAATTAAGAAAGAAATATTTAAATGTGATCAAACATGATAAATATAAAATGTTTGAACACGGCACATATGAGCATGACATATCTTGATCACGTATGACTAACGTGTAAGTGGCTGTTCTTTCAAATTTGATTACAACACATAACAATCATAGTACGTGATGCATGTAAACTCTATTGACTACACACATTTATATAAATATGTTCGAGCTAGCTAGGCCTATGAATTTGTATGCATGCATGGTTTTGGATTTTTAGTACACCTTAGTAATAACCAGTCAATTAATTAATTTATGAATGTTTTGGGCTTATATTTAACATAAAAACTGTTCCAATTATGCAGTGAGATAAAGTTGCAACTTAATTAATGCAAGCTTCCACCAAATATTAAGAAAACAAATTACAATAACAATCAAACTCTGTCATGGGGACTCAAGTTTGTGCATTTATCTCGTTTCATTGAATTTATTTATATATAATAATCTTTATTTGTTTATTTCTCAATGTTTAGTACAATTGTAATTAAAAATTTGCATTAACGGTGTCAATTAATAAATTGATCAGCTAATAATTAGTTTGGTCAAAGAAAATAATACTTGAAAAATATGAACAGGAACTGAATGATGTTGAATCCAATTAATAATTTTCCCTACGACGGCTATGTTTGAAGACAAAATTAAAGGAGCAGTCAAAATCTAGACCGGTCAAGCACACGGACAATAGAAAAAAAAATTAATTAATGTTAACAAAAATTCTATATCGCCATTACTGCTCTAACAGAAAGTAAATTATGTGTCTATATAAACTAATTAAATATATATACTGAATATTTGATCAAAAGAAGTGACCATATATAGTTCTTCATGTCTCTCGTCCACTGTTAGCTGAAAAGGGAACTGAATAGGATATAAAAAAAATGATTTTCCGTGATCATATATATGTCAGGACATGATATGTGTCAGTTTTCGTAACTTAATTTGTATGTTTCGTATTGTATCCATTTATGATTTATGTGTTATTATTATTTTTTCAAAAAAAAAAGAAAATAATAATAACACGACATCACATGCAACCTGACTTAATTATTATATTGTATGTGCATGGACGGATCCATAATTTTGTCAGTGGAAAAAAAAAATATATCAAATCGGATTTAAACACATTAACTATTTAGATACTCAATAAAAAATAATGCTTTAACTTATACTTTCTAATACTTTGACTTGCAATTCTGATTCTCTAACCTATAATTTTAATTACCAATCATAATTTAAGAAATTTATTTTAGTTTTAACCCTAAATTTAATCCGAATTACAAATCAAACATCTAGAGAAGGACAAATTTTTTTTCAGAGTGGAACAAAGTCGAACGGAACGTCCTGATCCTCACTAAATCTCAAAATTCATAGAAACAGCTGCCCCCCCTGAAACCATGTGGGTCTGCTCCTGTGTATGTAGTCATAAGACGACATCTATATACATGCAGTATTATCATTTTTACAATATTACCACTTATCTTGATATTTTTCTCTATATATTTTCTCCTTACATAAACTTAAACTAAAAAATCATAAACAACCGTGACTAATTAAATTATCAAACATGACCGGTCACAACACATGTAATTATGGTGTGAGTAACGTATCATGATTATTCGTATATCATAATATAGTTTCTAAAATTTTGATCACAACACGTGAAAACTTGATTTAATTATGATAAGACACGAATCACACGATACGACACTTAACTATAAGTAATTATGACACAAAATAAGTTTATATCTCTGGCTATTTATTTTTTTGAGTAAAGATTAAAGATCAAGTCACCCAACTATTTAATACCCTTGTTATTACACAAAAGATTTATTTCATTTAGATTTCAAACTCATAACCTTTCACATAGAGATCATGTGTTTTTGTCACTAAATTAAAGACTGATTCTTATCTCTGACTATTTATTTGAACTCCACGTACACTGCAATGTAGTTTATTAATTATTTGTTGCACAGGTTATATATAGTTATTGGAACATAGAAATTAGTCTACACGCATGCAGATGAATCTAGAAGATTAAACACCAAATTGAAGTCATTGATGTAGCATTTAAAGAGTTAGCACAAACAACAAATTAGTAATCTTTCATAACGTCTCTAATTAAATATAGAAACATATATATATATATATATATATATATATATATAGAGTTAGGCTGGGTGCTATGGATAGCATAGTGGCCTCTATGCTACGGCTCAATATTCGAGTTTTCAAAATTCAAACGGTCGATCCGAACCGTTCATCTTATTCTCCATATTAATATCTGCTTAGAGACCAAATTTTACATTTTTCTGAATTTTTTTACTATTTATTAAGTATTTTACAAAATTGTTGATCCAACGGTGGCTGCACAAAACAGTAAAACCGTTGGATTAGCGATTTTCAAAGTGGCTTAATAAATAGTAAAAAAATTCAGAAAATTATAAAATTTGGTCTCCAAGCAGATATTAATATGGAGAATAAGATGAACGGTTCGGATCGACCGTTTGGATTTTGAAAACTCGAATATTGAGCCGTAGCATAGAGGCCACTATGCTATTCATAGCACCCAGCCTAACTCTCTCTCTCTCTATATATATATATATATATATTGTCTGTATGCAGTCCAAAGTAAACTGCCAGTAAACCCCGCTGTCCGGAAAACGTGATGAAATAGCTAGAGAGAGAGAGAGACAGCAGAGAGAAAGAGGATTCAGTAATAAGTTATTAAATAGTTAAAGAAAGAATAGTCAATAAATGTGGACCCAGAGAGGGAGGTAGTTGAATCTTGCATGTTTTCTCTGTACTGTGACTATTTTCTCTTGACGCCAGAATCTGTGAACCAGTCCCAGTTCTGATCTCTCTCTTTCAAAGTTGCACGTATGATTAAGTAAATTTCCACGTTTCAATATATAGTTAATTCTGAAGTGGTCTATATTGGCAGTAACTTATTTATTTTGTTAATTCTTACTGATAAATTTTTCAGAAAGAATAATTTTTTTTAGGAAGGAGATGAATTGGTCAAATATCCAAAATTAAAGAAAGTACACGGAAAAGGGATGCATAGAATAATCAACAAAAACAAATAAACTAGAAGCGTGAACTAATATGACGTCGGACCCCACCGGATCTCCTGCGGTATAATAGAATAATGTTTTGCTTATCATGAGCTAAAATTATTTCGTTACCTATTTAATTATATGGAAAACGGCCCTAGCTACAACATTTATGTAGAGTTTAAATGTTTTATATTTTTTTATGTCTCATTGTGTTTCATATCATATATTACTATTTTTAGAGTTTAAACAGTCGATCCGAACCACTCAACATGATATTCATATCAAAATATGCTTGTAAATCAAATTTTATATTGTTTGAAAAATGTTTTACTATCTTTTAAGATAGATATAAAATCATTGTTTATGGATCATCAAAACACAGTCATTTTGTACTTATCTAAAAAAATAGTAAACAGTTTTTATAAATATAAAATATGATATTCAAGCATATTTTAATATGGATATCGTGTTGAGTAGTTCGAATCAACAATTTGAACTGTAAATACTGAGATATAAGATATGAGCCACGGGAGGTATGAAAGACATGAGATACTTAGAAGCCAAATTTGTGTCAAGTGTCCAAAAATAGTCTTTTCGTATATATTTAAAAAAATATTAAAAAGTTTTCAAAAAATATAAGATTTAATATCCAAGCATATTTTAATATGGATATCGTGTTGAGCAGTTTGAATCAACAATTTGAACTTTAAAAATTGAGATATAAGATATGAACCACAATGAGGTATGAAAAATATGAGATGTTTGAACTCAAATTTGTGTCAAGTGAAAACGAACGTTACTTAAAGAGGAGGTATCACAGCTGGCTAGAAAATGGTTCTAAAACTGTTAGTTATCCAAAGATTAAGAATTTGATTCCCCCTTAAGACTTCACAGCCTTTATGAAGATTTTCAAAAATGAAAACAAATGCTGCAAATTTCATTCTACTACATTGGATCTAATCCACCATCTGCTGTTCGCACTAAACTTGAATTATATACTGCACAACCATAGTAACCAGATACACGATTAATTTGCGAATTATTCATGTTCAATTCTTTTTTTCAATATTTCCGAACCGAACACCGAATACGCAAAAAAACGTACAATACATTTTATTTGCGATAAAAACATGGAATTTTTATTTATTTTTTTTATGGATTTTTATTTTAAATTTTATTTTTTTTGCTTCATTGTGGTACTGAATCATTCCCAAATTATACCCGAATTATTTCCAAATCATTAATTTTTTATCCCGTCAAACCAAATATGAACTATTCATTTGTCACTGTACGCATAACTCTAGCAGAGAACACTGCAGAGCTAAGAACAGTCATGATTTCATTTAGAATCAAGGTTCTAAATAGCGATTATAGCGGCATAGCGGGGAGACCAAAAAAAAAAACTATTGCGAATAGCGTAGCTATAGCGAAAGCTATCACACATAGCGATTTCCCTTTTCAAACTTTATATTCTATATTTCTACTAATTATCAACATAATCAATATTAGAGAATTGATGTAACAACTAAATGACAACTAATCTAAGTCTATACTTTTTATCAATTATGCAAATAAGAAGGAAAAAAAAATCTAAAAAGTAACATTATTTAATAGTTTATACTTCATGGTATTACATATTATAATAGATAAAGAGTAATTAATTTTATACGGTAAATGAAGTCAATATACATATTTAAATATTTTATAATTATAATAATAATCAAAATCAGTTTTCAATTGAAACAAACGATAATAATTTTACAAATGAATACTATAAAAAGAGTAATCAAAATGAAGAATTAGGATTTGAATATTTCTCGATATAAAATGATAGAATAAATCACAAATAAAAATAGAAGCATATAGTTTGGTTTAGTATACTTATCGTAGAAGACCATGTAGCATTAGAAATAAGAATAGAAGTACAGAAGTCCATATAAATTGCAAAAAAAAATCATGTAGCATAGCGGTAGCTATAGCGGGTCTCATATAGCGGTAATAGCGGTCAGCTATTATAGCTATAGCGGTCGTAGCTGAGTTAGCGCAATTTTATCTCATAGCTTAGCGTTTATGGTCCGGAAAAGCTATAGCGCCGCTATAGCTAGCTATTTAGAAGCCTGTTTAGAATTAAACCCGCCACACGTTCAAAAACACAATCAACGAAATAGGAGGATGTTGGATTGGCGAGCAGCCATTATTAGCCAACCCGTCATTTGTTCATTGGATGAGAATTGGGAGGTTTCCATTGTGCTGCTGCTCCCCGCACGTGGCGTTTAATCTTCTCTGTGGATCATCAAAATGTAATGCTGCCTCTATTTTTTCCAAGCCGATTCTATTCGGTCATTGGTCAAAATTGTCCATAACCGGTCTCTTAAACTTTTTTTTGTTTTGTTTTGAGGATTCTAAATTAGCTTAACTTGTGGATTCCTAGCTACTGTCTTTTATGTATAATCTTCTTAGTATATAATTTATCAAACATATTACTCTATGTCCATGCATGTGGAATGCATTGGAAAAAAGTTCTAACCAGATTGTAATTTCTTTCAATTTTTTCAACCCAAAAAGAAAAAAAAGTTTTTGGCCCACTAGTTAAAAAGTAATATTCTTTTTATGAAAGATCACATGTTTGAAATCTAAATATGTACCTTTTTTATAAATATTAAAAAAGAAACTTCTCCTCCTTTATCTTAAAATAATTAGATTGTTATATTACATACAAATATCTATTTCAGAGATAAAAATAAACCCTTAATGTTTCTAAAATAAAATAAATTGAAAAAAATCTTTCAATTTGCAGAGCCATTCATTCTAACCAAGGTTCTAAATAGCGATTATAGCGGCATAGCGGGGAGAGAAGAAAAAAAAGCTATTACAAATAGCGTAGCTATAGCGGAAGCTATCATACATAGTGATTTTTCTGTTTCAAATTTTATATTTTATATTTATACTAATTATCAACATAATCAATATTGGAGAATTGAGGTAACAACTAAATGACAACTAATCTAAGTCTATACTTTTTATCAATTACGCAAATAAGAAGGAAAAAAAAACTAAAAAGTTACATTATTTAATAGTTCATACTTAATAGTATTACATATTATAATATATAGACGAAGAGCAATCAAAATAAAGAATTAATATTTGAATATTTCTCGATATAGAATGAGAGAATAAATCACAAATAAATATAGAAGCACATAGTTTGGTTTAGAATACTTATTGTAGAAGACCATGTAGCATTAAAAATAAAAATAGAAGTATATAAGGTCATATAAATTGCAAAAAAAAAAAAAATCCATGTAGCATAGCGGTAGTTATACCGGTCGTAGCTGAGTTAGCGCACTTTTATTTTATAGCATAACATTTATGATCTGAAAAAACTATAGCGCTGCTATAGCTAGCTATTTAGAACACTGATTCTAACATAAGTTTTGTTTACCATTCATTCGAATTGCCGATACGAATAATGTTCTTCTTAATTGTCAATTGTAGCCTCCCCATTGAAGTTCATAAATGGTGACCAACTATCCACATTTACTAAATGATACGATTATAGAGAATTGCCTTGATTCAAGTTGGGATACATGATGCCAAGATAAGGATCATCAAGTCATTTTCCCTACGGATTTTCTACTATTATATATCGATTGACAATAACACAAGACGAAATGATACAAAAGAGAATGACTTAATTGGCTGGATAAAATATTAAAATATTGCAACTTTTTTTCTCATGTATTATTATATTGAGAAGAGATTCACTTGCAACGTTTGTAAGTTACAACATCTTATAACAATTTGATTTTGTAATTTTTAAAATTTAAACAGTTGATCCAAACCGTTCAATATATTCTCTATATTAAAATGTGCTTGGAGATCAATTTTTTAAAATATTTTTACTATTTATTAAATATTTTACAAAACTGTTGTTTTTCAGTGGTTCAAAATTGTCTAAAAATAGCAGTTTTGTAAATTACTTAATAAATAGTAAAAGAATTACTAAAAATGTAAAATTTAATCCTCAAACACATTTTAATATAAAGATCATGTTGAACGGTTTGGATCAACTGTTTGAACTATAAAAATTGTAAAGTTGAATTGTTGTAAAGATGTCGTAGCTTACAAATATTATAAGTGGATCCCTCCTCTATTATATTAGATTATATATAATCTACAAATTTGCTTAATTTTTTCCATCAACTAGTCATCTAGCTCACTGATAGATTACAGAGTAGTAGGTTTTAATTAGTTTGTTATTTTTTGTTAACTAATCTCAGCGCATGAACAAGAGCTACAAAACATATATAAAATGATGAGAGATTTCTTCTTTCTATATAAAAACACATGTTAAATTTGTACAAGAGATATTTTTTTTTTCAAAATTAACAGACTCCTTATATCAAAAAAGAAAAGAAAGAAACAAGTTGCACATGAAGATTCTCACAAATACAATTCCTGGATCGTTAGACCGGGAGCAACAACTATTGATTCAATTTGGAAATGCTACAATTCCTCAAAGGTTAAAACCATTCCCTTTCATAATATATTTTTAAATTAATATGTATTAATTGTAACAAACTAATAATTCAATGCTAGAAATACACAGGTATTAGGTATAATTTAATCAAGGTCTCAAAACTTCCGGAAGAACTTTTACTTTTGGGCATGAAATATTTGTTTCTTTCTTAATTTTTTTACAAGCTTTGCCTTTCAATTTGATGTCATGTATCCATATTTTCTCCATTAACTATGAAAATTCAAGCAAAAAACTTCTAGAAATTATATTATATATTATATATCATGTTTGCTTTTCCACACAATTAACTTTCTGATCACAATCACACAGCTAGCATCTGTGTAGAGACTAAAATATAAAATAAAATAACCATTTTTTAATTTATCTTTCGGTCGATAAAAGACAAATAAATACAATTAATTATTAGTCATTATTTACATGCCGGTTAATTTAGTGACGACAGAGAAATGAAACTTTTACTTAATTGCCATTTAACTTGTATGTTCTTCTTTCAGCAGCTGCCTCCTTATTGGCTGATGCAATTGAAAACTAATATTTGTTTCGGAGCTGTGGTGCAATCAATTAGTTTTTTAATTTTCAAAGTTCAGATGATCGATCGATCAAACCGTTAGTTGTGATCTCCATATTAAAATGTTCTAGGAGACCAAAATTTGCATTTTTTTAGAATATTTGTACTATTTTTTAAGCTAGTTTTAAAATCGTTGATTTTAATAAACAGCGAAAAAATTCTGGATTATTGAAAACAACGATTTTAAAACTGTCATAATAAATAGTAAAAAAATTTCAAAAAAATGTAAAATTTGATCTCCAAGCACATTTTAATATAGATTGAATGTTGAACGGTTTGGATCGACTATTTGAACTTTAAAAATGTAAAAACTGAAGTGTTTGTTCTACAGCCTAAAACCAAATATTTTGATATTAACCCCTCAATATATATACACACATATACATAGCCGTTCTATTTACATTGGTCAAAACAAGAAATCTCTAATACTTGACCATAAAATAAGAAATTCGCTTTAGAAAAGATGATGTTTAGTGATTTTGATGGGTGTTTGTAAAATCAGGTAACAAGTAACAACTACCACTTGGGGTCACATTTTGAAGTGGTAAAAATTTTCACCATGCCTTTTTTTTAAAGGTGTCAAGTTCCTGGAAGTTTCTCCTAATTGTGGTGGCCTTTACCAAAGTTTGGGTAAACGTCCACTATGCTTTTATCCTTTGCCTTTTTTTACGCTGATTTTGCTCTCCTATTAGTAAAGAAAGGGACCTTATATAATGATACCTAATTATATTCAGTGGGATTCATAGTTACAACATCTTAAAAAAAAATAATTAATTTTACGATTTGTAAAGTCCAAACAGTCGATCCAAACTGTTAAATATGATATCAATATTAAAATGTACTCGGAGATCAAATTTTATATTTTTTATATTTTTTTTTAATTTATTAAGTATTTGACAAAACTGTTGTATTTTAGGAGCCAAAAATTGTTTAAAAATAATAATTTTGTAAAATATTTAATAAATAGTTAAATTTTTTTTTAAAATGTAAAATTTGATCTCTAAGCAAATTTCGATATAGAGATCATGTTAAACGGTTTGGATCGACTGTTTGGACTTTGAAAATCACAAAATCGAATTATTATAAGATGTTATAACTTACAAATGTTGTAAGTGGATCCCTTTTATATTTATATACAACTATATATATAATTTTTGAATGGCGTTATGAATAGTTGACTAGTGTAATGAACATTGGAGCAATCATTATAAATGGGAAGCACATATAAAGATTTTCCCTTTTTTTTATTGATATAAACAAAGGATTTACAATATTTTTTTTTCATGAACTCCAGTTAAAGTTAATTTATAACCAACGCATTCTATGTAAAGAATAAAGGGCTTGTTAGCCAACAGTGTTAGCAGAGTTAAAAAAAATGAATTGCACACAAGTTCAAATTAAAATATTTCAGACACTCAAAATATTAAATGATTAACCAACTGAATGTAACCAGTTGTTGACTTGCTGTTTGGTCAATAGAAATTTTATACATCAATGATATCTCCTCTTTCATTGCTTGATTCCACAAAAAAAAAACTAATGCCAAAATAAATTATTATTCTGTATATATTAATATAATATCAGTATTTCTTAACTAGCAATATTACTTCACAAAGATCCATATATTTTTGCAAAAGCATATCAAATACAAATGATTTAAACCAGTGTTGTAAAAAATATCCGTTTAGGCCGATTAATCGGCCGATTAGTTGTTGGCGGTAACTAAACTGTCACAGATTTTTCCAATTAATCGGCCTAAACGGATATTTTCGATTAATCGCTTGGCGTACCTTGTCTGTCCGATAACCGCATAACGTTATTTACAAATTACAACACTGATTTAAACAATATTCTTTATATAAAAGACATGTTGGAAACTAACTAAATTCAATCGGATATAACTGGGTATTACAATAAAGGAGCTGAGTCATGGAGGTAGCTTTGTGGATGCAATTGGGGGTGATTTATTATTTGGTGTCCTGTCACTTATCCAACGGTTATCTAAAAACTAACGCAACAACAAAAGATGAGAGGGACAGGAGACACGTGGTTTTACAATGGTAGGAAACTAAACAACATGAGAGGTTGTTATTAATCTTTTCCAAATTTTAGTCCTCTAAACTAGACTTAATCATTAAAAATTAACAAGGAGAGGAATTCAGGTTCTTATATTCTGATTCTCAAGTCTTGAAAATTAGTAATTGAGGTAACACAAAGCATTTTTGTACCAACCAACGGTCTACTTTTCAAAAAAAAAAACCAGATTGAACTACCCCAGGCAAAACTTTGTGCATGTATTACACCCATGACAGATGGTGCTTGGACAATGACAAAAATATTTTTAAAAACCAACTCAGAAAGCACCATTTCTTTCTCAATCAAAAGACCATATATTTAGTCAACACCAACCTAGCAAAGCTACCAGAAAAAAAGAAATATCCAGAGATGTAACAAGCATCTCACAATTTAAAAATAAACTAAATTCATGATATATATTAGACAAATTGGACCCTTATTTCTTCTAATAGATCCTAATGAGAATATAAATTCCAGTCAACAATTAGAAAGAACACAATTTTTTTTTTTTTTTTTCAGACAGTGAAACTTTATTTATTTATTTTTTCAAAGAGATGTTCTGTTCATAGGAACTGGTATAAATCAGTACCAAAATCTGATACCTCAAAGGTGAACACTTCAATTCTCCATCTTTTTTCCTGAGAGGTCACAATCCAAAGATTAGAAAACTTGACTGCCAACTTATTGGTAAGTCTGACACCGAGTTGCCGTAAGTTCAATTCCAATGTTTGATTACACTTGCATGCGTCATGCATTACATGGGACACCTCCCACACCATTTTCCATGATTTGTCTACCAGTGGTGTCAGCTCCCTACAATTCATTTTCCTGCAACAGTAAGTAATTAGGCTTTGCTAGCAAAATGAAATTCACACTTACATATCTCCCAGGGGGCAGAGTAGGTGCTAAGCCTTCCTTGTACTTCCAAAAATAAATCATTGCTACACATGTTTTGGTTTATGTAAATGAAATTTGTCAAATTATCCCCTCTTATCATAAAAGAGCTCCTTGATAAAAAAAAAACTACATCAATTCAACTCTTTGAACTTAAATATGAAGCATGCATGTTGATTTATTATCCTGAAGCAAAAATAAAACTAATTATGATTTTTAATAATGACAATAATCAACTTTGAACGACAAATAGTATTATAATATATGTCCATTTTTTATAACTTAATAAAGTAGTACTGATATGGATACTGTTGTGCTTTTTGTTATCGCCTTTATCTTAAAATCCTTGCTCCACCCCTAAAAGCGGCATTTTAATCAATCAATGAGAGAGTGCAGGTCTTCACAAGGAGATATTCCAAACCCATCTACCATTCAACAAAAAAATGGTGTATTAATTGAAAAGAAATTCACAAGAACTCTCATGTACCGAGCTGATGGCACATTGAAGATTCAAGCAATCCCTTGTCCAAGTAATGCAGCACATTTTTTCCTTGACGACCCAAATGTAATTTCGTCAAGTACATTGTAAGTCTGTCAAGAGGTACCTATCATGCACAAAAATCAAATTCGATGACACAATAGATTTTAATTTCCGCTGGACAAAGTGGAAGGTCTGATTTTGCCTCTAATAATGTTATTCTTAGTTCAATGGGACTGGGACCCTTATAATTTTGAGGTTCATTTCGAGGGCCTTTCAATCAGTAACAACTTGATAGTCGTGATGTGGCACCTGTTGGACTTGATAATGCAGTAGTAATCAGGTTTTCCTTCTTAGAAGTGTTAATTTCAGAAAAAAAAAATAGTGAAATGAAGTGTATTTTGTCTTTTGGGAAGATGGAAAAGAATACCAAATTTTTCTGGTAAAAGAGATTATGCTGGCTCAATCAGGATTGAATATCTGTAGCACTACTGCACCAGAATGGACCCACATGTAGGCTAAGCCAATCTGGCCAAAATTTACAAAATAAATTTACGGCATAAAGGACTAAGATGACAAGAGGAAACTAATCCATTTTTGTAGAGTGAGGTGACAATTCAATTATTAATAAATTGATTAACCCAAACAAAAGGTAATTAATAAAGTAATACCTGCACATGGGTTGTTTTATTACTTCCATTGCAACCTAAAATCTGCATTAGTATTTACCAATTTGTTGCTAATTTACTACTCAGAGAAAATTCAGGTTCTGGTACTGAATTTCATTGAGGAAACTTTTCAATCTTTGTTTATCCATAATTAATTTTTTTAATTATCGGTAATATGCATCATACTGTTAAGAAAGATAACACAATGTAAAACAAGAGATTTAAAAAAATTAACAAATTGCACAGCATAGCAATAACAAATCAATACAAACAGATTTTGTTCAGTGCTGGTTCTGGTATGATATTGGCAAATTTGCCATGCAGGCCACACACCTTTTTTATTTCTTAAAAAAAAAACACTGACTTGGTTGGGGTCTGTTGGCATAATTGAATTAACCGAACCAGAATTATTTTACTGCTATTAAGAGCTCTCTTTAAAATAACAAATACATGTTTTATAACAGCTCAAACTTAATATATACATTTAGTTACCAGGATAATCCCAAGTAAAAACAATAGGGGCATTTATGCAAAAGATCTTAGTTAATAAAAGCTAACAACATGTCCTTTTTTTTGTCAAAGGGAAAGATTGACTTCATTGAAAACACTTTGCTGGGTCCCAGGAGGCTTGTAGCAGTGAAGCTCAAATTTCTAACCTTAAAGAACTTAACCTATATAGTACAAATTTACAAAATCTTTACTCGCTTATAAGATTCAATAGACACAAAATACAAAACACAAGATGCTCATCATTTCACCTTTGTTTTCAAAGATTTCAGCTTCAGTAAGTGCCTTCTGGAAATTGAATTACAGTACTTGTACGCCATGAATGGAGGCTGCTGCTGCCTCCGTGAGCGAACTGAGAAGGAAAAAAAAGCATGCGTCGAAGGGAAAAAAAGAAGCCCATATTAAGGAAATACTATTTCCTTTCACTTCATTAGATTTTATGGGCCTTTGTTTTGTTGGGTTTTTAGGCCTTGGCTGTCTGTAATTCACCTTAAAAGTTTGAACAATTCTCAAGTTGAGAATCTTGACTATATATAAAATAAATACAAAATATGAAATCTGAAAATACTAATGTGCAGGTCCTATCCATCATTCCTGGTTCCGCCACTGAATATGCTTTAGTGTATATATTATGTAAGTGCAAGTTGATTAAATTTAATGAAAGTTTTATTATTTAATGGATAACTTACAATTTGCAACATTTTGCACTTGAGCACTTATGATAGATTACTGTATTTGTATCATACTTAAATTTATGAAATTTTACTGTTAACACGTATTATCTCTAACAAATCAATAACTTCCTTAGTTAATAAAATAATATTATAACTGCCAAATTAAACAGCCGTGAAGGATATTCCAAAATTCCTTCTAATAAATATACAAAGTAGGTTTTATTCTCATTATTCTCATGAATGTAATTAAAAGAAAATAGAGCGCGACTGCCGGATAACAAATCTAAGATACGGCCATTTGACCTTGGGGCCCAAATGCCCAATAACTAATTAAGCGTTTCTACATGCTTAGATCTTTACAATGTTGAGATATATATGGGTTGATTTGACATTTAATTGGCGCAGCTTTGCACCAGCCAAGCCAAGGTGAAGTTTTTTAACCTTCCTTTTGCATCATGAAAGAATTCTAACATATGTTACAATGCTGAAACGGGGTATGGAGTGTGAGGCTCAATGTGCGATGTGCTCAGAGTGTCCTTTGGAAACCATTTTCCATGTGTTTTTTCAATGTCGATATGCAACTCAGGTTTGGGATTGTATGGGTCAGCAGTCAGCTCATACACTTCTCAGATTCAACTCTAATGACATGGGAAAGTTATGGTTACTGTACCGGCAGAAGGTGCGGGAGAGTAAGCGAACATTAGACAGAAACGGATAACTTCATGTTTGTTAGCGAAACACATCAAAGAGGAAATTGAATTGTGACTAAAGTGCTGTGGAAGAAGCCAGGTTGAGAGGATGGATGCATGGAGTGCTGAATTCTAGTATAGAGTAGTTAGTATAGAAGTTTATTTAAGTTTTGAAGTTGTAAACATGATTATTTTTTTTGTATTCCTGGTAGCCACTACCATGGATTTCAAAAAAAAAGAATCTTTACAATGTTGAGATAACAAAACGAGTTTAACTCGAACCAAAGAACAATTGAGCTATCTATTTTTTTGAATAATAGTGGAGATTTTAACCGATTTCATATTGAAATCAAATGTACCTGATATGGTACTTAAAAGAGATATCAAAACTAAATACAGAAGGCTTACAAATGTTCAAACAACAAAAGTACATAACAACATCTAATACGCAAAATAAACTTTCTATATCAAACAAACTAACAGAACACTAACAAATCTAAACAGGAAAATTAGTTATTTACCACTCCAAAACCTTTAAATTGTAAAAATGTCATCCCGAACTTTGAAATTGTAAAAATATCACTTCAAACTTCATTAATTCCTAAATTTGTCACTCCAAATAATTAATAACTGAAATGCCCTCCCTTCTTCTCCTCTTCTTCTTCTCCTGCCTCCTTGACTGAGCTCCACGGCTTCCTTCTTGCCTATGAGAATCTACTCTCCACTCAATCCCACTCGGTCACCACCTTTATATTTCAGAAATGTTTCAAGAATATGAATTGGAGTACAAATCCACATGCCATCAAAAGTCTAGGATATGAATTCAGCTTGGAACTGGTTGACCAAGATTCCTAGCAAAAAACAGATCCATGGCCCACGGGCCTTAAAATCATTTCTCTTTTCATTCTATATTGATTAGCACAAATTGGCACAAAGAACGGATTTTTTTTATAAATAGAATTTGGGCTAAAATTAGAAAACTAGCCTCCACCGATTTCTAGGATCGGTGGAGGAAGAAAATCCAAAGCTACACCGATCCTACGGATCGATGGAGGGTTCTTTTAAAAAAAAACCCAACGGGTCTTTCCTCCTTTCCTTCTCCTTCCCTGGTAACATTCAAATTTGGGGATCTCAGTCTGAAAAAATTTCAATTACTATGCAAAGCGAATTTTCCTATGTCAAATTGTCCTTATACTCTGGTTTTCACTCTTTTAGAAATGTCAGCTATGTTTTTAATTTTGAATTAGGATTTCCTTATCTGAATTCTTCGTAGAAACTCTAATTCGTCTCTGTCATCGCAAAAATCAAATATCAAAATTTTGCGACCACTAGTTCATTGTTTTCCATTGATCTCTTTTCTTTTTTCCTTTATTAGAAATAAGATTATTTTGTGAAAACCTCTTCCCTAATTCGTGAAAACTCTAAAAGAACCACTGGTTCATTGTCTTCTGTCGGCTTTTTTTTTTTAAAGAACCCTCCACCGATCCTACAGATCGGTGCAAAAAAAATTTTGATTTTCTGTGGCAATGCTCTACCGGGTGCAAAAATGGGTAAAAATTTTCTCCACCGATCCCTAGAATCGGTGTAGCTTTGGATTTTATTGCTCCACCGATCCCTAAGATCGGTGGAGGCTAGTTTTCTAATTTTGGTTCAAACAGGGCTGAATATGTTGAAATATTTAAAACAAATTTCATTTAAAAAAAATCCAAAGAAAGAGAGAAAAATAATGACATTACGAGATTTTCCAGGCGGATCATGTAATCACCAATAAAAACAGAGAGAGATTGAAACTATTTCTATTTTCATATGTTGATTAGCGCAAATAATCAAGAAGGAAGCCGTGGAGCTCAATCAAGGAGATAGGAGAGGGAGAAGAGGAGAAGAAGGGAGGGCATTTCAGTCATTAATTATTTGGAGTGACAAATTTTGGAATTAATGAAGTTTAGAGTGACATTTTTACAATTTTAAAGTTTGGGGTGGTATTTTTACAATTTGAAGATTTTGGAATGGCAAATAACCAATTTTCTCAATCTAAATTGTTCAAAATACCACAATTAAGCCAATTCATTCCAATTAACTTGATATTCGTCAACCAACTCTTCTCCATAATTTGGATTTTTGAGGCTGCCAGCTCCAGAAACCTAAGTAGTTATTTTCTCGTTGGACTCCTCTCTGGCAATGTACAACAGCAGATCTACTACCTGAGATGTGTCCTGGCTGCTGGCTGCTATTCTCTTCCTCTATGATAATTAGGTCTGAAAAATCCTTAACATCAGAAGAAAGCATTAGACTTAAACAATTGAGTTATCTAATACAAACGGTTTAGAATCGATTTGAGTCTATACGTTCTCAAAATGTTTTATTTTTTTCTCGAATTTGTCCATATTATTTTTAAACAAAGAAAGTGTAAAATAGCTAATTTAATATTATTATTTTAAGTAAAAATTCATTTAATTGCACAAATTATAAAGATTTTTAATAAAAAAAACTTAGGAATGCATAGACTTCTATTATGTTTTTATAACTAGAAGTTTTAGGTTCAAATCTCTTTTTTTTTTCTTCCATTATGCCTTCATTTATAAAAAATTAATAACTTAATATTTATAAATCAAATGTTAAAATAAAAACACTAAATGTGATATATATTATTTTCCTTATGTATATGTAAAGATTTACAATACTTTAATTTTATTTTAATTGATATCAAGAGCTTGTAAAAATACATCACATGATATTATTTTGACATTTAAGTTTAAAATTTTCGTTATTAAAAAAATTAGGGATCGACTAACAGTCTCCCTACTTCAGTCCCCTATCTGTCCCCCGCACTAAAAGATAAAAAAATAGTTAAAACATGCTAACTACCACCAAAGAGCAAGATTAATGCTATTTTATTAATAGTCAAAACGTATAGTATTCATACCTACAAATTTATAGTATTCATACTTATTATCAGAACCATTCGTCATATGTAAACACAAGCTGGAGGGGACCAGTAACGACCAGAGGGACCGTTGACGTCTTGTGACAGCCTGGATTGGAGACCGCAACCGTCTGAAAGCGACATTTACCAAGATTGGGGACCACTACAGCGAATCTATATATTATTCATATCTAAATAAAGAAGTATTCATATCTAAACAAATGAAGTATTCATACTGACGATTACGAAATATTTATACATGTTTGAAATAATTTATACAATTCAAAATTCAAAGTCAGATTCATCTCTCTCACCCCACCTCTTCCAAGAAGTATTCATATCTAACATGAAGTATGCATATCTAACAAATAAAATATTCATATCTAACTAATAAAATATTCATATGTTCCACTGTGACAACCTTCGCTAGACTAGCATGGATCCCCTCAAATGGTGCACCACGCTCTCCCCGCTGAATCTCAACGGTGCACCACTCTCTCCTCGCCGGATCTCGACCGTGCATCACGCTCTCCTCGTCGGATCTCAACGGTGCACCACGCTCTACTCGCCGGATCTCGACGGTGCACCACGCTCCCCTTGTCGGATCTCGACCGCCATCACAACCATCGGCGTGGGTAGCTGGTGGCCGAAAAGTAGAGGAGAAGAACAGAGTGGGTTTTGAGTTGTGTTGAATTTTTTTTTTTTAAAAGAAGATTGAAGAGGATGAATATTGACCACATAGGGGAACAAAAAAGAAAAATTGTTAGAGGGACAGATAGAGGACAGATTCAAGAAGGACAACATCTTTACTCAAAAAATTAAACATAAAAGAATGATTGAGGCAAAAAAAAAATAAAGACATGAACCCTCTTCTCTGTTTAAATATTATAAATATATATATCAATCTACATGTGAATCGAGCTCACAAATACGAACTTTTATTCTACATAAAAAAAAATAATACTTTGTATAAAAAGTCATAAAATATAGATTTTGATACATCAAATTAATTGCTAAACTGCTCGGGCTTTTTGTGTTTATATAAAATTACTTCAAAAATTTTACAACACTTTATGTACGTACTACTGACGTAAAATGATGTCAAACATAATGCGAATTTCTTGTTTGGAGTCAAACATTGAATTTGTGTAGATAAAAAAAAATTGGGCACATGGTAAAGCAGGTATTCGATCCCTCCCCCAATTATATTTTCATAAATTATTAAAGTCAAACTCTGTTCCCGTAGAAATCAGAAGCTCCTTTGACATATTTTAGTCCGTTCATTTTAAAACTCGTTATGCATGGAATCAATGCAATTTTCAATTTTCAGTATGCACCAGTGTTGTAAATAATAGTACGAGGTCATCAAATGGATCGAGTACAGTCAAATAATTATAATAGTACGAGGTCATCAAATGGATCGAGTACAGTCAAATAATTATAATAGTACGAGGTCATCAAATGGATCGAGTACAGTCAAATAATTGATCGATATGTGTCTAATTAATTGAAGTTATACGAACAATTAAATATTTTTCATTAAAATTATGTATATATATATTCATAATTTATTAAACTCATCAAACTTGTCAAATAAACTTAATTTAACTTGATTCTATTATTATTATGAATATATATATATATATAGAGAGAGAGAATGTAACTAATATACTTTCGGTAGCATATGAGCCGAAGTGCTACTAGTCCAAATTTGAAATTTCAAAATTCAAAAAGTCGATCTGAACCGTTAGATGTGATCTCTATATTGAAATGTGCTTGGAGACCAAATTTTACATTTTTTCTGAATTTTTTTATTATTTATTAAGCCACTTTGAAAATCGTTGATCCAACGGTGGCTTCTGATTTTACTGTTTTGTTAAGCCACCGTTGAATCAGTAATTTTCAAAGTGACTTATTTAATAGTAAACAAATTTAGAAAAATATAAAATTTGGTCTCCAAGCACATTTCAATATAGAGATCACATCTACCGATTCAGATCGACTTTTTGGATTTTGAAATTTCAAATTTGGACCGGTAACACTTCGGCCCATATGCTACCGAAAGTATATTAGTCACTCTCTCTCTCTATATATATGAAAATAAATATTCACTGGAATAAACAAAAACAAACAAACAATTAAACGGGAATAAACGAAATAATAGAGAGAAATAATCAGCCGATTAATCAGAAAAATCCACAAACAGACCTCTGATCAGTGTATTCGTAACGGTTTAGCCATTGTTAACGATTTAACGGGCGTTTAATCGGCCGTTAAGACCCTTTTTTACAACATTAGTAGGCACATAGTGATGACATATATGGACTATTGCATCCAGTAATATATACTCCCATAAAATTTTGACAATATTAACTGGACATAATTATTTGAGACCTTTTTTAGCACTGATTTTAGCACCAAATTCATCTGCAATGTGCAATAATTATTATCAACAAGATCAATTTGTCAACAACTGCATTAGGATGCTATCTTTCCTGTTTCACAACTACAACACTACTCATTAATAATTTTTAAAAGAACTCATTACTATCAGACACTTATTCTGACGCCCTCCAATGCAGACCTGGTCAGATGTCAATTCCAACCAGTTGCGCAAGCTTCTTCTCCTTACGCTTTTTTAGCTTTCTTCGCAGGTGGAGGTGCTGGGAAGAAAATACGGAAAACTGACGCCGCGAGAAGAGCGCCGATAAATGGACATATCCAGTATACATAGAACTGCTCCCAGGTATTGTGCCGTTTGTTCACGTATGCCCACCCAAATGCCTGAACACACATACATAGACCTTCTGAGTGATATCATCAACAGCTTAGTGCAAAAAATTCATCATATATACAATTTGTAGTAGAGAATGTTTCAAAAAAAAAAATTGTATTTGTTTTCACAGGGTAATAACTGGACAAACAAGCTCATTCCAAATTTTTCTACCACAAGAGTGCAGAATTTTTCCTGAAAACCTTATCCATTTCAAATTATGCTGAAGGTCCAGAAGAAAAAACATAGCCTCATTTAATATACATATGCACTTATTATGACATTGCTTTGAAAAACTTTACGGACGCAATTTTGTCAGAGTGATTAAGACATTGGAACAATGAGACTTTTCGCCATCTTCCATAAAAGTATGCTTAATGAGTGATAAGAGAGTAACTTTTGTGGATACGTAATAATGTACTGGCAAATTGAAAGAGAAACAACCCTAGACAACTTCATTTTAGAATTGGCAACATCACAATCACTTTTTAGCGAATCTCATTTTGGTTCACAGATCATGCTTGTGATCATCTGTGTTCACCATCAGTGTAATATTTTGTATACAGAAGATTGCAATTGTTTACAAACCTAACCTAGTTCGCAAACACTGTCTGCAAACCTCTTTCTTTTAGTTTCGCAGAGAATAGTTGCGATTTCTGGTTTTAAAACATTCCAATTTCAGGTCCATTTTAATTACTTTCTTTCCCATATTACAAAAAAAAATGAATAAAAGAAAGAGAAAGAAAAGGAGGAAAGAATATTACATTGGCAGGATTCATGGAGGGACCGGTGTAAGCACCACCAGCAATGACGAGGATGAGGGTGGAGGTCGAGATGATAAGAATTTTGAATATGGGGTTGCGGGGCCCCTTTAGTACAGCCAAGAACACGGCAAGGGTAATCACAAAGGTGAGCACCCCTTCTACCAAAGCACCAGTGTGGACGTCAACCTTCAGCGACGGTCCCCCTAGCATGTGCTTGTACCCTACCGGCATCAGTTCCATTGCTGCCAGAGCGCCTCCCACCGCACCTGCTGCCTGTATTTCATTTCATTCCAGCATTTTTTTCGAGTATATAATTATTGTTTTGTTATTATTTCAAAGGAAATTGAAGAGGTTGTAAAGAGAAATTATATATTATGACCTGAGCAGGGAAGCGGAGGGCCATGGAGAAGAGGCCGTCTTTGCTGAGACCGGCAGCATAGAAGGCGGCGATGCCAGTGGGATTGAAGCTAGCACCACCCAAGGCCTGACAAAGGGCCGTAAAGGCGAAGAGCAGCGTGGCCAGGATCAGCAGGGACACCCCGAGCTGGGCCGGAGGAGACCGCACCTCCGGTGGAAGAAAGGACATGACTTTGGCCGTTGTGGGGCCCAGGCATGAGGTACACAAAACCCACAGAAATGTCACCACAGCATCGCCTACCACCGCCTTAACTATTCCCATGCTTTCCTTCTCCCTTTCTCTATCCCTAATTTACAGCACCAACGAATACAACGATTGGATAAATCGATTTGGTGGAAAGAAAATAGCACCGAAAAGTAGTACAATTGTGAGAGAATCTAACCTGAACCACGAAATCGAGAAATAGAGAACGGAGAGGCAAGGGTTTTGGAGTTCTGGGAGATAAAACCAAGAAATGGAGATTAAACCCAAGTTAGGTAGAGACGGAACGTAGTCGTAGAGTGTTTGGAACTGGATCGGGGCCCACTGATCAGAGTTATCAAATCAAACATTCGATCCATGAATAAGAAAATAAATAATATCCCTATCACTGACACAAAAGAAAAATAAAGAAAGAAAGAAAATTAAATAATATCCCTATCACTAATCACTGACACAAAAGAAATGATCCGCTTTTTTTTAGTGCGTATCATATGCGTTAACTCAAAATAAAAATCTTTTTAGTTAATAAGGCCCTGTTCGGTGGTCATGGGTTTGATGGGAAAAAACAGTATTTAGTCATTTGTTTTCATTGGGTGTTCGGCAGTCAAGGTTTTGCCCAATTAAATTCCTATGAAGTTCCCGTGTGCTTTGCTTTTCCTCTTTCAAAATCACTATTCTAATGGGATAAATTAAATTGAGTCAAAATTCATTTTTTTTTTTCCCAACCGGAGCAGCAGCTGCTGCTATAATAAGTTTATGTCTCTTAGCATAATTATACTACTTTATCATATTAATATCAAATTAGATTTAGCTACTAATTAAAAATTTTAAATGCTTTCTTAACTTGTCCGTGGTACATAAAAATAATTATTAACAATTTAAAAATAACTTGTCCGTGGTACATATAATATTATATATATATATATATATAATTTAAAAATTATTAATATCTTATTTTTTATTTGTTTATAAATATTTTATTTATTTATTTGTACCCGTCTTCTTATATTCTTATTTTATTTAATTATAAAAATATTTATATTTTATAAAATAATAAGTAATAAGTAGTGTTATGTTAATTTTTAATCTATATTATTTAATTACATTACTAATAATGTTATTAACAAAAATAATTGTAAAATATCAAACATTTTAGAAATAACATAAGACTTCCCACAATTAATTCCTTGGTACAACCGAACACCCATTTTAACACATTCCCATAATTAATCATGTGCGTTCCCGAACTCGTGGGTTCTCGTTTTTTCAAAAATGGATTCTCATTCCCGTCAAATCCCCGTCAAATCCCATCCCATATAATTCCTTGACATCCAAACAGGCCCTAAATCTCAACTGTTTGATTTTAGAGGCCTAATCTGACTCTCACTTGTAATATAGAAGTGTAGATCTAATCAACACAAATCTTAAAACATATTGCATGGTTGAGATGAATTAACATAAAAAAAGAATCATACCATATGGTTGAGATAAATTAACTCAAAAGATTCTCTTTTGAGTTAATACAGAGGATCCGAATTCGTTTTTTTCAAGGAAGTAGTCTTTTTCTTTTGAGGGCACTTTAGCCGATTTTTTTATTTATATTCAAAAATTAAATTAAATTTCAAAAACTAACCGAACCGGCTGTCAAATTTTAAATCTACCCAAACCGGTTAACCGTTAACCGGACCAAATTTCCGGTTAACGGTTAACCAGACCCTTTGAAATGGTTCGGTTAACCGTTAACCGGACCCAAACCATGGGTCCGGTTAACGGTTAACCGGATTCGTTGGTTTGCTGAACCGTTAACCGAACCCAATTTTTTTTTTTTTTTTTTTTATTTTTTACTTTTTTTTAAAACAGAAAATTTAAAATTTTTTTTTTTTTCTATTGAAAATATACATGAAAATTCGTATTTATATTTATCAAATTTACACCAAAAATTTTTGTAAATCAAATATGAAATTTAAAATTATAGAAAAATACACATACACATACACATACACATACACATACACATATACATATACATATACATATACATATACATAAATAATATACGGTTACCATTTTTTTTTTTTTTTTTACTTTTTTAAAAAAAAATTTAAAAGAGAAAATTTTAATAAATCTAAATACGAATTTTCATGTATATTTTCAATAGAAAAATAAAAAATATTAAAATTTTCTGTTTTAAAAAAAAGTAAAAAAAAAAAAATTGGTAACCGTATATTATTTATGTATATGTGTATGTGTATGTGTATGTGTATGTGTATGTGTATGTGTATGTGTATGTGTATGTGTATGTGTATGTGTATGTGTATGTGTATGTGTATGTGTATGTGTATGTGTATGTGTATGTGTATGTGTATGTGTATGTGTATGTGTATGTGTATTTTTCTATAATTTTAAATTTCATATTTGATTTACAAAAAATTTTGGTGTAAATTTGATAAATCTAAATACGAATTTTCATGTATATTTTCAATAGAAAAATAAAAAAAAATTAAAATTTTCTGTTTTAAAAAAAAGTAAAAAAAGTAAAAAAAAAAAAAAAATTGGGTTCGGTTAACGGTTCAGCGAACCAACGAATCCGGTTAACTGTTAACCGGACCCATGGTTTGGGTCCGGTTAACGGTTAACCGAACCATTTCAAAGGGTCCGGTTAACGGTTAACCGGTTTGGGTAGATTTAAAATTTGACAGCCGGTTCGGTTAGTTTTTGAAATTTAATTTAATTTTTGGATATAAATAAAAAAATCGGCACTTTAGTCATTATCTCAAAAAAATAAAAAGGATCATCGGTCCGTTATCAGTTAACCTAATATGTAATTGCTAAAAGAAAAATCACATTAAAGCTTACAATTTTTAAAGATTCTTAGAAAATTATATGGAATTTATTTTTGTTGATAACAAATTTGTTCATACAGTAATTTATATAACAATTATTATAATCAATAATAACTTTTGTTTTAATGCTAAGTAAATTATCGTAATTTTTACTTATACTATGATACTTTTAATATGTTAAAGTTCTATATTTAGTGTTATTTATTTGGACAAGATGTTTTTTTTTTTTCTATTTAATAATCATTCGTATTTGTCTATTATTATTACTCAATTTTAATGGATAAAAGATAAGTATGGGTAAAGTTAACTATATTTATAAGAAAGAATTAAAAATAAATAAACATAAGTACAGATACAAAGCGTGTTGGTTTGAATATGCGCGAAACCAATGCTCGATTTAATACCTTAAAATTTTGATCAATCCTATCATATCCAAATCAATCCCAGCTTAGTTTTATTATTATTTTTTATTTTTTTTTATTTTTTTAAAAACGTTGCTGCTTATCCTTAACCTTTTTTTTTTTTGGCAAATAGAAACGTAATTGATGGTTTTTTATAGCATGCTTCATAGTACTAAGTTGTCAATCAACAATTATTAATGAGCGGATACGAATGTGAATATGAATAGTAAAAAAAAATTAAATCTGACTTAAATAGATACAGATACAAAGCAGATAATCTACGAATAGATATACGATTGTCGAATAACTTTAAGATACAAATACTAATTAACAAAATTGAAATCTTAATATGAATGAATAGTTTTAAGTTAGTTTTTTAAGTTTATAATACAATGTATGGAAAAACCAAATCAAATACATAATTGGATACCCAACTGGAACTTGGAATGGATAAAAGTAAGGGAAATGTGTAAAAAAAAAAAAAAAAAAAAAAGTTTCTCCATGCTGCATACACCTTAAAAGGAAGTCTCAAGCTTAGTCAGACAATGTGACTATGTTCATCAAAGAGGAATCCCGAGTCCGGTTTAGTCTGAAAAGATTTGGCCTGGCCAGATCGGACTTAAATTGTCTTCAAAACGGCGTCATATTTGTTACGTGGTTTTACAAAATTCGGAAACAAAACGGTGTCAATATATTTGTTAAAATTTTCCTCTAAGGTAGGATACAAGTTCAGCTGACCTTCAACACTGAAAAGAAAAGGTAACACAGTCTAATTCTGAATGTTTTTGAAATTTAGAGGGGGAAATATGTAATTTCAAATTTTAGAGGGGGAAATACGTAATTTTGAAGTTTTTGAGGGGTATACGTGAAATTCCCCCTTTAAAAAAATCTGTAAAGCTTATGACAAGTTATATATTATTTCCTTTTAAATAAACTTAGTCTTCCTATAATTTAAAAAAAAATCTGTAAAGCTTAGTCTTCCTCATGACAAAATATGTAAGAAGCTTATATCTTACCATTTCTTTTTTTCCGTAGCCTTCCTATAATTTAAAAAAAAATCTTCTAACAAACGTCAAACAAATGGCGAACTGATGATAGGTACTTACATCACCACCCAAGTCTGGGACATCAGAACTTAATACTCTAATTTACCCTCTTTTTACCGGAGAGGTTGCAATCAAGAGATTAGAAAGCTCGCCAGCCAGTTTATTTGTCAGGCAACATACACCAAGTTACCGTAAGTTCAATTATAGTGTTGTGAACTTACATGCGTGGTGCATTACAGGATGAAGTATTTTCTCAAGGTGGTTAAAGCTAAAGAGGCACCGGTGCCTCTTTAAGGACACCTCCCATCTCCATTTCCCACGATTTATCTACCAGCGGTGCCAGCTCTCTGCAATTAATTTTCATGCAACAGCAATTAAGCTTATAGCTACACCATAAAGAAATTAGCTTCTATAGAGCAGATAGAAGCATGTAATCTCAAACTGTAAACCTTCCATAATAAATGCTGGTAACAACCACTTCAATTTTGCATATTAACCATTTACATGACAAGCTTATTGAACTCTTAACTGATTGGTTTAAGTTTGTAAAATCACAAAATACATCAACAAATTCATACGAACAAATCACTACTACTAATCTGAAAAGTATAACTTCTTCTAAGAAAAAAAATCAGAGAGAACTTACTTGAGGTCATGGCTCACTACCAGTATTGTAAGATCCTTCTTTATGTTCCTTAGCAGATTTACCACATCAGCCCTTGCCTTCCAATCTGCTTTCATAAATGAAATTAAAATGAATAATATATTAAAAAAATGGCAAATATTGTAGCATCCAAGTTCAGTCAATGCTCATGGAAACTATATAGAACAAAGTACGTACCGAGACCAGCAAGGGGCTCATCAAGTAATAACAAGTCCGGCATCTGAACCTAAAACTCCAAAATTATAAATATAAATTTGCATTATATTTTTTTTCGATTTGTTTTGAGCTAAGGAGGGAGTAATATGATAACAATAGGAAATAAAATACAAGTTGAACAGCCAAAGCAAGCCGGCGCTTAAATCCCCCACTAAGAGCACGGGGGTCTTCATCCAAGGATATACTTTTCAACCCCACCTACCACGGAAACAAAAAAAATATATTATAACTAAAAGTTCCATCATAAATAGAAAAGGATGCTCATCAGAACAATAAGGTACCGAGCTAATGGCATACTGAAGATTCAAAGCAAGCTCTTCTCTGAGTAATAGATCAGATTTTTGTCTTGGCCAGCCAAATGTTATTTCCTCAAGCACTGTATCTGCCAAGAAGTACCTGTTATGTGCACAAATCAAATTAAATGCACCTGGGGTTTGGTACAAAAGAAAAGGTTGGGGTTTAGGTGAAACTGTAGACATCAAGTTACACCAATAAACAAATAAAACAAAATCTGATTTTATTATTGCACTTGGTTCTCTGAAGCCCATAGTCCCCTCCCCACTCTTTTTCTTTTTGGAATTGATTGCGCTTTGTTTTGCTGCTGGTTTGAGGTTCCTTCAATCAGTTAACACTTAACTGTGCTGATGTAGCACCTGTCGGACTTGGCTATGCATCAGCTATAAGGTTCGTTTCACATTTTTCAAGATCATATTGGAATAGTCACATGGACTATAATCTTCAAAGTTTTCATTCCCTTATTTCCTGAACCAAAATCTTTTCATCCAAAGTAAAGGTCGTTGTTCTTAAATTATGAAATTTATGTACACAATCTGTAGATTTTTTTGCCATCACACAGCACTTGATAGGTGCTAATTGACAAAGGGCCAAAATGAAACCAAACCTCAAAGGTCAGGTGCCAAATTGAACCTAAATATATTGTCCATGGGTCAAAGTCTGACACTCTCCAAAAGCATGCTAACTATTCCGGTGTGTGCCGCTTCCAGTAATAGAGGTATTAATTAGGAAAACAATAGTAGTCAAATAAAGTGCATTTTTACCTCTCAGGAAATTGGAAAACAATACCAACTCTTTCTGGCAAAAGGGACTTTGGTGGCTCAATTGGGCTCGAATCGATTCCATACTTCTGTATAATAACGGACCCACATGTAGGTTGAGCCAATCCAGCCAAAATCTTTAAAAAAAAAAATAGAATGTAAAAGGAGTAAGATGACAAAGCAAAGCAAATTGATTTTTTTGAGGTCAAGCAAGTAACAATTAACTATTTATAAATTGTTACCTGTAAAAGGGTGGTTTTCCCACTTCCACTTCGCCCAAAAATCAGCCCAAATCTGCATTGGTACATTTACAGGTAACAATTTTGAGGTCAAACATGAAATTTCCTGTGATTGATAGTATCTCATTCTGTCACTAAATTTCAAGTATAGAATTTTTTAGTCTTTCTTTATTGATAATTTAGTTTTCAATAATTGATGGCATTCAGTATATTTGTCCCTAGAAATCTTAAAAATCCTACACCATGCAAAGGAAAAGGTCCACAAAATTAACAAATTACAAAGGACATCTGTAAAGTAAGCTACAGTGCTGGTACTGGTATGTCAGCAGTCAGTTTTTTTTTTCATTATTGTTAATTAAGTTACGGTTATTTTAAATAACAGAGACTTAATTTAGCCAAAATTATTTTCCTATCATTAGAACCACAAGAAAAGCAACTTAAAAGTAATGTACCAACATCCATGTCATGATAGGCATTTAGTTTAAAATAAAAATATTTCCTTAAGCTAAAACTGTACCTTTTTTCACGAAGAGAAAGATTGACTTCATTCAAAATACTTTGCTGGGTCCCAGGAGGTTTGTAGCTCAAATTTCTAACCTTAAACAAATTAACTGCATCTATATCAATTTTTCAAATCCATATACATTAATAAGAATAACTAGACATATATAAGAAAACAAGATGAATTGCACTTTACTTCAATTTTAGAAAAATCCGAGGATATCTTCAAAGCTCTCAGCTTCCCAAAGTGCCTCCTAGAATTTGAATAGAGAGAGAAATAAAAAATTGGGTAAAACAAATAATGTGTTTACACCATAGAAGGAAGAGAGTAAGAGATTGCGCGAGACCTGTTTGATGAAAAGCCTAAGAGAAGAGGGGAGAGAGCAAGGGAAGCTTCCATCAGCGAACTTATGTTGGAACACCTTTTAGAATTGAATACTATAAAATTAATGGCATATTTTAAAAATTATTAAAACAATGCATTATCTTTTCACAGATTTTATTATTATTTTTGTAATTAAACATATAAATATAATTTTCTCCTCATTATCACAAATTTAAGTTTCTGATGTTTTTTCCTTATGCACAAATTTATATTTCGTAAACTGTTAACAGAATCAGCAAACACTGATGGTACTGGTACAATACCAGAATAACCAGTACGTAATGGAATAGTTTATTTAAAATATTATAATAGCTTAAGGGGAGGAGAGCAAACCTAACGGCAGTTGGGAAGGAGGCGAATCAGAGAGGCGAAAAGCAAGTGCGGAGGAGTTCCAATGAGGCGGTGCAGAGGAAAGACAGTGACGCGGTATGGAGGAGAGACGGGCAGTGCGGAGAAAAACGGGGTGCGGAAGAGACGAGAGATTTTGAAGAAACGAACGGAGTAAATAATTGGGAGCAGTGCTATCAGAACCGGACCGGACCGCCGGTTAAACCGAAAAAAACTGGAACCGGACCCCTGTACGGTTTGATTCTTCTAAAAGATCACTTAAGTAATTTAATCGGTTGGTTTTTTTATAAAACCGCCGAACAAGACCGCCGTAAAAATCCGGTTCAAAACTAATTTCACGTAACTTACAGAAATCGCGTATTTCTCCCATGATTTCCTAAATTTCTTGTCATTTCTAAAATCGTTAAGATGGAAAGCACTGAGAATTGGAATCTCCTTCCCTCTACCTCTGAATTCTCAATTTGGATGGGTCCTTTCTTGACCTATCTCAATTCTCAAGGATTAAGAAGTGGCGACAATTATCAAATACTGTAAGTTAATTTATTTAATCTCTAAATTCGAATCTGTAAAATATGCGAAAGGCTTCAATTTTTGAGTTAATTTTACTGCATTGATTCGTGCCTTTTTAAGTGTTCGATGAAATGCCCAAATGAAATAGAATTTTATTTTTTTGAGATCTTATTGCTTTATGGGAACCACTATTTAGAAATTAATTGTGAATTTGATGTGCATATTTTTTACCACATACATATTGATTTTCTAAAAGTAAATGTCAATGTTATTTTGTTATATAAATGAACCTTAAATATCAACTCGATATCATTCAAGTCTAATACTAGAACGTGCAGGATCACAGTTTGTAACATATCATGGTGGTATAGCACTAGTTAGTTAGATAACCCACATTGATTAATCATTATGTTGGTTTCTCATGGGTTAGTTTGATTAAAACTATGTTGATACATGGTGAAATAGTGCCTCCAAACTACGCTAACAAAATTTAAACTAAAGAGTTTGATCAAACTAACCCATGAGAAACACCAAGAAGTACACAGTTTGTACCGTACCGCCCTTAATGGTTACATGGTTTCGCTGTCTCCAAATCCACCAAGAAGTACACAACGTCATATTGACCCTAACATCAGTATTCAAACTTCCCCTTGAGCGAAACTCTATCAGCGAGTCTGATCAGATTTCATGTACCAACATAGTACCCGGTGCCCCTGCTCGTACCAGTTCCCTTGTCAGTAGTGTAATTCCCAGCTTTAATTTTCATATGCAATTAAATATAACTTTAATTTTTCTCAAGTTTCATATGCTATTGATCTCTGATTTTGCAAGTTACATACATTTTTGAAGAACCTAATCATTATCGTTGTGCAGAGATCATGTCGGCAATTAATCTTGAAGTCAAAGAGAACGTTGATTTAGCAGTGTCCAAGTAAATGATTGATGCTGGGATTCCTTTCAATGCTTGTAACTCCAAGCATTATCAGTCCATGTGTGAGAGAAATTGGAGTGTGTTTGAGTTCATTCACTAAAAAAAAAGGAACAAAATTGATGCTACTGATTTTGGATCAAAGATACTGGTATTCTCCCTTCCGGTATTTAGCATTCATGCTACTGGTACTGAGCATGTGAAATTACATACACTTGAAAATACTAATTCTTTTTTTTTTTTTTAATTTGCTAATTCATGCTACTGGGAGAGGCGAACAGACGAACACTCTGATCGGAACCTCAATTCCTCCACTAAAACGTGAAATAGAATTGACAGTCGTATCAAATTCTCTGATCGGAACGCAACCCGTGGCAGGAAACGACTTCACTTCGGACGATTTGGATGGAAATTTTCGGGCCAAAATTTTCTCGCCGAAGTTGAAGAGATTCGGCGAGAATTCAATCGCTAAAAACTGGCGCTATAACAATGAATCTTGTTCACTTTCCTTCTACCGGTAACAATGAAGGAGGAAAAAGGAGCAAAGTCCTACGAACTTGGCTCGGTGATTCAAGCGCGAAACCCTTGTAAGGGTCAGAGTCCTACGAGCTGAAGGTGCGATATTTTCTTCTTTCT
Source organism: Carex rostrata (assembly GCF_964058835.1). Taxonomy (NCBI): domain Eukaryota; kingdom Viridiplantae; phylum Streptophyta; class Magnoliopsida; order Poales; family Cyperaceae; genus Carex; species Carex rostrata. The sequence continues at coordinate 8,612,369 of NC_135918.1, forward strand.
CTGTGTAAAAAAGCAGCGTATTTTTCCTTTTATTTCAGATTCAATCTGAATTGACTATGTGACAAAGCATATACACTTAAATGAATTTACAACCGATTGGATTACTAGTGCTGACAAGTAACTGGCCCTCAGATTCCAATCTCAATAGATAGTTTGTGCTGACAAGTTGGCTTCTGAAGGCGGTCGTGTTTGTCTTCACCTCAGGATAGGTTGGTTATGGTTTACTAAATTCAATGAATTTGATTTTAATCCAGTTACGTAACAAACTGGTGTATCTGTGTAACAAGGGGGAAGCATTGATGGCATGAGAGCATCAAGGATGATCCAATTATAAGAAGCTCGTCAGCTGTTTGTTGAAATGCCAGTTCAAAGAAAAGAGTATTAAATGGCTTTGGTAAGTAATGTAAGCATGTCAGGCATTAATGGCGAGTGCAGGTTATCCACACTTTAAGGGGTCCCAAAATTCACACATTATCCGGCTGCCACGGGGCTGGAAGTCATTCTTGACGGGGAAACATATTGACAATTGAAACATACTAGTAGCAACTAGGATTAATTCATGTCTTTGTTAGATTAGCTAGTTTAATTTTGCCAATTGAAACATACTGACATTTCACTATATGCTTTTGTTATGTTAACTTGTTTAATTTCTTCTTTATTGAATTTTGATATTTTTTAATTCAATCAAGTGTAAACGTTATGCTATTGTAATATATGCCTACGGATTTATCATAAAGAAAAAAGATTCAATTGGTAATTGTTCAAGTATATCAGTTATTAGAGTCCTTGTCTAATATTTAGAAATTGAGAAAGGTAGTACGTCATTAATAGATTCCTCAAGTACTTTGATGGCTTTATTTTTAATTATTTAAGTTTGGCATTGATTTTTACTCAAGAGTCAGTTTTTTTTTTTTGTTTCATATCTGGTTGGTACAGAGTCAAGCAATTTGGTTTGCGACTTGATTTTCTCAGGAAGGATCACTGGTTTGCGACTTCTTTTTGGTAGAAAGAATAGTGCAAGAGGGACGACTATGGATGAAGTATTGTAACGCTGGTACACGAATGGCAATAGGAAACAATCTGCTGCCTGATCCTAATTAGACGGTTTCTGATGTGCAAGTGCAAGTGCAAGTGTTGTTGTTTCCTGAACTGATAGTATTTTTTTTTCCTTTTTTCTTTGATGTTTATTCTCTTCTACATTATCAATGTATTATCTCGCTGGTACAGAGAGCAGCAGTCCAGTATGTAATCTGTTTTGTTCTCAGTGGCTTGTACCAATTTTTGGATATAGTCTAAGCATGTTGAGAAAGGGACTGGGATGTAAAAACTTTTAGTTTCAATTTTTAATGCATTTCTTTGACAGCTGTTGTCAATGTTTAAAAAAAACACTTAAGCAAGAATAAGGATAAAAGTGTCATTTTCATTTAAAATGAAATAATTTCCTTCTATATATACACTATGATGGGAAACAATGGACTATGAGAAATGAGTTCATTTCATTAGAAAAGAGATGAAAAGAGATGATTTTGATTTGAAATTTTCTGATCGGAAACCATTTACAAGTTAGAAGAATTCATTCTCAAGAGAAGAATAGAAAAGAGATGAAAAGAGATGATTTTGATTTGAAATTTTCTGATCGGAAACCATTTACAAGTTAGAAGAATTCATTCTCAAGAGAAGAAGAATCACCCATCATATTCATCGAATTTACAAAAATTACCATTGTTAGGGTTGCATAAAAGAAGGAAAAATGAATGTTAAATTGAAGAAAAAAATAAATACTAAAGAACAATAGAAGTTCCGAGAAAGCAACAATACCTCGTCGGAGCTTCTGGTGTGAAAAAAAAGAGATCAATTTCACCTCCGTACAACTGACGAAGGAAGAAAGAAACGAAGAGGGTAGATGTGTCTTCTCACCAGCGAACAGTCAATTCTCGGCAAATACCTTCGTTTTGGGTGGGATTTCCTGACGCGATTTGGGGGTCCAAAAGTCGCGTGGATTGAACTCTTCTCTCGCTTCTCCTTCGCTTCCGATCAACCGTGTGACATGTAATTCTGATTCGATTTCGCGTTTGACGTCTTTTCACCCTTTCCGATCAAAGGCTTTCAATCAAAAATTATAAATGAATTCAATTATTTTCTATTTTTATTTCAATCAACAAAATTCAATTGGAAATCATTTCTATTGAATACTATTGCATTGAAATCAATTAAACTCTAGCAGAGTTTGTGTTCCGATCACACTGGAAAAGGAGAAGGGAAATAGTGAAAGTAAACATAAGAGAGGGAAACATTTTACTTGGGCGGGTCCAGGGCATTTTAACAAATTTCTTAGGTGAGGCCGAGAGGGTATTATGTTTCATCTTTTCCTCTCTTTTCACTTTTGGGGTTCCCTTTTAATCGTATGGCCTGCGTCTTTGTAATTTATGGGCTTTGCATAATTGTATTAAAGGGCTTTCAAGCCTTAACTGTAATCTTCTATTTGAGACCCAAAAAATTGTGGTTTTAACTCACTTAATTGGGCTTTAAACTCTTTTTAAGGCTACAAAAAATGTTTTAGAGTGAATGAGAGAATGGAAAATGCATGATATAAAGACAACGAAGACATGCTATAATTGATAAAAAAAACAACGATTTTTTTGTTAGCATTTAAAAAAAAAATCGAAATTCAAAGTTAGCCCGACTTTCTACATCCGACTCTGTTATTCTTCAAATAAGATAACATGACTCTATTAGAGACAGCCGCCTCACTCCAATGTCTCCTTCTCTTCTCTCTTTTCAACTCTATCACTCCTTGTAGTCTTTATTCTTGACACAACATTTTCTCTCTTGGTTCTACCTTCTCGAGCGGAGGGGAGAATAAGAGAGGGGAGGAACCAGAGACGAGCGAGTCAATCGAAGCCAGGAGTGCGATATCATCGGAGCATATGTAAAGTTCATATCTCCATAGAAACACGATAGTGAATAGATTCTGTTGTCGTCGGAGTGTGGCAGTGGTCAAAGAAGCAGATCCGGTTGTGGAGCGAGATAGCGTTAGAGTGATCAACATCTCGATTGAAGCGCGATGGCGAGTAGATCCGGTCGTTGTCAGAGTATGGCAGCGGTCGCAGAAGCGGATCTGACCATGGAGCGAAATTGCGATTAAAGTATTACGATGGTCAACATCTCAATTGAAACGTGACGGTAAGTAGATCCGGTTGCTACCGGAGTGTGGCGACGGTCGAAGAAGCGGATCCGGTCGTGAAGCGAGATGAGAATTATAATACTATATTATATTTTATGAGAATAAAAGAGTGAATTTAGAAATTACAGTCATTTGACTCATTATAAATACGTTTCTTATCAATAAAATTGTTAGTTAGTATTTAAAATCACTATCCTAAAAAAAACAAAAAACATGACTCTATTATTCAAAATCTAAATGTTAGATTATTTTCATGCGCGAATCTCAATATACATAAATAGTTAGATTTTAAATAACATAGTTATGTTATCCCATTTGAAGAACATCAGAGTCGGATCCGGACTTTCTAACAAACAAAAAAAAAAAAAAAAGTTCCGGATAGACACGCAGAAATCTGTCTCAAAAGTGATGCGCAAGCTTAATATGCATATATGTCCAGAGTGATAACAGATACGCATGCGTATCTAATTTTTTTTTTTATGCCTAGTTTCAAGGGGGTAGCCTTAAGCCTGGGATATCTGTTCTCCAAAAAAAACAAACAAACAAATGCCTTTAAACTAAGCTCAAAGCAGATTTTTCAAACTTGGGATGCGTTTGAATTCATTTTGTTCCCTGAAAGGCTGAAATGAGTACTTGTCTAACATTTTCTCAACGAATAAACTGTCCGAATCTCATTCTACCACGTCAGGTATCTGATTGGATCTGAATTATATCGTTAATTAGGAACATGTTAATTTGTTTAGTCAACATTTTTTTTCTCAAAAAAAAAAAAAAATTCGTCTTCTCTATTCCTATTTCTGCTTTAATTTAGAAATGAAAATGAGAAAGTGCGAAGAGCTAGCATTTATCTTTATAAATTCTTCTAATAAAATAATGGTGCAATGATAGTCGATATAAATGTAAATAGTGGTGAACAGAAGAAATTAAAGAGTCCATCAGTGTGTGTCCATTCAGTGATGGGTTGGGAATAAGAATTCCTCCATCAAAGGATTTGTCTAGTAGCAATAAATAATCCTATCAACTATCATATTTCTAACATGAGATCATCTGCTACATGACATACAATTTTGGTACATTTGTCATTGTCGAGCACAATCCTTTAATAGCAGACATGAAAATGCTTCCACATCTTCCCATAAACTTATCATTTTCTTTGTAAAGTTAGCAGCTTGTTTTTGGTATTCAATTTATGAAAGCTGCAATACATGAACAAGACTATAAATATCTTAATCATGTTTTTGCTTCTTTTCTAACCAAGTAGGCCCCAAAAAAATGAAGTACAAATTTGACCTATCGATGGATCGAGGCACTGGCGGATCCACATGGTGATTGGAGTAGACAAGTGTCTATTCCTAAATTTGATTTTTTTTTTTTTTTAATTTCGATCTAATACTAATTGTTCAGTGTGCTTACCTCTAGTTTGATGTAGTGCCTACACTTAATCAGAGTTAGTTTAATTTTTGAACCTATTCCTTTTTTAGTTTTGGTCAATTATGTGTATTTTATTTTTTCAGATCTACAATATTCTATTTTATAAATAGAATAAAAGAGAACAAGAAATGCCTGACAGTGAGATTTATTATTACAATTCTAAGGAGATGGGTCGGCCGAAATTTTTGTGTCTTTTATTATTCATTACTTATATTTCAGTTAAATTTTTTATCTAAAATTTGACTTTAATTTGCTAATTGGCTAAGAACAGACCCACTTTGAATTGTGCCAAACAAATTTTTAATTAACTTAGAAAAAATATTTCAATATTGTGTCAATCGATTTTATGATTATAACATATTTTATAATAAACACAGTTATAGAAATTGAGTTGCAATTGTATACCCGACAAGTTCATAGGTTTGAACCCGATTAGTGCCCTATCCTGACATAAATCCTGGATCCACCCCTGAATGGAGGCCACGTCTACACTGTGAGAGGGTGCATGGCAGGAAATAGTAAGCTAGCTAGAAATTATTTATGTAACGACATCTAGTATATGCAATTATTTATCATATCACTCTCGCATATGCTTGGGCAACCACTAATAACCAAAAGAGCAAAAACAATTGTTTGAACCTATCCAAAGTACCCAAATTAGAAAACAGTACTAATAGACTAATAGTTGTACAAAAATTGAAAGGACCTAAATCGTAATTAAAGAGCAATGTGTTTATAAATTAAAGAAAAAATTGAAGGATGTAAAAGTCTAATTTGAGCAAAAAATTATAGAATTAAAATCATAAATTTCTTACACTAGCTGATTTCTATAGCTAATCTAAAGCCTGTACTGCAACATATTGATGCTGAAAACATAAGGTAACTTTTTTTATTTTTTTGGGTTCATGATCAGATAAAGTAATTATTGAACTGTTGTAATCCGGGGCAGAATCAGACTTTCTGATTATGGGAGTTGTTTGTATCAAATTTTCATGCTGAGGGGTCAATTTATAGTATCGGCAGTATTTTACTCTAACCTGTATAGAAAATCATATATAAGTACAAAAATTTTGAAAAAAAAATAAATAAATAGATGTCAATTGACACCGTTACTTCTTACTACTTCCGTCCCTGCAGGCTGTAATATATTTATTTGGAGAAGCTAATAATTAGTGGTAAGAAAAGAGTAGGGAAGATATGGAAAAATATATATCATTTCTATTATTTTCCAGAATTATAAGAAAGAAACGACATTTACTGAAATATAAAATTTATTTTAAAGTACAACACACGAGTATGTTTGTTGTACGATTATTCTCATATCCTTTTTATAAACACTGACAAACAATAATATATATATATGTACTTATCATATCAATAGCACACGGACCACTCATCTAACCAATTTAATAGTTTACACATATTCTCTCACCAGCCACCTCTCACACTCATACTGTTTTAGCTTAATTTGCCTTGTTGCAACTTCTACAGCTCCAGCACTAGATCTGCAAAACAGTAAGCTAATATCATCAATCAAGATCTAAAGTAAACAGTCTATATATACTACATAAATAGTATCCAAAAATAGAAGAAAAAAAAAAATCTTTATCTATAACTATGCTGTTCTTATTCCTTTTGCAATCATAGAACTTGACGAGCAAGCATTACTTACAGTCGGCATCAGTTTTGATCCAGTGCTCTCTATTTATGCTCGAGTCAGTACTGCCACGATGATTGTCGATCTCAACAAAAGACCGAGCAGAGCAGCAGTTGAAGCTCGGTATGCACACATTTCTGCTTGTGTCCCTCGAAATATCGCTATTTGCAATGCAGAGCTCCATTTCTCCACTCTTTTTCTTAGAGATAGACCTGATATGATCCTTACTAATTGCCTCACATTTCTTGCTTCTTGTACCCATCCATTTGTTCTTACGAGTAGTCGCGGTTTCAGGATACACTTTTCTGTGGAACATTTGAAGTATCTGCACAAACTTGGAAGAACTTATTTTCAAAGGAAAAAAATGAAAATTACTTGTCATTTGGAGAACTACAAATTTTCTCATAATTTAGAGGAAAAAAACTATATATAATAATCACTCAGTTTGTTTGAGATGGTTATAAACTATAAAGGTTAATCATATATATGGCCCTCTACCAGTACAAAGGTACACCTGCCAGCTGCATTATCACATAATTGATATATGATTCTTATTAAGGAGGCATCAAGGTGTCACAAAAATAGAATTACAACACCGACTCAAATCCAAAATAACCAAAGTACAAGGAAACATGAATCATGGATTCCTGTAGTTAACAAACAAGTTTAATGATGTGACATCAAAGCTAATATATATATATAATTGATTGAGGTTGTTATTTAGTCATACTAAACAGTGTTTAATTAGGATTCTAATACCTAATGTCTTTCATACCTCATTTTTTATATCTTTATTTTCAAAGTTCAAACTATCGATCCAAACCACTCAACACGTATGATATCACTACTAAAATATGCTTGGTATGAAATTTTATAATGTTTGAAAATCACTGTTATCGAACGGTCCAAAAACAGTGACTTTGTACCTATCTTAAAAGGTATTAAAAAATTTAAAATTTCATCTCATAACATATTTTAGATCGAGTCAAGATTTGAGTTAGGCTGACAAGTTTAAATCATATCCTATTGGTTAATTATCGGATCAGATTAGAAACGGGACCAAATAATTGGATAGAAGTCCCAATCTAAATGACACCCTTTTTCCTTGTCACACTCTATTGATCAATTAATAAAGCGTAACACCTTTTTTGCTCAGCTGCTCTGCAGTATTTTTTGAAGGTGAGATATCTATAGTTTAATTTTATTTGCTAAAAAGTGAGGCTGTCGCTTGATTTTAAGTGGCATATATAAATTAGACCGTTCCAAATAATTTTAGTTTATCCACACCTGAATTTTCATGACTCTGAAAGCCAAAAGAGATGTATCTAGATCTGCTTGCAGCTTTCTGAGTCCGCATCGTTTGCATTAACTCAAAAGAGCATCTTTTGAGTTAACACATCTCGGCTATCTAATTTCAAACGGAATCAATTCGGTCATAGTTAGGACTGGCAAAAAAATTCGTAGTTTGTGATTCGATTCGGTTTGATTCGAGTTTAATTCGATTCGAAATGGGTTCGAATTAAAACGAACCAAACCAGGTTCGGTTCGAAATTAATTCAAACCAAACTCAAACCTAGCCTGGTTCGATCGAAATAGGTTCAGTTACTTTTATGGTTCGAATCTCATAATAACATCGGCCGTTCATTTATCTGATGAAATTAAAATCCAAGATAGAGAGTCATAATTTAACTTAGCCGACACTCACTCGCTCTCAAATCTCAATAACCTAGTTCTCTCTCCACCTCTCCCTAACTCACTCTCCCTCTAGCTCTAAAATCTAGCCGACGCTCTCGGCGACTGGCTGTCACTCCTTTCTCCGGCCTAGATGACTGTCTCTCCTCTCTCTTCGGTTGTCTCTCATAGTTCATACCAGGAAAGCCGTCTCTGATATATTTTTTCATGAACAATTTTTCAACTTAAAAACACTCATTTCATAGTTCATACCGATAAAAGGAAGCCTTTGTCCCGTGAGAAAAAATTAATGTATAAACTACCGGTATAACTAGGGTTGCTAAAAAATAATTTAGTTCATGATTCGATTCGGGTTCGATTCAAAAAATGTGTAGTTCACAATTAATTCAATTCGAAATGGATTCGGTTCAAAACGAATCAAATTAGGTTCGGTTCAAAATTAATTCAAATCAAACTCAAACCTAGGATAAGTTTGGTTCGGTTCGATTCGTTGCCACCCCTAGTCACAGTCTATAATTCATGAGCCTTTTAATATTAGTATGGATTTAAACTATACGAATCTTAAAATAGATCGAACGATCCAGATGCATTAACTCAAAAGATTCTTTTTTTGAGTTAATGCAGAGGATACGATTTCCAGCTTTCTACCTATTTGCAATCCTTGAGACCAATTAGAAGTTGGCTTGGTCAATCAGTGTTCTTATCTGATGAACTACAGTGTAAATTTCCGATTCGTCGTCCCAAATATCGTTGTGTTTGCAATTTAATTTGACATGTCTTGGGTCGGATTTAATTCAAACACAGGCTAAAAACTGGAAAGAGGTGCTTCAAGAGGAAGGGGCTCCAAAATAGATAGTTCACAAGTCAAGGGATCTAAAATCTAAAGAGGTTATTCTAATAGCACTTTTTGTTTTCTGGAGAGAGAGATGCTTTGAAATTTTTAGAAAAGAATCCAAAATAGTGGAAGATTTAGCAAGAGAAGTGAAACCCTTATGACTCAATAATATTGAGTCTTTTTTTTTCAAAATTTTCATGTAATTAATTTCAATTCGAAACCAACTTCGTGTTTCTCTCATCAATAAAATAAATAAGGACTAGCTCCTTATTTTTTGAAAAAACATAAATATAATGATGATATTGAATGTTATTTTTCCATATTGTTCATGCCCTGTAAGAAATTTAGTTCGAAGAACGTCAAAACTATAAAATAAATCATATTTAATGGTGTAATTTTAATTAAGAATCAAAGCAATTAATATAATGGAACCATGAAAGAATAAACACATTTAAGCCCTTCCATATTAAGATTTATAAGCATTTGTAATGAAGACTAACCTTTTGGAGCTTATTATTAGTATCGGCCGTGGTTCCTGAACCCCGGGACCCACTGCGCAGTCCAATGATCTTCTTTAGACCAATCCGAGCCGTCCATCTCTCCTCCCCTTTCTCTCGGCCTCCATCCAGTTCCTCCCCGTCTCCGTCCCCAGCCTCCTCTGCCAGCTCATCCATGCGACTCCTCATAAACAATTCCCCAAGCGACGCCCGCTTCTCTCTCCCTCCTTCACCCTCCCTCGCCATCAAATCCACCATTGGAGACCCGAACAAAAAGTCCTGAAGCGGGCATGCCGAGATGCCACTGCTAGGCCTTGCTGACGACACCCGATTCTCGCTTCCATCTTTCTCCTCTGCTGCAGCTACTGCTGCTAATGCCTTCTCCAATTCTGCCGTGACTGCCAACAAGTCGCTTTCTGTTGTTGCTTCCGCGGCTTTTTCCGCAATCGCTTCCACCATGGCTGCCACTTCCTTTACATCTTTCGAGTCTATTGTTTCTTCCGTTGCCTCTGTCTCTGTTGTCCGCAAGGGATCAAAAGATAGAGGAATTTCTGTGTTGGTGGTGGCATCGTGTTGTTCTTCTTCAAAAGAGTTCTGGGGGAAGAGGCCGAGAGTGCCGATGGAAAGGAGAGTGCTCGGGTAAAGGTCCGGTGTAACATAAGATGTGTCGGTGTAATCTGGTGGTGTTGGAAAGGTAGCAGATGTGAGGCTTGGAAAGGCGGCGTTGTTTTCATGGTGAAAAGGCGGCTCGTCAAGAGAAGGCCGGCCGGCCAGGCACGAGCATGTGCCGGCTACAATTACAAAAGATGAATATGAATATTGCATTATTATATAAGAAAATTTAAATAATTGAATTAAGATATTCTAGCTAGCTATCTTCCAGATGATAATATTCTAAGAAGATCAATTGGTCCTGCTTTATTTGTTTTAGGAAAATTTATGTAATATTAATTTACACTTGATTAATATGGCATTATTGTTTAATTCCTCTCAACTTATCACTGTCAGTAGCTTTGTATGACATGTATATATGGATTGAAAGGACTGAGCTGATAGTGTCGGTAAAACAGTCACGCGCCTCCTTAATTCCTTTAGTTTAAGCAATTCAATTTGCATAAATAAAAATTACAAAAAAAATATTATATAATATAGTAAAAACCTAGCTACTAGTCTATGAAAGACTTAATTATGAGTAAGAACAAATTAAATGCGGAGAAGGAAGAGAGAGAGAGAGATGCATTCACATAATTTTTTTAGTTTAATTCAATTAGAGGAGAAGAATAGAAAAAAAAATGTGTTATTTTTCAATTTAAAAGGATAAGAAATATGATATTTTAAACTTTTATTTCTTTTTTTCGTTTTTTTTTCCCAACTTGATCGGAAGCAAATTAATTCTCAGTTTTCAAATTTGGAAGCTAGTTTTTAAAAATTAATATATACTTCGGTATCATATGTTGATCACCTCCTCTAAAATGTGGATGGAGATAAAATTGTGTATACGTACAAAAGTTGCTACTCATTGACCTTGTGTGTGTGTGTGTGTATTTCCTAAGGTTTTGTTCTAGTACTTAAATTCTCACAAAATAATTAAATTGTACATACCGCCAGTAAAGTCCTTGAACACATCACTGGAGTTCTGTCGAAACTTTCGATGCATCCAACCAAGTATCTGAAATTTAATCCAAGAATTATATTTGTTAATCAACTATATACATTTTGTTAATCCATATATTTTAGTAACTTGTTTTATATGACAAGGTTAACTTAAGTAATTCATTTTTCACTTACAACCAATATTGAGATCAAGATAGAACACTGACCTGACATAGAAATAGATATCATATCATCTTAATTTGGAGAACTCAAATTAATACATTGATATAGTAACAAGTTCTTTAATGTAAGGAAATTAAGAAACAGATAAAAACTCAATAGTGATAGATAGATAGATAGATATATATATATATAGCAAGGAAAGAAAAGAGATGACAACAAAATGAATTAATCTTTGTAAATAATTTTTATCAATGCAAAACAGTAGGGATGGCAGTTGCCTCCTTACCATCAAAAAAAAAAAAAAAATGAATTAATCACACGTAACAAAATATATATATATAAATCAAGAAGAAGGAATAAAGGAAGGCAAGTAGCTAGCCAACCTTCATCTTTGCTGGGAACTCTTATTGCAGAGGGCCAAAAGGAGAAAGTAGAGCATAATGAATAGATAACAAGTTGGAGTTTATGAAGGCAGAATCTAGCTAATAAGTTTGCAAGTGCTAAGTTTGCAACTACTGTAAAGAGAAGGTTGATAGAGAGAGACACAAAGAAGGTTACAAAAGGTATGAAAGAGCCAATTCATACACCATGTGGTCAATATCTCAATGGCTTTCCATCTGGCTATTCTCTGCATGCATGTACCAATTGCATTAAACTGCATGCATGCTGTTAGAAATTCAAGGGGGCTATATATATATAAACTTAACACAGAAAAAAAATTGGGGACTAATTAATTAGAGTTAATTTATGTGAAATATTTGAAAATCTTGAGTGAACAGCATGAATTTAAATTATTAGTACTTTATAAAACCAAGAGTAATGGTTTATTTAAGAGTTAAAATCAGACTCCTCAAATAAAAATATTCGTACGTACTTATGCAATCAAAATAAAGAAATGAAGTTACTAATTAAATATATTTGCAATTGGTATCTGTGTGTGTGTGTGTGTGTCTATATATATATCAATTTATAAGAAACTAATTGACTTTTAAAAAAATATGGCTTCAAGCATCCATTGATACAAATTCATGAATATGAAAACGATCGAGATTCATGATACTTCTACATATATCTTTTTTTTCTTTTTTTTGTGACAAAGTGATTATTCTCCATTTAATTATATTGATTAATTATGAGTCCTTCGTTCAGTAAGTTATTAATCATATAGTATGATAAAACATCTTGCCTTAATGTCGCAGTTGCATTCGAAATATAAGATATATATAGCAATAATAAGTTCAATTATAATTAGTATATATATATACAACCTAGAATTTCATTTGAATTAATTATGGGAGCCTAGCTATAGTAATTCGATATATTTGTAGAAAGATTTCAAGTGCAGTACGTCAATCTTTTTGGATGAAGATAAAATTCATATATTATATTTTGTGAAAAAAATGAAGTATTGCGTTAACCTAGCTAGTTTATATTATTAGAATATTTCAAATGCAATTAATCAAACGTTATGTGATGAAGATAAAAGTTGATCATGAAGTTTATATAATAAAAAAAGTTATATGTGTTTTCGGAATATAAATATCTTGAATGATCGAGTATGTATTAAATATTTTTCCTCAAATTATTCACAATAATTGACCAAAATTAAGCTATCTTAATTTCTTGCAAATCTAATTGTAAAGTAATTATAGAGAATCCCTGCTGGCCTATGATCCAGCGTTGCCTCAAGAGACCAAATAATGTGAGCAAATGGGAAAATGTAGGCCCAACTGCCCAAGCATGTTGGGCAATTAATCGTATAATATTAATAATGCTGATATATCTGTGTGTGTGTGTGTGTGTGTGTGTGTGTGTGCATATATTGTACAGTATAGGAAGGTCATAGGCTCATAGGCGCCAGAGGTCATGGGATATCTCATGCATGGCCTGAGTTTACATGCTTAATTCATATATATATATATATATATATATATATATATATATATATATCTGTGTGCAGCTACTTTTCGCACGAGTGCAATGGCATTCATTGATGACAGAGAAGAAAAGAGCATGGGTGCAACAAATGACGACAGGAAACTGATGATAAGAGAAAATAATTAATTTTTGTCTGTGTGGTGATATATATGTCCATCCGAATCTTTTTGCTAAGTTAATTACAGTATATGTCCACCCGAATCTTAGTGCATACCCTTTATTCCTTTAATAATTTGTTCTGTATTGCATTTGGTGATGATCAGAATCCTCTCAAGCGCTGAAGGTGAGCAAAACAAATCAGACGGCTGAAGCAGCAAAAGTAGGGGTGTTAAAGGATACAAATAATTGCGGATACGTTTACGGATCATTTTTGTATATGGTGAAAAATTGACGGATACAGATACAGATAATTTCATGAAGGTGAATATCCGTATCCGTATCCACAATTATCCGGATCCGAAATTACTCCCGACCAATTTAGACTTCATTGCTCCGGATAGAAGTTGTTATATATTATCTCATATTCATTTCAGTTTTGGTTGTAGTATAAATGATAATACGATATGGTTTTCAATTTAATCTCTTTTTCGCTGATGATGGTGCTACAATAATGCAATTTTATTTCCTTTTTATCTCTATTTCTTCACTCTCCATTATTTTTCATTCAAAACTTTAGCCCGTGAATGTAGTATATTTTTAATCTCTGTTAAAAAATTATCTTCTTTTTCGATTTTGTATAGGTTAAATATTATCATAAGTCTAATGATATTTATATAATATGTGTCATATATACTACCATATTTAATTAATTAAGTTGAAATTTCATAAAGAATAAAGAATCATCACATCATCAAATTGTTATCAGAGATCACGATTAAAGTTAATTAAAAATACATAATCATATAAATTTTCTATTAACATGTGTTTTAATTTTTAGATAATTATTATTTTCATTGATATATTTGTTTCATTGATATATTTTCATTGATAGTAAATGTAAATGAAGCACATGAATGATAAAATACAAGTAAATGGATACAAAAAAGCACAACCCAAAAGGAGGAAATTAAGGCTTGAAGGTGTGAGTTGATTAGATGGGCCAACCTTTCTCACGTGAAATGGGCCAACACCAAACAAAAGTTTCTTGACTTTCCTCAAAAAAACAACAAATCAGAAGTGTGCACTATTTTGTCCCCATACCCTCCTCTTAATATAATATGATACCTTAATTCCCAATGTTTGACATCATATTAATTATTTAGATTATCACGTATATATATATACTAATTGATTACCAAGCACGTGGTGGACATGTGATAAATTTAATTAAATTAAATAATGCTCATGCAATTTGGTATGGCGTTATATATTGGATCCTGTACAACATAATTTTACGGGGTTGTTTGGAAACACTTATTAATTTAATTTATGGTGGTTTAAGAAATTGATGTTTGTTTGGTTGTCCTAATTTATGAGTGATAGCTAAAGAAACTTAAAAAAGAGGTAGAGAACTAGAGATGCTTTAAAACTTGAACAGAGAATTAAGATTCAGATAAGAGGAGACTAAAGAAGATAATCTTAATTTGTGCTAAGAAACCGATGTTCGGTAGAATTAGGCAGCTAAAGAAACTAAAAAAATATCTCCTTTAATTTTAAAGAGCCTTAAAGAAGCCTTGCCGAACATAACAGCTCCTTTAATAGCAAATTATTGGATCCAATTAATTATTATTTTTCTGCATAATATTATAAAATTATCTTTGTATTTGTCATTTTGGAAGTGGACGAATTGGACTATATAATTGTTCGCATTATGATATGAGTATATATATAGCTCTGATTTTTATATGATATTTTCATGGGTAATCATACATATATAGACTACCCTATCAAGTAAAAGATGGGACCAAATGACCCAATAAAGCTAAGCATGGATCTCCAAAAGGTGTCGTGTAGTAAGCTATGTAATGAAATATACATGCATGATGCATGTGGCTCTAGCTACCTCCCCAATTCCCCTCTATCATCAAGCTGTAGATCTCAAGATGATTAATTGGCAGCTCTTGCTCAATTAAATTTCATCTCTCTTTTTAAGGTTTTCAAATAAACAAAATGTTAAATGAATTGGTACTCGGCTTTGAATAAAATATACTTGTTTATACTTATACTCGTATCTAAATCTCACAGAAATTATCATGATCAAATTGCTTAATTTAATTTTCTATGTATAAAATAATGTTTTCAGTTATCAAAAATCATAATAACTTTTGTCAATATTTTAATGTCATTAATATAATTTACACATCTAATGAAAGACTTTTAATTTATTAAACTTTTACAATTTTACTTGTTCTATTTGCTTAAATTTTATTATATATTAATTATTAGACTTTAGATTATTATAATTGATACAAAAAAAACTATTTATAACTATTAATCAGAAATGTACTGATAATAAGTATCTTGTAAAGAAAAAAAATGCAATTTTCCATAAATATCTTTATCAAATTAGAAATTTTCATAACAATTCTCACAATACAATCAAATATTCATTTTAGCATATTCTCATGACTCTTCCGGACATTCAAGGATACGGGTTTTCATAAATTTATCTGTGAGTTATCGTACCCAAGAAATATCATCCTACACAATTATGTAACAATCAAGTAGGCACTTTCTGCGAGAGTAAAAAATGTCTTTCTGTGACCGACAGAAAGGTATTTTTTCTATTAGCAACAAGAATATCCACGAGGGTATACCGACAAATTTTTGGTTCCATTAAATATCTGGATTTTTTTAATTTTATATTCAAAGTTTAAGATTTACCCAAAATATTTTATAATTTTGTACTTTATTTTGTACCAAATTAAGAAGTAGAACAATACCTCTGTGAAGATTAAAAAAAGAAAAAGGTAGAAAAATAAATGCACCAAAACTTTATTTTAACTTTAAGATTAGTATTTTTCAAATTTATATATTTGTTTGTTTGTTTCCTTTTATGCAGAGTAATCACCAATTGATTTAGAAAATTTGTAAAGTGTGCTAAAGTATACTAATCATGTTCAGCAAACCTTCTTAATTAAGAGACATAGGATTAAAGATAATTAATCCTCTTACAAAGATCAGGACTATTAGATGAATAGAGTACCGTTCCATCTTCTCACTCTCTCTCTCTCGAAATAGGCTAGTTGTGACTATTAGTCTCTCTCCTCCCGCTGCCGCCATGAGGCCACAACCCCATCCTTTCTTCTTCACCTCCGCAGTCACAATTCCTCATTTTTTTTCTCTAATCTCTTTCATCCACCTCATCCGCCACCAAAGACATCTTTGATCCCTCAACTCCCTCATCTCCTCCCTCTCTCTCGCGCGCGCGCGCGAGAAAAATCGTATGTATTGAAGACTTGCACTTTGAATCTCTTAAAGAGTTCATATAAAAATTTGATACATTAGATATAAAGACTTAATATGCTAGATATAAAGACTTGCACTTTGAATATTTAAAATACATGATATGCTAGATATAAAGTTTTACTGCTATCAATAAAAGTTCAAAAGCAATAAATTTTTTTAATATTTTACACTAGCTAGTCTTATTTTTGAAACAAAATATTTATGGAAGATTCCAAATCCAACTAAAACCCAACTAACACTAGCTGTCCAACTTTCATAAAGAGTTGATATGTCCAATATTTATAAAAACTTGATATATTAAGCATAAAAAGTTAAAAACATAATATGTTATGTATAAAGACTTGCACACGTCAATTAGTTCTACTCCAAAACAATTATAGACTGATGCAACAAACTAGTTGGACAAGAGAAAAATTAATCTAAATTCAAACTTGGGCAAAATTAGCATGCCATATTTTTACTGAAACTAACAGCAAAACTTACAATTAATGAAGCCACTAAAGTTTCACAATAATGAACAATCATAAGATCATATTTAAGCCACTTTAGTTTCACAATAATGAACCATCATAACTTTTTTTATACAGAAATATTTCTCTAATAGATAACTATCCAATAAAAATGATAACAAATTCATATATCAGTTACCGTTGGATTTTGTTTCCAAATAAGAAATTCAAATCATAGATTATGACTAACTTGACTAATTATATGTTTTCATTCCATATGAGTAAGATTAATGATAGCATAAACATAAAACTCGCCAAAAGACTTGTTAATTAATTTGACCTCAAAAGATTTGGGAATAGTTCCAAGTTGATCTTGATTGTATTCTATTTTTATTTATTTTTATTTAGATTAGGAATTGTAATGGATTGGGCTGGACCAGGTATAACATTCAAGTTTGGGCCCATCTGGATTTTTTTTTTCCTCCAAATCCATAGCCCTTCTTGATACCAAATCATACATTGTGAATTCAAATTTAATCACACAATGCATTATGAAAATTTGCACCTTCACTGTATTTAATATAAAATAGGTAGTTTATATTCGCAGGAATTTTGCGATGATTTTGTAAACTTGAAGAGGAGCCGAATCCAACGAAATCGGCCTGAATTGAAGCTTCCAGTGCATAAGACAAGGTCACAAGGAGCAATCAACATAGAGACAATGTAAAATAGTAAAATATGAATGATGGCAATCAATATTGTATGATACGAGACAGGGCAGGACGTATCAATACGAATGTATAAATGATGGTTGATATAGAAATTTTTGCAAAGTCTACTCCTTTGTGATAAACAAATAAATATACTCAATAATTAATGTGAGAAAAGTTTGTGGCATGGTCTAAAGAATTTTTGGACCAAGGCACAGAGTAGATTCGCAAATTATTTGCGAATAATTCAGATTTGAGCAGCATGCGAATTAATCAGCGAATAAAACGTCATTTTGCGAATTAAACGAATTATTCGTGAATTATTTGCGAATTTTACTTTTATTCATGTTAAATTCACAAAAATTCATCGCGTCTTGATCTTGAAATATGAAGAAATTTTGAAATCATAAGGTATTCATGTCTTTCTAGACCAGCTGAACCATCACATGTTACAGCCCCAAAAACTTTTTCAAGTTCTTGGAATCCTCTCCAATTTAAAAAGAATTCATTACATAATTAACGAAGATCTGAACGGTTAGATATGAAATTAATAGTTTAGATCTTTTTAGAACCATCCAACTAAAATTTGAAAAATAGAAGAGGAACTTCAAGTGTTAAGCATCTCTGACTAGATAGAGTCGGTAGGATTTAAAGTTTAAACTTAATCTTCTGTGTCCCTTTTTGTACATAAAAAATTGTGCTCAAGGAGGGTTTTGATAGCCGCCACCCCCTCCTCCTCATCCTCTCCTTTCATCCAACTTTATTATTTTCGCTTTTTTCACCTCCAACACAACATCTCCCCAATCTCTCGATTCTACTTTCTCGAATGGAGAGGAGAATGAGAGAGGGGAGAGAAACCGAAGCCGATCGGAGCTGAGAATGCGGTATCGTCAGAGTTCGAAGCATAGAGTCATCTCAATTGGAGCGCGATGATGAGTAGATTCGGCCATTGTCGGAGCACGACAGCGGTCGAAGAAGCGGATCCAATCGTGAAGCAAGATGGCTATTAAAGAATTGCGGTGATCAACATCTTAATTAGAGCATGACGGTAAGTAAATCTGATAGCCGTTGGAGTGCGGCGGTAGTTGAAGAAACGAATCCGGTAGTGGAACGAGATGAGAATTAGAATACTATATTAATATAGAAGATTTATTGAGAATGAAATAGTTAATTTAGAAATTACAGTAATTTGACCCATTGTAAATAAGTTTTTTATCAATGAAATTGTTAGTTGGTATTTAAACCACTAACTTTGAAAAAAAAAGAAATTGTGTTCAAGTTGCTATCTAAGTGTCAAAATTTCTCAATTTTTTTATAAATACCCAAAAACAAAACAAAATCACAATCTACCCAATTTTTGAAAGAATCTCGGAAAATACCCAATCCGATTACTCAACAACCGGATTTTCAATTTCTTTCCGCTCACTAGGTAAGCGGAAATATTGGGAATTTCCGGTTACTGGGCAACCGGAAAGAGGTTCGGTTACTCAGCTAGTGAAAAGTTGATTTTTTTATACGGAAAATTTCAAAATAGTGTATAAAAATTTAGAAAATTTTAAATAGTGTAGAAAAATTTGGAAAATTCTAAAATTGTGCCCGAAAAATTTAGAAATTTCTAAAACGGTCTAGAGTAATTTATAAAATTTCAAAATGGTGTAGAATAAATTAGAAAATTTGAAAATGGTGCCCAAATAATTTAGAAAGCTCCAAAATAGTATAGAATAATTTAAAAAATTTCAAATTGGTGCCCGAATAATTTAGAAACTTTCAAAATGGTGTAAAATAGTTTAAATTGCAAATTTAGAAAACTGCAAATTGGTTCCGAAATAGTTAAGAATAATTTAGGTAATTTAAAATGGTTTAGAAAAAATTATTAAAAAATTTAAACAATTTAGATTATTTATAAAAAATTACTTTGCTCTTCTTTCTCTGTTTGAATATTTTCTTAATGTGGGAGATAATTTTTGTTTTTGTTTTAATTGGTCTGAATAATAAACTAATTTAAAAAATAATAAATAATATAATTTTAGAAATTAAATAATTTACAAATTAATTATAAAAAAAATACCTTCTTTTTTTTCCTTTCTCTCTTCCTTTCTGTTTTGATATTCTTTGTTTTTAAACAGTTTAGATTATTTATAAAATACCTTTTTATCTATTTACTAGCATATATAATTTAATTAAAAAATATATCAAATAAATAAACACATAAAATAGTCATGTATCTAATATCACTGAATATGAAAAATATTGTATAAATATATACATAAAATATTAAAAACTATGTAAAATATATACATAAAATATTGTATAAATCAATATTATCATATATTATTAATAATAAACTATGTAAAATAGTAAAAAAATAATTTTATCATAAAAATATAAAATTTAAAATAAATCAAAATCATAATAATAAAAATACCTCTTTTTTTTTCTTTTTTTCTCTTTCTTTCTCTCTTCATTTCTTTTTCCGCTTACCCAGTGAGCAGAAAGAAATTGAAAATCCGGTTGTTGAGTAACCGGATTGGGTATTTTCCGATATTCTTTTAAAAATTGAGTAGATTTGGTAATTTCGTTTTGTTGTTTGGTATTTATAAATATTTCGGTAAAATTTCTCTTATTTAGAACTTAGTTTTCTAACTTTTTTCTGTATTTTTTCCGAATTACATCCGAATTATTCTCGAATCACAAATTTTTTATCCCCACGGTCTTATTTTTTTTTTTTTTTTTAGAGATCTTAGTATTTTGAATTGAATAATTTTGTGAAAAAAAAGTTTTCTTATTTAGAGTGTATGCCAAAAAATACGAAGTGATGTCGTAAATTTTATAACTTTGATTTTTTTTTTGTGAACTTTGATTTTATTTGTCAGTTGGATATCACAAGTCTAAATATAACACTAATTAAGGACTTGGCATTTATTATGGTTTTTATAATATATGTATAATATATACATGCACGCATACACACATACACACATACATATACATATACTAGTATTTTGATTTAAATAATTTTGTGAAGAAAAAGTTTCTTGTTTAGAGTGTATGCCAAAAAATAAAACATTTGGATATATTTATGAAGTGATGTCGTAAATTCATATAATATGCAATAATTTTTTTTTTACGAAATTGATTTTCAGTGGTTCGTATAAAAGTTATACAGATTCAATTAATTTTATGTATAAATATTTTCTTATAATTTTGAACGAAAATTTTAACTTAGAATTTTTATTTTTTATTATGTATGTACATATATGTTGATGAATGTCCTTTGGAGATGCAATGTGTTGGAGATCTTTAACCAAGAGACATCATGTCATGGATCACATGCATACTTTTTTTTGATATGTTGGATCTAATACGCCTTAGTTTGTATGAAATTTCTAAGTTATAAAATGTTGTATCTATTTTTATAATTCTTTTTAATAACAAGAGTGAGTCTATGGTACTATGCATATTACGATTTGTTACCGTGCTACGGCTTTATATTCGATTTTTCAAATTCTAACGGTCGATCCGAACCGTTCATCTTGTTTTGCATATTAATATGTGTTTGGAGACCAAATTTTACATTTTTTGAAATTTTTTTACTATTTTTTTAGATTTATTGAAAATCACTGTTTTTGGATGGTCCAGAATTTTCAGATCAAGTGATTTTCTAAATATCTAAAAAAATAGTAAATTTTTTTCAAAAAATGTAAAATTTGGTCTCCAAACACATATTAATATGGAGAACAAGATTAACGGTTCGGATCAACCGTTAGAATTTGAAAACTCGAATATAGAGCCGTAGCACAGTAACACCCCGTGATATGCATAGTACAATAGACTCACTCTAATAACAATCATTAAATAACTTAAAATTTTTGTTTTTTTTTCAAAAACATATACAACTTTTTAAAAATTAAATGCACTAGGAGGATGACAATATTTTATGTATTTACGTAGAAGTGACTTTTGAACTGAGATCAATAACTGAGAATCCAAGCATTTTTATTTCTTTTCCAATAACACATAAAGAAATATATTACTTTTTCTTATAGCCGCAAAAAATCCGGCACGAAAAATATTGATCCGGATTATTTGTAGTAGTCTTTCTAATAAATCAAATTATATAGTATTACATCTATTTTCAAAGCAATATATTAAATATTTCTAAAATTTCAATACAAAAAATAAATAAATTATTAATATTTCTATTTTAAAAAATCTAAAAAATGAAAAAAAAAAATTGAAACCACAAAAAAAAATTGCAGTTTTTTTTTTAAACCATGGTTCTGGAATTCTAAAACCGCAAAAAAAAATGTGTTTTAGATTGAATTACTGCAAAAAAAATTTTGCAGTTTGGGTAGATTTTGAAATCGTGCGTAACTTTGGTTAGTTTTTAAAATTTAATTCTTTTTTTGGATATTTATAAAAAATTCGGACATCCACGGGACACTATTGCCATTAATATTTAATTTGTACAAGTCCGATCGACAATCTTATTTTGTTGGTAGTAGTGTTGTAAAAAACATCCGTATAGGCCGATTAATTGACTGATTAGTTGTTGGCGGTGACCAAATTATTACAGGTTTTTCTCGATGAATAAGCCGATTATTACCAATTATGACCGCTTATTTTCGATTAATTGCTTGATAGTACCTTGTCCGTCCGACTAACGCATACCGTTATTTACAACACTGGTTGGCACTTGGCACATAGGATAACTACAAGTTTTGAAAAGCGTAACACAACAGCCAGTTAATCACTGCATAAAGTTCAAATAGTAATTACTTTAAAGATTTTGTTAGTTTAAACTAGGCTCGAATTTGGATTTTCTTGTAATATTTTCACACTGATTTCCCACAGATTATTATATATTTATATTAATGGATTCATATCACCTAAGGTAACTCAAATTTTGAGTTTGGATCCTGACAGTCTGGTTTATTTTGATACGAATATTAAAAAGATCATGTGCATTGCATTCTATTTTGAATCGTATTTGTCCAAATTTTAAAGGACGGTTCGGATCTATATTGATCTAGCCTTTTACTTTTATTTATTTATTGATATTATTGTAATAGTCATGATTATCTTCTAGTGAATCTGATTAACTGCTGTTCTTTAAGTTAATTGAAGGTTTTAATGGTTGATAAACTTGGATGTACATTATTTTGTTGACTGTTTCTATCTTTGAATTATCTGTTAGTGTTTTGTTGTTTCAATGCTTATATGTAATTGTAGTTTATTTTAGGATCTTGATTGTAATTTTTTTTTTCTATAGTATTGTATACTGTAAGAACTTGAGCTGCACGTGAATATCAACTTCTGATACTTTTATGCAGTTTTTTATTTCTATGAAATCGGTGAAATTATTCATTTTTTTTTAAAAAGAAGCAATAATCATGATTATCATATGTGCAACACTATGTTGGTACTTGTTTTTCTGTCAGTACTTTGCTTCACTTTTTATTTTATTTTATAAAGCACTATACTTTTTTTACAAAGTATCAAGAACACTCCGCTTCACTTTACAAGTATCAAGTTCTGTTTGTAAATATTTTTTAGGAAATTAGGTGTGCTTAGGAATTTGTCTGAACAAAATTACAAATAATTTTGAAGGTCCAAAAAAGAATTCCAAATCACTGTCTAACACTCTTCCTTCAGTCTCTCTCTCTCTCTCTTCTCCTCTCCTCTCCAATTCCAATCCGAACTATGATCTTTCTTTTCACAAGAAAGGTGTGAAAAGACAAAAAGCTTCGGACAATTTTTCGTCAGATTTTGTTGTATCGCTCTCACCGGAACAAAACAAATGCCAAATGTACCACAAATCCACAATAGAATTAACAAAATTAGCCAAGTGTTTATCAAGAGAGAAATGGATATTTGATATTTTCAAGTTTTGGAGAATAGACGACAAATTTAGCCAAACCACCACATGTCAAATGAAGACTGGCTAAATCAAACCTTCCCCGGCAGCTATCTGCTAGTACTGCTACTAATTACGTGTACAATCCAAAGTCCACCTTCCTCTTCAAGTCTTACCTCATCCATTCCACTTTTGACTCCACTTCACGTCAGCACGCCAATAAACTATACATATATACAGAGACGATGATTTAACTGCATGACTTTGTTGTTGAATATGCTATATATTTTGAATAGAGCTAGGGTAAGTTTATCAGATTTTTTTTTGTGAACTCAAGTCTAAAATTTATCGAATCGCATAAAATTCAATACACAACCTATATCCGAATCAGGGTGGCATTCTAATCGTAATTTACAAGAAACCAATGGCCATTTGCCAAAATGATCTAACCGAGAAAGAAATTGTATATACACCGTCCTCGGCCCAGAGCGAGGCATTAATTAACATAGCGCCTCCCTAATCTAACTAACTAATCCACCACATGTAACTAACCCTCTTAGTTAATAGGATAATATCTACTCATCCAATAGGTTAGCAAATCTTGTTTAACGCAATTTCTGCATAAAGAATTAGCGACTACGCAATTAAAATACATTATCAAAGTCAAATCGTATTGTCTATCTATCCAATTTTCTATTTCACATAGATGATAAGATATACACAGTTGAAAGCTAAGTTCCTGTTAGCATAAACAATGAATTAAAAAAATAGATCACACGTATGAATTGAATGCATCTATTTCTATTTTTTCTAAATATTTTTCAATCTTTAAAATACAAGTCCGTAAACACCCGAAACCCTGGTACTGGATTGTTAATGATCTTATTATTGGCAATTAATGACCTACCTAGGGGCTAGGGCTCTGAAGAAGCATTGTTTTCCCTAGTGAAGAACTGATTTAAATTCCCAAATTTGATTCATTTTAGGGCGTGTTCAGCGTTTAAATGGGATGGGGAATGGGAATGATAATTGAACTGATTTTTACTGTGCTCGTGGGAAAAAAAAATTCAGTCTGAGTGAATTTTTTTTTTCCCACGCGCACAGTAGCGTACCGAACATGCCCTAAGATTACTGGATTGCCTATGCACTTGGAAAACAAATGGAAAAAAAATTTCCAAAGCTTCAAGATTTTCAACATTTGGTTAATAATGTTTTCCAGTGGAATAATTACCGAAAAAATAATCTTCTTAAAATGCTGCATTAACAACCACGTAAACTTAAAATGCAACACTACCGAATTAGAAATAAATCTGAGCCAGCCACCATATACATTTCCATAAAAACGCCAAAAAAGAAAAGAAAAGAAATAGCAATGCTACTATGCTAGCATAGCATAGTTAATAACCATACATTTGGGTTCAATTTGAAAATTGTTGTCATCATTATAAATCAATTCGAACAAAATCACCCAATTTTTCAAACATGTAGAAAAATGGTCACTGTTAGACTATACTAACGAAGCACACAAACAATTATTCTAAACAAAAACCAGACAAGTTCTTGCCACCCTATAAAATACCAATATCACCATCACAAATTCAATCCAAAAATGACATACAGCGCCATTTTTGGAAAAATTGAACAGGCAACTCAAGCAGCAGAACTTAGCCGAAAAACATTTACAAAGAGGTCCCAACACACTACGCTCCAATCCAATACTGCCATACAAGTACAATTAATATACCCAATTTGAAAAAGAAATTTCAACCGAACACCAATAGAAACAAAGTGAAACTTAAATTAGCAATTTAAGACAAGACAACGAGAAATAGACTAAATTAACTACTCAACATACTATTTGCTCAATTTCTTAAGAACTAAGCAATGTATCTTGTTGAAGATTGGCTCTTTTCTATTTCCTTTTGGTAAAAAGGATTCCATCCTTTTCAATTAAAAACTTCAGAACCCCACCAATTCACCAAACTACACTAACTACAGCAAGAATCCATATATAAAAAAAAATACAAATATGCACACAAAATGGGGATTAAAATCAACACACTGGAGAAATGATATGCAAGAAAAAAAAGAAAATTCTAATTAACTATTACTATTTGGACTACATCAGCTACAATAGCCATAGATACTGCAAAAGCAACTGCTATATTATCAGAGCTACCAAAATTTACAGAAAGGACCAAAGAGAAAACAAAATAGCATCCCCATAATAATCAAACAAACCAACAACGAACTGATGACACCATGTTTCTAACCCCCTTCTCTTTCCAAGAAAGAAAGGAAGAAAAAAAAAGTACCTTTGAGCAGAGCCGGACTTCAGGCTCCAAAAAAACGGAAATTAAATATTCCCATGAGGTCCACCCAGCTTTTCCTCCTTTCACCTCCACCGCTCACCGCCCCATCAGCGGTATCTTCACCGCCTTCCTCTCCTAAAACCTTCTGAGCATCTTCTTCTTCCAGCATCTCAGGCTCCGTACTCTCACCGCTAACCACGGTCTCTTCTAGAACCTCCTCTTCCAGCTCACCAGACTCTTCTGGAATCTTCTCTTCCACTTCACCCTTCTTGTTTTTCTTCTTTCCATTATTATCAGTCTTTTCATTTTTCTCTTTCTCGACTCGAGCCAGGTGCTCTTCAAAGGCATCAATTGCCTGGTCGATGATCCCCTTGTCGGTTGAGCTGTTCCACCTTGACCAGAAGCTCTTGTAGCACTCGAAACAGCCACAGCCGATCATCGGACGGTGAGAAGCCGCCGCCCTTGGCGCCACGTGGCACTTCATCGACCTTGTTATCAGGTAAGCCAGCACCTCCTTATCTTTCTCCCCCAGCGCCGCCGTCTGAGTATGGATGTCCGCTGGTAGGAGCTTCAGTGCCGAGGTGACATCGCCGGAGCCGGAGCTGGCCGACGGACCGGGGGAAGGATGCACTTTCCCCTTCCCCTTTCCCTTGGGGTATGGACCCTTCATCGCCTGAGTTTCTCTCCTTCTTCGCCCTCTTTCTTTTTTTTTCTGATTCTTTTGAGACTGAAATGTAGAAAGTTACTAGGGTTTATCTCTTTGGTGAAGAAGAAAGAGGAGGCAGTAATCTCTTAGTGCCTTTATTCTATGGACCAGTTCACCTCGAGTTGGCTCTTTCTCTTGATTGTAACAGACAGGACCCACAATTCAGGGAATATGATGGTCTACATTAATATTTACATCAGGTCTAGGAGACCTTTACTTTTGAGAGGACTTGTCGCTGTTAGGAGAGCTGAGTGACTACTTTATGTCAGGTGTCTTGTTAACTGGTTAGAATATTTGGTAACCGGCTATAGCAAGTGATGAGTACCGAGCAAGTCAATACGGACGGTCCAGACTGTTTATCTGATAGAGTACCCTGCTGTCCCCCGTAGGTTTGTTTTTTAGAGCACATATCCTATGAGGTATCTCATTTTTTGCGTGATAGACGTGTCCGGTCTCTATTCGGGGATAGCGCAGAGGCCTGTATTATTTGAGCTTTGAGATTCGTACAGAACGTCATTGAACGATTGAAATTGCCCAAAAGGTCACGCAAAATATGAGATATCTCAGAGGATTGGAATTCTGTTTTTTATTGGAAGGATTCTGAGTTGCCTTAGGAGATCGGCTACAGTTGAAACTGTGGCAAACTTGGATCATGTCTTATAATTGGGCTGTTGGATCAAAATTGGACGGTGACTATCAATCATAAAATCTTCCTATTGTACAACATATAACATATAAACTGTATCGTTTAATTTTGATCGGATGGTCTGTGCTCGACTATGCAATACATATCTACGAGCAGATGCGGACTCCGCCTTTCCGGAGCAGCTCTACCAAAGTAGTTTCAATAATATCTTGGAGGAGATTATTAACAGAGTAATTTTAACTTTATACAGCGCAAAAATACTGTGCAACGTTCTTTTATTTTACAGTCCGTGCGCTCATGAAGCTAAAACTGCTCTGTTGAAATATTTACCCGATTTGACTAATTTATCCTTGAGGAATCGTGTCGCACCACTAAAAGGAATGGGTAATTAAAGAAAAACGGAGAAAAGGTTTAAAAAAATTTATAAAACTTTTTCGTGTTTGGCGCCGTGTGGGGATTGTTTTATCGAAGCTGTCCAATAAGCGTTCTTTGACAAGGATACCCCCGATAAACTATTAATTCCTTTTCTATCTAAACAGCATTTTAGGAAAAATTAGTTTGGCATGATAAGGCAGTAATCGTTTGATTATTTTGGTAAATTCGTCTTGGAAGCATAGTGACAAATGAATTATTCGGGTTCGGTTCGGCGAGATCAAAAATTCGTGATTCGGGTATAATTCAGGAATGATTCGGAATTATCCAGATCAGAAATCTCAGTCTTGCAAGGGAGCAAAAAAATAAAAAACCAAAAAAATAATTGTTCTTGAAAAAATTCAGGAAAAATTCGTGAATAATTCGGAAAATTCGGAAAATGTTCGTAAAATTCGGGAATTATTCGGGTTTAATTCGGTCAAAGTTCGGTCAACCGAATAATTCGGTGTTCGGTTCGGCATCACTCCAAAAAAGAATTAAACAGGTATAATTCGGGTACCTTGTCACTATGCTTGGAAGTGGTAGGCTTAAAAGCATAGGTCAAAGCTAAATTGAATGGGGTCCATCTTTTGCAAATCCTCTGACCAGTTCAAAATTTCAAATAGATGGTTTTGTTTCAGCATTTTTTACCTTCAAGATAGGATTTCCAAAAATAGAAAAAAAAATTATGGTTTACATTGTATTATTGTATATATTATATTATTTATGAGAAAGCATGCTTAGACGAGCAAGATGTAATTAAATCGAACATTGCAAGGTGGGATAATTTTGTATTGAATATTAGGTATTTTATACTGATAAAAGATTATTAAACAAAAGAAGTTTAATAAATTGTGCCAACGTAGTTTTCAACACACAAGTCATCATCAATGGATGTGGCCAAGTTTTTCAAATGCTTAAGACGAAGAAAATTACAAGCCAAAAGGAAGAACGACAAATTATTCACCGAGATGGTTCACCAGATCAACATCAAACAAGGCGTAGCACAAAAGAATTTGACTTGTTTTGCTTTCCTCAGTGAAATTCCCAGTGGTAGAATAAATTGTTCAAGTTCATATATTGCCAGAATCGAGTATCTAGGTTTAATTAATTTAATTTATTTTATTTATTTATTGTGTCATTTTTTTTTAAATAATTTGACTGATGCATTTTTTTGTGTCAATTTTAATATATTTTTTATTTATTTTGTGGATAAATCGATTGGTTTAAGTTGATTTTTTTATAAATTAAATTAAATTTAAATATTTCAAGAAAACAAGTATACTGGATTTAAATGAAACAAGCATACTGGATTTGATTTTTATGAAAACAGCTCCACCGATTTTGTAGATCGGTGGAGGCAGTTTACTATCCATGCAGTAAATATGATGGAGCAAAAAAGTTTCTGTCTCCATCTATCCACAGAATCAATGGAGCTGTATTTCATAACAATCAAATCAACATGTTTGTTTCGTTCAAATAAGGGCCTGTTCGGCGTGATAATATTCACGTGGGAAAAAGAAAATTCACTTAGACTGAATTTTTTTTTCCCACATAAACAGTAACTTTTCAGTTCCTATTCCCACTGGGAACGCCGAACACGCCCTAATTAAATTTGATGTTATTTAAAAAAAAATCGTTTAAGTTAGAAGGCAGATCGAACTGGGATGATAATTAGATTAGAAGAAAAATCACTGTCTCCAGTTGTAAAATACAGAACATAAAATATTTCTAACGATCTCTTATATTTATATCATTTTCAATTAAAGAACTCGAATATATGCACACAAGAATATCAAATAAAGACAGAGAAAAAAATACACTACTTTTCTAACTTTACTCCAACTTTTTTCGGATTCTAAACAATTTTTATTCAATATATGATTAGTATTCAGCTGAAAAATATTAATGCTTATTAACAAAAAGTTATTTTCATTACAAAGGTTAGCTTAAACCACTTGGTAAAAAAAAAAAATATAGGTATAAATTTGAAAATAATTTGGATCCCGCATGGTCATGGATCAGTATCCTCATTTCATTTAAAAAATAATTAATATAGGTTATCTTAAACATGTGGACTACAATAAATTCAAAATAAAATCAAAATTTTGAACCATGAAGGCATGAAAAATTTAGTGGTTGTTACATCAAACTACACAGAGTAGTTGGAATATTCTTCGGTCCTTGTCATTATTACGGCACCTATATATTAAGAGACATCAACCATATAAATTTTCCTTTTTTAACTATTGAACACTCCACTGTAGAGGTGAAAACGATATGGATAATATTCGATCCGTATTTGATTGTATTTGATAAGTATTTGAAAATTTACATGTAGATATATGATATATGAATATCTGTGTGGATAAGAATACTGATATGGTGTTACGTAGAGTGGAAAAAATGTGCCGTGCTGTGACTAACACGCTATGACTTTGGCCTCGTATCGTGCCGTGTCGTAACCAAGTGAACAGTGACCCGTGCCGTGCAGTATCGTGACCAAAATGTCAAGCACGACACACGAGTCACGACGTGATTCATGTGCCATGTCCAAACTTTGTCACATTTCTCACATTTAATTATTTTTTCATAATTTAAGTTAGTTTATTCAAATTTTACCATTTGATTAAGACCTAACGATCCTAACTACACGTGACTCGCATGATTACGTGCCGTGTCGTGACCAAAATGTCATGGGATAGTCACGGCACGCGACACGCGAGTCACGGCACGGAACAATAACACGTGTCGTGCCGTAACTGTGCCGTAACTGTGCCGTTCTGTAACGGAGCCGGCTCTGCCGTGCCATTTTTCCACTATAGTTTTATGTTTCAATTATCTTTATCCGAATAGTTGATATATACCATATATTTTAATATATATTGTGAAAAATTTATTTTATTCACCATTATAATTAAATAAATATTACGAATTTTAATATTTTTTATATTATTTTCATAAGTATCGGATCTGATCCGTATCCGTATCCGTCTAATATTCACTTCGTATTTTTTATATTATTAACTCGATCACTTCGTCTGATATTCACTTCGAATCCGCTCCGTTTTCATCTCTGGTCCACTGCAAATTTAAAAAAAAAAATATACTGAACACTCAGTTTTAACTTTTAAATAAAAAGGGAGATTCAACATGATATTTTATAAAAGCGGACTGCAGTGAGTTAATGGTACTATGAATAGTGTAAATTAGCTCATATTATGAATCGCTTCCTTAATTTTTAAAATTTAGACATTGTATACTACAATGCATATTACAAATTGATTCATATTATAAATTTTTTTTGTTTTGTTTTTAAGTTTTAAATAGTCTATCTGAACTAGGGGTGGCAAAAAAACTCGTGGTTCGTGGCTCGATCATGATCCACATCTGACTCGTTCGCTAACAGCTCGTTCGTTATTGGACCGAGCTGTTAACGAGCCAGCTCGTCACTAACTCGATCAAGGCATAATCAAATTACTGTAAGAAACAAGTTTTATTTTAAATATTATCAAATAATGAATATATTTGTATATTTATCTTTAAACAATTTTTGGCCTTTTGATCTTATATAAAAACTGAACTCAGAAAATTTTAAATTTTCAACAATAAATATTCTGGACTTAGCTGAAATTAGATGATATTCTCACTGATTAGAATTTAGAAATGTGAACTGACATAATACAATGAGAAATTAAATATTAAATAGTTAGATAACTTAACCTCTAATCTTTATTCAAAAAAAAAAATATTATGATGATAAACTAAAGGACCCGATGTAATATTTCAATTTGTTATTTTCAAATTAAGAGTGTATATTTGAAATAATAAAGTCACGATGAAATATTTACCCGTTGAGATACATCGAGATGAGCTTTTTTTAAACATATCAGTATAAAATGCTGCAATCATTAAGCATATATCAATAATGAAACTCAGTAATTTTTTTAATACAATTTTTTAGTTCAATTTATTTTTTATACGATATTTTACCTGTTTTGCAGCGTGTACGTGTGTTGTTCATGAATTTTTCATAACAGTATAAAATGCTACAATCTTTTTCTTCTTCTTTTATCATATTTTGAAATAAAGTCAAATTATCTAAATATTTAATATTTACAAGATATTTTCTTCTTTATACATTGAACTTGTAATTTTTTACACGTAAAGTATTATTTTAGGAACATTTTTCTTTAGTGGATAACCACCTGTCCCCTGCATTTTAAGTTTTAGTGGTGATTTATTGGTACCGATCAACTTTGCCCCTATCTGAAAAAAATTTTGCCCCCCTTTGAATGCTTTATTTGTAATTCAAGTTAAATTTAGTGTTAAAATGAAAATAATTTTTTTGAATTATAATTGGTAATATTAATTATAAGTTATAGGATCAGAAATTATAAGTCAGAGTATTGAAAAATATAAGTCAAAACATTGTTTTTTATCGAGTATCCAATTAGTTAATGGGTTTAAATCCGATAAGTTATTTAAATCTTATTTGATATTTTTAGAAACATAAAAATACATACAACATAAAGGTACGTACCAGTCCATAGAGAAAGGGTACAATAAAATTACAAAACAAAATATAAAGTCATCACTAATACAAAATATAAAAGCATTGCTAATACAAAATAAGTTCAAACACAACTACTAGAAAACAACAGTACTATCAATAGAAGAAGTACGGCCATTTTTATTAATAACCCAAAAAAAAAAGTTTTTTACAAAAATAACCTCAAAATCTGATTTTTTTCAAATATAACCAAACCGCCAGGGTTGCTGGCGGTCCACTTCTATAGCGGACCGCCACGATCCCTGGCGGTCCACTATTTTTTTTTTTTTTTTTTTTTTTAGAGATCTGATTTTTTCTTAATATTTTCATTTGTGAAGTTTTAGTTTTTTTTTGTTTAGGGTATTTGGGGTATTTGTCAAAAAATTAAGGACTTGGCCTTTATTAAAATTTTAAATTTCAAGTTCTGACAGCTTGGGCGGTCCACTAGGGACCAGACCGCCAGTATCCCTGGCGGTCCGCTAGCTGTCTTATAAGCACACTTTCTCTCTCTCTCCAGCACACAGTCTCATTTGTTAAACCACAGAGAAGAAAGAAAGAGCGATTTTGGCGATTTTGAAGCAATTTTAGGCGATTTAGGGGCGATTGCTACAGGTATTTTATTTTTTATTTAATTATTTTATGTTTAATTTTTAATTAATAATTATTATACCCGCAGTATGTAAATACTATAAATTAGTCTTTAATTAATATTATAATTAACTTTTAAATTGCAAAAAATAATGAATCTATTATACTGTAATTCTTATGATTTTTTTTTTTAAATGTAGTTTGTTAAGGAAAAAATGTTGGTTGCACTGTACGTGGGCGGTAAGCTAACTAAGGGTGTAGAGGGCGTGTATTACTCGAAAGATGCCTCATTCGGCTTGCAGGTTAATGAAAGAACCACATTTATTGAACTTAAGCAACTAGCATACGAAAAGACTGGTGTAAACCCCAACCGGTATGACTTAGAATTGGCTACCCGAATTGACACACAACGGGCTGGGGCGGGTAAACCTTACTTTGTGAGTTTTCCTATAACAGATGAGGAGTTGTGGAAGGCTGTGTACCAACAATTTGAGTCTAGGGGGGTCGCGATGATAGACTTATATTCCAGGAGGGTTCCCCAGGCCGGGGCTAGACCTTTTAGTGCGGCTGGGGCTGGACCTTCTAGGGCTCCCCCTGCTGGACCTTCAGGTTATGACAATTCGGCTTATGACAGCCAGGGGTACCACCACTCCCCTCATGACAACCAGGGGTACCACAGTCCCTGTTATGACAACCCGGGGTACCATAACTCCCGTGAGTTTACTGAAGTTGTACCACCACCACCACCACCACCCAGACATGCACCCATAATCCCTACATTTCCAGCTATACCAGAGTCAGTACCAATACAGTTATCCGTTAATCGAAATGATACTAATATTGATGTTGATGCTATTGATGCCATACCGGAAAGAGAAATGGAAACTGGAGATGAATACCAAGGAATTTGGGAATCTGATGACTTATCAGATGGTGATGCAAATGTACCAGGTTTGTCCAGGGAAGAAAAATTCCCAATCAGGGGTCGAGGGAATAGGCATCCTGTCGCCACATTCAACGATACCACAGCTTTTGAAGAGGCTGACATTAGTTTCTTTGGTTCTCGTGTTGTATACAATCGTGAACTTGCCCCAGGGCAACTTTATACCAATATAGATGAACTTGTAAAGAAAATCCATGAGACTCATGTTCACAGCAACTGGGAATGTATATTACAAAAAAGGGAATCAAAAAGATTGGTTGTGATATGCAAAAATGCCCCTCGTTGCGAGTTTCGCCTTTATGCAACCCCTGCGGGTTCGGGGGAATCATGGATAATTAAAAAGTGTGAATCACCTCATACATGCAAGTCTGCGTCCACAAGGACAGACCATTCAAATCTGACAGCATCACTAATTGCCGATGCAATTGAGGCAGACATTAAGTTGGACCCATCGATGAGCATCAAGGCGGTGGCTATGGCCGTCAGACACAAATACATACATGTAATTCCAAAATATAACAGGTTGTGGAGAGGTCGTGAACTTGCGATTTGCAGAATATTCGGTAGTTGGAAGGATTCATACAACTATCTAGTACCATTGCTCCAGGCCATGGCAAGTACAAATGTTGGCACTGTATTTCAGCGGTGGCATGGCCCCATTTATGACAGTAATGGAGTACTAATAGAGGGAGTTCAACAATTCAAGGGCATAGCATGGGCTTTTGGTCCTTGTATCCAAGCTGTGCCATTCATCAGACCCGTTATCAGCATTGATGCATGCTTCATGTCTGGCCGTTACGAGGGGAGGCTACTGATAGCATGTGCATGTGATGCTGAGAACCAGCTGTTGCCTTTGGCGTTTGCAATTGTTCAGAAAGAGGATGGTGAGAACTGGGGATTCTTTATGCAGTTTTTAAGAAGACGGGTTATTGGGCCAACAAAGTTTTTCTCTGTAATATCAGACCAGCACAAAGGAATAAAATATGTTTTTGATCGGGAAGAATACGGTTGGTCAACACATACTGGCAAGTGTGTGCACAGGTTGTGTATGCAACACGTTGCGGAGAACCTTAGCAAGGCAACCGGACACGATACATGGGTCCTAGAAACATTCAGACGTAATTGCAAAAAGAAGAAGCCGAGAAGGGTGGAAGAGATGAGTAGAGAATTTGCAAAGGTATGTGTTTGTTAATTGTTTACATGTCTTATTGTACTTTGTGGACATATTTTTATTTTAATTGTTTACTTATATTATTTTATTTCCTTATTTATATGTAGTATATGCCGAAAGCAAATCTCTACTTAATGAAGGTGGGCAAAAATAATCCCAGAGATGTCCAAGAGCCACCAGCATATGAGAAAATATATCAAGCACGTGATGGAGGTTACCGTTGGGGAATTATGACCACCAACGGTTCTGAATCGCTGAATGCAGTCTTCAAGGAGAGCCGGACGTTGCCTGTGGCTGCAGTTGTAGAAGACACTTTCTACAAGTTAAATACCTGGTTTCAGGAACGGCGTGCTAAGGCAGCAGAATTAATAAGGATGAACTAGTCATTTTCAACAAGGGTGGAGGAGAAACTAAGAAAACACAGGAACAAAGGTGCAACTATGACCGTGATCCCGATGGGTAATGATGGTACAGAATTCGAAGTGCACAATCCAAATGAGTACGTTCCTTCCAGCCGTAGACCAGATGGCACTATGGAGTTTGTGAAGAGGGCTTTCAAGTACGTAGTGCAATTCCGAGAGGCAAGAGAGGTGACCTGTACATGCCAAGGACCCCAACTAACACAAATACCTTGTAGTCACGTGATGGCGGTATGCCGAGTGAGAAACTTCTGCGAGGATCACTATGTCGCTGACATGTATCGTACCGATTACCTTGCTTCTACTTAGGGTGGATCTTTCCATTCTTATCCTAACCAGCATGAGTGGCCTGCGTATGTCGGTGATAGAATACTCCCTTCAGAAGGATGGATAAGGTAGGGGAGGAGGAGACACAAATGTGCTATAATGACCATGGACGAGATGGGTGGTAGGAGGCCATCGGGAAATCAGGCTCGCCGTTCCGTTTCTGACAGGCGCAGGGCAGGTATGTAGCATTTTTTCGGAATTAATTTATGATTTTATTATATTAATAATTGAATTCTGTTGTTATGTTCAGATGCCATAAACGAACACAATGAAAGAGAAAATGCGAGAGTTGTTGCTGAAGCAACTGGTAGAACACAACCACCTCTTGCGACCCAATCATCTAGTAGCCAAGGGTCTACAAGTACTGCTGCTCCTGCAGCTGACACCAGAAAATCTTCTCGTCTATTGGGTCTATTCCGACGTCGTGAAAGATGAACTTATTATTTTGCTTAGGTGAACTAAGTTATGAATATTTGTGAACTTCAGTTGTATCGTTGAACTTTAATTGTATTTGTGAACTTATTATTCCGACGTCGTGAAAGATACGTTGTAATTTCATAAGACCATTTCGATGTAAAGCAGAAAAAACATAAAAACCAACATGAAATATAAAATAAAACTGCAATCATAATAAAGAGCTACAGTCCAAAATACATCATAAAAAAACTGCAATCATAATAAATACATCATAAAAAAACTGTATATGTATATATGTATGTGTATGTGTATATGTATGTATGTATATATGTATGTATGTATGTATGTATGTATGTATGTATGTATGTATGTATGTATGTATGTATATATTATACATATATTATAAAAACCGAAAAAAAAGAAGACCAACAAAAAAAAACTAAAACTTCACAAATGAAAATATTAAGAAAAAATCAGATCTCTAAAATAAATAAAAAAAAAAAAAAAAAAAAATAGTGGACCGCCAGGGATCGTGGCGGTCCGCTATAGAAGTGGACCGCCAGCAACCCTGGCGGTTTGGTTATATTTGAAAAAAAATCAGATTTTGAGGTTATTTTTGTAAAAAACTTTTTTTTTTGGGTTATTAATAAAAATGGCCGGAAGAAGTACTAGAAGCCAAAGATGGCGACTCAGTAGAGAAAGATAGAGGGATTAAGACACCTTGATTGTCAATTAATTGAAATGATCATCCATTTCAGCTCGAACTCTAAAATATTCAGACAATTATTTTTGAAACTAAAACAAAATTAAGTTTATTCTTTTCTGATAAATTAACTTGATCTTTATATACAATAATGTCTTTTTCACACTAAATTTTATTCTTATTCCTAGCTACTATCTTATTAACTATTAAGCACATATCTATTAATTTATTGTGCAAATAATAACGGAAAAATTACGAGGGACCAGTGGACCACCTTTGCTTCTCCTTCGTCGAGGGGACTGAGATTTTCAATTTCAGAAATATAGAAAATATATAAATACCTTCGCTCCTTTTTCATCGGTCGGTGAAAGTCTCTAGTACCGATAAATTCGTTGAACTTTATCAGCGATGTGGACTTGTCACAGCCGTCAGATGAAAAGGTTTGGATCGGAAGAATAATTATAACAAACCCCCCACTCTCATCCCCCATTTTCCACGCACTCTCTCTCTTCCTTAACTATCATATATCCCCTCACTAATTTTCCTAAAAGTTTTCTTTTATCCCCCACTAATTTCCCTAAAAGTTTCATTTTATCCCCCCACTAATTTCCCTAAAAGTTTCCTTTTATCCCCCACTAATTATAAAAACCCCCACTCCCATCCCCGCATTAATTATGCATTCCTCTAATAACAATTCCCGCGTTAATTATTGCTTTAAAAACAATCTGCGCATTAATTATACTGTTATCTAATAACAATCACTGTTAATAAATGCTTATCTGTTAATTGATGTTTAAAAAAGAGTATTTATCATTATTTCTGAGAAGTATTTACCCTTGTAACATAGAGTATTTATCCATGTAACATAGAGTATTTATCATTATGTCTGAAAGTATTTATCATTGATGTTTTACTGTAAGTTGCAATTATGTCTGAGAAGTATTTATCTATGCAATACAAAGTATTTATCCATGTAACAAAAAGTATTTATCATTATGCATGAGAGTATTTATCATTGATGTTTTACTGAAAGTTGTAAGTATGCCTGAGAAATATTTATCCATGTAACATAAATTATTTATCCATATAATGTCAAGTATTTACCCATGTAACATAAAGTATTTATCATTATGTCTCAGAGTATTTATCATTGGGTGAGAGGATTTTTTATTTAATGGTCTCCAGTTGTGCGGGGACGATTCAAAAAAAAAAAGAAATTTTGTGCGGGAACAATTAATGGATTGATTTATTCTTTCATAAATAGAGATCATTGCGTAGGGTTTAATACCTGATAAATTCAAGTTAAATACTTTGATGCTTCAAGTTAAATACTAACAGTTTTTTAAACGTTCATTAATGATTGAGCGGTCCCCCCATGTTTAATGGTCCCCAGTTGTGCGAGGACGATTCAAAAAAAAAGGAAATTTTGTGCGGGGACAATTAATGGATTGATTTATTCTTTCATAAATAGAGATCATTGCATAGGGTTTAATACCTGACAAATTCAAGGTAAATACTTTAATGCTTCAAGTTAAATACCCGCAGTTTTTTAAACGCTCATTAATGATTGGGCGGTCCCCCCATGTTTTTTTTGGCAGTATCTGCGGGGATAAATGCGGGGATAAACCTGCGGAAATTGTTATCACTGTCCGGATCGGAACGATGGTTGTCGCCATTTTCAGGTTAAAAACTTAAAAAGGTAAACGGTGGTCCATCAGATGCACCAGGTCCAGTTGCATGCAGCTTTTTGTATCTTCCTATCTTTGCACACCTTATCCTTTGTGGCTATCCCTGTGTGAGATGAGAATAGAGTGAACAAAAAAAAAAAGTTCCGCGTCGTGAATAATATATCGTGATTTTGATCTCGTGATGTATCATATCGTGACAGAAATATCAAGGGGTGATTACGATACGCGAATTGTCACGTTATTTTCAAACGTGACTCGCATGACCATTTAATCATAATTTTAATTATTTTATTCAATATTCACTATCTGATTAAGATCCAACGATCCTAATTACACGTGGCTTGCGTGATCACGTGTTGTACCGTGTTAAATTTTTTTAAGATAGTTAGAGCACGCGAATGATCATGACACATAACCGACACGCATGTTGTACTGTAATCGTTCTATTCCGTAACAAAGCCAGTTCCGTCGTGCTATTCTTTTTCACTCTAAATGGGAGCACCACACTAGAACTTGAAGGAAAAAAAAAACTAGAGTATTTGAAAAATATTAAGTGTCATCCATAGTTAATTTTATTTATTAATGGCTATCGTACAATGCATAACGTAGACCGGAAATAAATCTGCTGTGATTCTAAAGAGATCGCAGGACCTGCGTTTCCAAATTTAATCTTTTACTTTTTGAAATGCACAAATCTCAATAATACTTATTTTGTATGCACGAGTCTCTAAACAGATAAATTAATGGATATGAAATAACAGGGTCCTGCGATCTCTAAACTTTAGAATCATAGCAGATTTATTTCCAACGTAGACCAGTCCATATCCTGCAAGGATCTTCCTCTCTTGGTATATATTATTATTTGTTTCAAAAATTCAAATAATAAATCAGAATTATTTTACGTAATTTTTATATGAAAATATAATTGCAGATTAAAATTTGTATTCATAAGTTTCTTTTACTACATTTTAAATAAATAGAAAATCATTATTTTTTAAAATAGTATGGAATTTTTAAATTAGATACCTTTCTACCTATCTTAAAAAACATAATAAAAATAAATTCAAACAAATGTAAATTTGATCTGGGTACATTTTTATATAGAGATCATATTAAATAATTTATATCGTCAGTTTAGACTTTAAAAATAAAAATATTAATTCATAATACAGATCAATTGACGTTGTGCATGCATAGTACCATAGTCCCACTCATTGAGAATGAAGATAGAAATGAGTGAAATTGTGGTACGATAAAAAAACGCACATTGGTTTGTAATTGTAATTGAATTAATATCTTATCCAAATAGTTGACCAGAACCGTTCAACTTGATCTCTGTATAAAAATATATTTGTAGAGTAAACTGTATAAAAATATATTTGTAGAGTAAATTTAATATTTTTAGTTTTTTTAAGTATGTATAAGATCGTTAGTTTTGAATTGTCAAAAATCTTTAGATCAAGTGACTTTTTACCTATCTATAATTTTTTTTTTCTGAGGAAACTATACAATATAAATTTTCATTTATAAGTGCATTTTCATAAGGTGCTCATATTGAATAATTCAGATTATATTTCAGAAACAGAGATATCGAAGTACAGACCGACATACACTATCCAACGTGCCATAGCCTCACTCTCCCTATATAATTTGAGAACAAAACATTACGAAATGATATGAAGTTCTAAATTAAAAGATAACTCCGGATATTAATAGATGCATAGAAATATCATAAGTTTGGATAACACCTTTCAATTCAAGTAATACGACAAAGACATATAAGTATATTTGATTTAGAATATTTTAAATAACTGTTGTAACGAAATCTCAAAAATTATTTGCAAGTGTAGTAGTAATATAAGCGCTTGAAGTAGGGGTGGCAACAAGCTGGTTCGTTACGAGTTAAGTCTAGTTTGAACTCGTTACAAGTTAGCTCGTTTGAGTCACGAGAGAGCTGATTTTAGAGATTCAAGCTGAAATTTCAGCTTGAAATCTTCACGAGTTGGACCGAGCTAGTTTGCGATATGAGGAGTTGGCTTGTTAGGTTTAACTGGATCTTGCCTTACCAAGAAAATAAATTCTATAAACTTTTTGAACTGAGCTAAATTGAGCTGGACAATATAAAATACACACCAATTCATACAAATTCACAAATTGATGTCTAGTCGAGCTAGCTCGTGAGTTGGCGAGCAAGTTAAGCTCCAGTTTAAACACGTTAATCCTAAATTGAACCAGTAGTGAACTGACTTGTTAACAGCTCAGTCCAATAACAAACAAACTTTTATCTTGAAATTTTAGCGAACGAGTCACCACGATCAAGCCATAAGTTACGAGATTTTTTGCCACACTTACCTTGAAGGTGTTTTAATGCACCGAATAAAAGTGCATCGAGATGATTTTAAGATGGTAATTAAAGTTAAAAGTACCTTTGATACAATTAGTTGGGAATTTGTTCTAAAGGTAATGAAAGAATTGGGATTTCCTACTGCATGGTTACAATGGATACAAAATTC
This sequence comes from Carex rostrata, assembly GCF_964058835.1. NCBI lineage: Eukaryota > Viridiplantae > Streptophyta > Magnoliopsida > Poales > Cyperaceae > Carex > Carex rostrata. Next base: position 8,653,199 of record NC_135918.1, read on the forward strand.
AGTTCTTCAGGGATCCTCTCAGGTACTAATAAATGGTCATCTTGGCAAGAAACTAACTCTGAAAAGAGGTGTTCGTCAAGGCGATCCCCTATCACCTCAACTTTTCATATTAGCAATCGACTTCTTAGCCCGCTACTTACAAAAACTCAAAGAAGCAAGCACAATCCGATTACCATATGCAAGCATGAGGCCGTGCTTGCTATATGCAGACGATGCACTACTGTTCCTAAAACCGGATTCTAACCAGGTTACGGCAGTCAAACTAGCGCTATTGGTATTCCAGCACATATCGGGACTGGCAATTAACCTTGAGAAATCAGAATTGATGCTAACCAATGTTCATAGCCAGCAAGGAATAAACCTAGAATCCATCCTTGGTTGCCAGTTAAAATCATTCCCATTCACTTATTTGGGAATTCCGCTGTCAGACAAGCAACTGCCGAGGACAGCATACATCCCATTAATTGAAAAACTCAACAAGAAGTTGGCAGGATGGGCAGCAAACTTTTTATCAATAACGGGACGCTTGGTGCTGCTCAATTCAATCCTTTCATCCCTACCAATGCATTACATGTCAGTACTTGCACTGCCGGCATGGGTATTGATAAAGATAGATAGGATTCGAAAGAGGTTTCTATGGAAAGGGGCATCTGACCGAGCAACAGGATACCACTTGGTTGATTGGAAAATGGTCTGCAAGTCGAAATCAATAGGCGGACTGGGAATTTTGGATATGAGCATCTTCAATCAAGCATTGCTCCTCAAATGGATATGGTGGTGGCTAAAGGGAGAAGAAAAAATTTGGAAGCCGGTAATGGAATTGGGGGGAAGAATGGAAAATACACTGCCAATGGTCCCCATCTTCAGAGCCGTTAGAAAAGAAATCATCACTTTCTTCAACAATTCAACAACGTTCATACCGGGGGATGGCACAACAATAATCTTCTGGGAGCATAATTGGGGATTTGGTATTCTCAAACATAGACTACCAGCAATCTACTCGCATACCATTCAGCCAGACATAACACTGGAGCAATTTAAAAACTCTCGAGATAGGTACATGAACTTCAGGCAGAGCCTGACTGTAGAGGCGCAATCGGAGTTGGAAACAATAGGGCAGTGGATCTCAACAACAATACTACAACCAATCCGGAGAGATGAACCAAAATGGGGATGGATTGAGAATGGGCAGTTCACGGTTCAATCGGCGTACAAAGCTCTCAAGACTGGGCCGTGCATAGACACTGACATAAAAAGAATATGGAAGCTCCGAGCACCCCCACGAATGGTCATCTTTGGGTGGTTAACATGGCGCAACAAAATCCTAACCCATGATAACTTGAAGAAAAGGGGACTTCAAATCATTACTAGATGTACACTGTGCAGGAACAGTGCAGAAACGGTACGACATTTATTCAAAGAATGTCACTATACAAAGCAGGTGTACCAACAATTAAAGGCAAACGAGCCTTCGACCAATTGGCCTGCAAATCCGATACTGGACATAGTTGGAATGTCATCGAGAAGAAGATTAACAGCACATCAAAGATCAATGGTATTAATCATGCGGTTCGTAATTTGGCGAGAGAGATGCGCAAGATCATTCACGGAGGTAGCAAGAACACCTACTGACCTAATGCAGGACATACTGCAGCACATACACATGAAGAATTATCAGGGAAATCAAACTGGAAGTGGTACTCAAACGGTACGGAGCCGTGCAGGGCACACTGACATGACACAGGCGGGCGGAGGGCATGAAGACACCGGTGTGATGCAGAATGGTGAAACGGAGGTTACACATAACGAGAGAAGGGATGAATAGCACAACAGACGACCACTGTTCAGGGCAGTAACGCTGTGGTAAACTCACTGGTACGGAGCATGAAACTCACAGAGTGACTGATTATCCACTGGTACGAACCAGAGGCCTCTTTCGCAAAAGTTACATTGATATTTAGTTTTTTTTTTTTTTTAATTATAGCTACTTTCGCCTTTACTGTTATCTCAATTTTATATCATGCACTTTTTGGCTCAGCTGTTTGAGCTTCCTTCCTTCCTTTTTAGTACGCTTTACTATTACAAAACTATTGTAATTTTTACCATTATCAATGGATCTAAATATGGGCTTTGACCCATATTTTTCCTCAAAAAAAAAGTTAAAAGTACCGAACTTTTGACCTTTTTACCTTACTATTTCACCTTCTTACATAGAAAATTAGAATAATTTGACCTTTTTATCTAAAATGATATACCATCTTTTTCGCTTTAAATTTACTTCACTTGCAAACACAAGCTTAATTGATTTGGGGCATCAACCCAAACGCATTAAGGCATTTTGAGGTGAAGTAAATTTAAAATAACTCAGGAGGTAAAGTAAAATTAAAACGCTAAATTAATTTCTTAAACTCTTAACATTTTTTTACTTTTACTACTAGACATTCTAACACAGCACATTTAGGAGCATAAATAATAGTCGAAATTAGAGATGAATCAGTACAATTAATTAATTTGATAGGTTGTTCATGTCATACCAAAGAACACGTCAAATATGAAACAGTTGTGAGTCTTGTGACAAAACATTTTGGATATATATAGTCCCGTGTTTTATTGTGACAAAACATTTTTACGGTGCCTATTCAGATTGCACGGTCCATTATTATTGTACTTTGTGATTCGTGCAGAAAGAATTTGAATGGTTTGAATTTTCCATAGATCAACTCAGAGATTGAGATATCTCAGAGATGTGAATTCGAATGGGAGACAATTCGATGGATCAAATTGTGTCCAGTTTTACACCAGAGCCATTCGATTCAAATAAAAGCTTACGTGCACAATTTTAAAATTTGTGCGGAGCAAGTACGTGTGAATTTTAACATGGATCAAACGGTGCCGATAGTATTTTAGTAACTTTTTTTGAGAAATAAATAAATAAATAAATTGTCAATTCAGTAAATCAGTCGACAATGGCAAATTTTGTGCGTACGAAATGCGGGTTTTTTTTTTAAATAGAATTATTTTGAAATAATTTAACGGAACAAGCACAGTTCTTTGAAATTTTCGAAAACTAGCCTCCACCGATCCTACGGATCGGTGAAGAAAAAAAAATGCAATTTACACCGATCCGTAGGATCGGTGTAGCCCATTTTGCATATGTCACAGCCCCTTATACGAAAGGCCACACAAATGCCCCTCCACCAATCCACAGGATCAGTGTAGCCTCAAAATACCCCTCCACCGATCTCGTGGATCGGTGTAGCCCCAAAATATTCATCGGATCTTCTGTGGATCGGTGAGGCTTAAATCTCGGATCTTCTGTGGATCGGTGGAGGCCTAAATCCAGGATCTTCTGTGGCTAGTGTCAATGTAGAGTGTGCGCAGAGGCAAAATAAGCTACACTGATCCGTAGGATCGGTGTAGAAGACCTTTTTTTTGCTCCACCGATCCACAGGATCGGTGGAGGCTAGTTTTCGAAAATTTCCAGAATCTGTGCTTGTCCCGTTGAATTATTTTAAAGTAATTCTATATAAAAAAAAAAAAAAACACGAAATGCTGCACCGCTTGTCTTGTTGCTGTTGTTTTGCAACTTTTGTGAATTATGTTTGCGCTTGGAATGTGTGTCGATGAAAAAAGGTTTCTGTGAAGTATATATGTTTTTGAAATAAGTTCTCCACGGCCTTGTTTTGAAACTTTATACTTGTAAGGGGCCGTATACGGTCCACGGGAGACGCTAAGGAGCGATTGAATACAGAGATATTTTATATTTTCAGTTCAAAATCTATTAATTTGCTTTCAAACAACAATTTAATCCGTGCATACCGATTTCCTTCAATGGAGTTCTGTTCATCTCAAAACTCAAAAGGGTGTGTAATTCATTTTTACTGTCTTGCTCATTTGGCTCTGTTATATGTAGTCTTTGTTGAATTACACCTACCTTCCTTTCAATTAATCACATCCACAAGAAATAAACAAATTTGTTTATTTGTTCCAATGCCATGTTGGTTAAATCTCTGAATTATCTCCACCAATTAAAGCCTACATTTAGCATCTTTTTGCCTACATAAGTAAAACCATTTTACAAAAAGTAAGAAAGACATTACATAACACACATTATAATTATTCAAAACAAAAAGGCTCAAGTTTCTTAAAAAAATTATCTGATTGACATACAAAATTAAATATATGGCCTAACATAACTTTTTATATTCTGACTAAAACTTGTAGGAATTATATTTATTTTGTAAATTTCAAAGTTTTATTAGAATATGCATCCACATATCCTACGGTATATGTGTTTGCATACTGCTTACACGCTATGCAACAACGAACCTACTCAATATAAACCATATTCATAGTCATTATCTACTATGCAATGTAATACATCGTTGATGTATGCTATGATTCATATTTTAAAAAAAATGATTTTTTTTATCCATGAAAGGTCCAATTGTTAATCAAACAGCCGGAATTTTTATTTATACCAAGGTTCTAAATAGTGTTTATCGCGCTATAGCGGGAAGGCTACAAAAAACGCTATAGCGAAAGCTATGCAACATAGCGTTTTTTTTTTTATAAAAATTACATTATATATTTGTACTAAATAAGTAAATATCAACATTATCAAAGTTTTATAGAACAATAAATAACACCGAATTGATGAAGAAATTATAATATTCATATTTAACTAATACAAAGTCCAAATTGTGTCTCAAAATATCCAGAGTAATACCAATATCATAAACTATCGATCTTTTTATATTCAAAATATCTTAAACATCATAACATAATCTACATCTTTTCTATTTAAATTACAAAATAAACTAGACATCATGGCATAATTAACTATATTAATATATTCAAAATATTCCAACTATAATATAGTAAGTGTCATTTTGTTACTCCATATTCAAATAAAATAAGTCATTTTATAGATTTCGTTTGAAGTCATTCTATAGTAAGTGTCATTTTGTTACTCCATATTCAAATAAATATTCCAACTATAATATAGTAATCTCTGTAGCTTCTTTATTCAATTTCGTTTGAAGTTTGAACGATCAAGACATCAAATGATTTAGGAAGGTTACTAATTTTGAATTTTCTCAAATCGCTTTTGAGCAAGAAGTGTTCCTTCTCGTTGTTGCCTAGTTCTGTAGCAAGAAGCTTGGAAATTTCAATTGATATACGGTTTGAGACTTTGGGCTTTTATTTACTTCAATTGATATATAGTTGGGACTTTGGACTTTTATGTACCTTCTCATTTGCATAGCTAACGCAGCCCACTTCATAAAGTCAAATAAATTGAAAAGAAAAAGGAAAAAAAAAAATTCATGTTGCATAGCGCGCGCTATTTGCGCTACACGCTATAGCGGACCGCTATTACCACTATAGCGTCTGTAGCGCAAATAGCGTGTTTTGATGGCATAACATAGCGTTTGGTCTCCAAAAACGCTATAGCGCCCTATTTAGAACACTGATTTATACCATAATAAAAATAAATAAAAATAAAAAATAAAAAAAACCAAAACACTCCACAATATAGGGAATTCCACATTTACCCGGGCTGCTAAGCCAATATGTGATCCATTTATGAGGGGGCCGCATATTGACTTGATCCCTCAAAACTTGAAGATATTCAATATTACAGTTCATTTTTTGGGCTTTTGGGGGACCTTTAAGCCAATTTGTGCCTGCTCCCCATAAATGGGCCGCAGATTGACTTAGCGGCCTGGGTAAATGTGAAATTCCCCATAATGTGGGGTTTTTTTTTTTTAAAGGATATAAATAAAAATTTCGGATCAAACCATTTAGAAGCAATTATACTACACTGACCACAGTAACAAGTTCGGAATTTGAAAATAATTTGACAAGATCTAAAAATTTATTGTTCGAATATAATACAAATATAATTTCAAAAGAGTGCTTGTAATGCAAATAAGCAATTCCTAACAGTACCAGATCTATCAATTCAGTGATAAACTAGCTAGCATCCTGATGGTTCCATCTCTCAATTTTCTTTGGACCGGTACAAGAACACACCGCTATCAATTGGTAGATTAACAATAGAATGATTATTAAAAACATTAAAAAAATCTCAAAAATTGCTCTGTCTTGCTATATTAATATCCGCAAATATGATCTTTACCAAGTGCCTCAAGTGCAATCTGATTCTGATTCTCATTTGTAACTCCCAAATGTGTGCCGAACAACATTTAAAAGAAACATAGACCGGGTTATGATCTGATTGGAATTCTTTAATCCCTAGCGCACTTTCGTGAAAAATATCAATCCTATTGAATTTTTGTTTTCAATTGTTTTAGAAACATACCATACTCTCAACCAGAAAATATGACACATTAAATCTAGAAGAACATAACAAAGAACATAACTTTTCTACAACAAAATTAACATTATCATCTCAATTGCACAGCAAAAACAAATTGTCAAGCCTGAGAAATGAACTATAAAACAAAATATGATGACAATATCTCACAAAAGAACAACGAATTTCTATCAATGAACTACAAAAAAATATGATGACGTGCTTTACCTTTTTAGGTCTAGTATTATTTGACCTACATCAAATTTCTATAGTTCACAAAAAGAATCAAACACCAAGAAGATATGTAGTCTAAAGTCTGGTACAGAAGAAAGCACTTTTGACAATTAGTAACGGTGAGAAATTTCCCACGTACCTCAGTAACTCAGAAGCCCCACCATGCGCTCACACAATACGGTCGAAACTTCTCTCTATTTTTAAGGAAATTACCAAATTGCCCTCCTTTATTGAAGGATGACAACTGCATGCTGAGCCAGTAAATTCCCATGGTCAGGCTGAGTTGCAAAACTCCAGCTACAAAATCTGAATTGCTTTCTGTGAGCAGAATAGCTTAGACTGATGCTTTTTTTTTATCCTAAAATGCCATAACCTCCCTTTTGAAGCCACCAAATTCTCATCACATAAATACTCCCATGCAAACCACCTCTCCACCGTCCGATTCACATTATGCACAATCACATCCGTTGGATTCATATCTGAACTCTTTTTAATCCTCCCAATCAACCCTGCAGTATAGATTGCACTCATTCGCCCTGGTTGGTCTGGCTCACTGCCACTGGGCCCGTCCACTACTATAATGTCCCACCTTTTTTTGTACACTACTCTTGGTAATCCTGTCAAAGCCAATTTACAGCGAGATGAGTGCAGTTCATCAGGCACTATCCTGCAAATTGGAGTAGATGTCGAGGTATTGGTTATTTTGGATTTTTAAAATGGAGAGATGCAATGTTGCAATTAAATGTATTTGACAAGACCAGTAACATTTGCAACAAAAAAAAAGGAACACCAGAAACTGTAGCTGCAGTAGTGGACATAACAGGTTAGACTTTAGCTATAAAGGTTGGGTTCCAGCCAAAATTTTATTTTCCTATTTTTGTTTCAATTTTTTTAGTTTAGAATTGCAAATCAAGCCTCAGTTGAGTATACTTATATAACATGACATTACACGGGTCAGATCCATTATGTGCATATTTTGAGCCTTAATTCACCAAACATAGTATATATATATATATATATACTACTCCGTTCATAAACTTAATCGGTACCTTGCCATTTTGACACACTACAGGTCAGGTCTGTGTCAATTAATTACTGAAATTGGCAAGAATGGAAATTGGAAAACATTGAAATACAATAACTGATCTCAATTAAACAAAGCTAGAACTAGTGCGCTGTTATTGGGCTCGGATGGATCCTCAACCAAACCGGAATTAACCAACCAACTGAGAAATCGTACCAGCAATCTTCTTCATTTCTAGCATAACGCAGTAGGTCATAAGCTTCACTGGTCTTGAATTTGTACTCCACCAAGTGCATCTCCACACCATCTCTTTTTCCCTCAGATCGGTGATCCCTAATATTATTAAGATCATCCTCTAGAAACACAGAATTGCCACCATGGTTCAACCTTGCTAATTGGAGATGTTGTGGGGTGCTGAGGCCAAAGAAGAGGATGTTACAAGGAGCCCTTTTGGAAATTAGGAATTGGATCAAGTTGAATTCTTTAGAGGTGAAGGGGTCTTGTGAAAAAGAGTCGATCAGAAAGCGGTTGTGGAGGTGGCGGCTGGATGGGCCGGAGAAGGTGGTGGTGATAATTAGCAGCCTGATGAAGGTGATGGTTGAGAAAGAGAGAAGCAGCAGAAAAAAAAGTCTTTTTCTACTGATTCTCATTTTTCTTTTGTTTTGACAGATTGTTTTCCCGAGGGGTTTCATTAATTCGATCTGGAAGAGAAGGATCAAGAATTCGTATCCCCTCAGGTTACTTGACTGAGTAGAATTGAATCGGACGGTCCGAAAATGGAAATTTTAACTTGGCACGCATATCAAAGCACAAATAATACTGCTCCCTACTGTTATTCCGATTATCCACTGGCTGAAACTAAATCTAGACCGTCCATTTTAATTGTGTTGAGTCAGGTACTTGCGAGGGACGGATCCATTAGGGATCAAGGAATGGGACCCAACATTTAAGTTTAATTAATCTTATTTAAATCAGGTTGTCCTTGATTGAATCTGTGTCTGGGGAAGATAGGCATGATTCTGTTTGTTTTTTTTTACTTGTGTTGGAACGTGTTTCCAAATACGAGATTTAAAAGAGGGTTTCTGAGAAAGAATCCTGCTGCTGACCTAATTCACCTAACAAGATTATTCTTATATTTTAAAAAGAGAGGGAAATTACAGTAGATGGGCTACAGTAAGTTGCGAAGTAAAACGTGTTTCTACTTCACACAGTATCTTAATTTTTAAAGTTTAAAACGTCGATCCGAACCGTTAGATGTGGTCTCCATATTGAAACGTGCTTGGAGACCAAATTTTATATTTTTTTGGAATTTTTTTACTATTTATTAAGCAATTTTGAAAATTGTTATTTTGCTATAAACAGTAAAAACAGTAAAAATTTATGGACCATCGGATCAGCGATTTTCAAAATTGCTTAATAAATAGTAAAAAAATTCCAAAAAATGTTAAATGTGGTATCCAAGCACATTTCAATATGGAGATCATGTTGAACAGTTCGGATCGGTTGTTTGAATTTTTAAATAGCAAAATATGAGGGTGAAGTAAAATAGTCGCTGTACTTCGCAACTCACCGTAGCCCATCTCAAAATTACAGTACCTTAAGGCCGTAGTTGTACAAAATGTCAATTGTTAGCAACATACAAATATATTTTATATTTACGTATGAATCTGCTATCTTATTCTACAAAATAAAATTGAAATAAACCTCTTTTATAGAAGTGTGATAAAACTTAACTAGAGTTTTCGACTTTTCGTAGAGGTGGTTCTGAAGGCAGTTAAAATATTTTCTATCATCGACCACCGTAAATGTAAATTAAAAAAAAAAAAATTGACCCGAAATTTTTTTAGTTACCATCTTAAAATTTGAAAATTCTGACCTTAACTTTGATTTTTGGAAATTTTTAATTTTACCATCCACACAATTGAATCTTAATATTTCAATTTTCTTATTCAAATGACGAATTCAAAACGTTGAAACCGATCTACTTCACGACTTAAATTAATTTACATACAAATTTATTAAAATTTTAAATTAATTTAATATAAAGTCAAACAGTTAAAAAAATTGTACGTTAATTACAATGTATAATTTTTTATCATGTTTTTAATGCTTAATTTTATATAAAATTAATTCAAAATTTATAAATTTTGCATGATGTGGATCAATTTCAACGACTTAAATCCGTTATATAAAACCAATTCAATAAATTTTGAAATTGAATTCACTAAAAATAATTGATGAGCGAAGTACACTCAGTTCTACTCGATTTTATAACCCATCTCCCGTAAAAGAGGAATCACATTTGAGGGTTACCGGACTTGAGTACAATTGAATTGGACGGTCCAAAATTATTCTTTTTAACTTGACACGAATCTCAATGCACAAATAATACTGACCCCTGCCCCATCCCGAGCAAACACCGGGAAGCGTATCCTCTACGGAGTCGTTCCGTGCGGAGCTTTTAATCTGGTCTGTTCGTTTCGGATCGGACGGACCAAATTAAAAGCTCTGCAAATTTTGAGAATTTTTTTTTTCGATTCGAGCAAGATCTGATCTGTTCCGTCCGATCCGAAACAAACAGACCAGATTAAAAGTTCCGCAAGGAATGACTCCACAGAGGATACTATTCCCAAACACCGGCGGAGAGTTGAGTCAGATATCTTGAAGGATACAGATCTGTAAAAGAGTGGCAAGCTCTAAACTTTCTTTATTTTTATTTTTTTATGAAACAAGCTCTAAACTGAAAGAGACGGAAGAGTGCCAGGCTGCCAGCGCCCGGCGGCAACAATCTCTGACGCATTGCTCGATTAATTTCGCATTATTGCGCTGATCAAAATAAGAGGTTGAGGTTGAATCGTACCGCAGCATTATAACCGAGAAAGAAATCGAAAGCTCCCATGGCACAAGTTTTGGGCCCATTTTTCTCTCCTCTTTTCATAAAAGCACGGTGGGTTAAATGAATCCATATCTTCTCAGGTATTGCAGAGGAACTCTACAGTTTGAGATTAAATCTCAACAGGTTTGGAATTCTCATCACCATAGGGTTAGTATTTTTGGATTTTGAGATTCGTGCCAGGTTAAAAAGAATGGTCCAGATCTAGTAATTGTAAAAGATTCTCTGATAACTGGAGAGGATGTGAATACGGGTGGAATTGGGACAAAAAATCTAAAATGTGATGTTATCCTACGAATATCGCATGAGCATGATTTATTCCCTTGCATTTCTATACTCATTGCTATGTACTTGCGTGTGGTTTTTCCTAAAATTCATCTCGAAATCTCTTCTGAAACTTGTAATTTAATTACATATCACAGCCCAACTAAAGTAATTCTAAGCCCATAATTTGTGGGCAATTATAGGCTCCTTTGTTTTCTTTTAATTAGTCTATATAATTATCTAAATTCACATGATCTACACAGTTTCCTGCTCATCTTATGATTAATACATATTTATTTTAACCATTATAAATATTAGCTCAAAAAGAAAATTAACCACACTAATTGAAATCGATACAAGAACTTTTCGATTTAAAATAATTGTTCATAGTTGTCATGCTTTTAGAAACAAATCTTGCTCGTTATGTCGTGTCGATTTTTTTTAGGAGGATAGATAATATAAACGTTTTAGGTTCGTTCCTTTTAGGTTATTCTCAATTATTCCCGATTAATTGCTTGGCGGTACTATGTCCGTCTGACAACCGCATACTGCTATTTATAACACTGTTGTATACATGATTTATATGATGTACATATCATGTCCAGTGTTGTAAAAAACGGTCTTAACGGCCGTTTAATCGTTAACGGCGGTGAAACCATTACGAATACACTTAACAGATGCAAGTTTGCGGATGAAAATAATTAATCGGTTGTTTTACCACTTAATCATCTGTTTATTCCCGTTTATTTCTACTTATTCTAATAAATACTTATTTTTCACATTGATTTTTTTTTGTGATAGTGTGTGGTAATAAGTTTTATAAATCATGTTTTGTAGTTTTATTTGTACTTGGACATACATCCAATATTTTTTATATATGTTTTTTTTTCTTGCTTATTTTGAAATTGATTAATTCTTTTGTTATTTATATACCATATATTTTTCTTACTTACTAATGTATTTTTTTCAATTAGTATAAGACGTTCATTTATGAAACTTTATTATCATAAACTAAATTTAGTGATTTTATGTTTGAATGTTTCATTTCTTTCAAATAATATGCTATTAGTATTTGAAAACGCTTAATTCTTGAATTTATTTTTTCATTAAATAAATGTGTTACAGACACATGAAAATTCTTATGCTTTAAAAAAATATAAACGTAATGATAATAATGGAACTAAGTTAAATTAAGTTTATTCGGTAAGTTTAATGAGTTAAATAAATTATTTTTAATAAATTATAATATATATACATAAATTTAATAAAAACGTTAAATTGTCCGCATATTGATTAATCATTTGGTGATACTCTGTCCGTCCGACGACCGCATACCGTTATTTACAACAATGATAATGTCTATATAAAATATAAAAGATGCAGGTTCCAATAGCTCATATTTTTCATACCTCATCATACCTCGCATTTTATATCTTAGTTTTCAAAGTCCAATCTGTCAATTTGAATCACTTAACAGGATATCCATATTAAAACATGCTTGAAGACCAAATTTTATAATTTTTGAAAAAAAAATTACTAATTTTTAAGATAGATACAAAATTACTAGTTTTTTTAGATAGATACAAAATCAGTCTTATTTGAATTGGTTTAACAAAATATCGTACAAGTTTTCAGAACAATTATTGTCAAAATATCGTACAAGTTTAAAAAGTATCTACCAAACAAAATTATTGGCGGATAAGATTGGGCCCCACAAGCCAGCACAATGATTTTGTATTTTTGTTTGATTAAGCTTATGTGGGGCCCCATTTTTTACAGTTCTTTTTATTACGAAAACTGCAAGACCATTTCTAGGCTTTCAATTGATAGTATGATGTGTACGTAAATCACATCCAAATTAACAAAAGAAAATAACTAAAATGATAACGAAAAAGGGATCGATTACATCACCTGAGACCTGTTTAATTAATAATTACTGGTTCGTGAACATTCGAGTCTGTAATTAAAAAATTAAAAAAATTCAGAGTTATTAAGTTGGAAGTCCAAATAAATTAAGCTAACTATGTTGTAAATAATTCATCGAGCAGATAAGTACCATCAAGCGATTAATAAGAAATAATCAGTTAATTAGTTGGAAAAATCCGTGACAATTTGATCACCGTCAACGACTAATCGGCCGATTAATCGGTCTAAACATACGTTTTTTACAACACTGCTCTTAAGTGATTGGATTGCGTGCGGCCATAATCCTAAAAAAAAAATGCAACAATATAATTAACATTTAAAAATTTAGGTGCAAATTTATATAAAAAATCATAAAAAAAATAAGAATCATACGATAAATTAAAGTCAGGAGCGGAATAGGTATAAATATAAGAGGCGGGATCCAATTACACTATTTTTTGGTGATTTTTTATATAAATTTGCACCTAAATTTTCTGGCGATGATATCATGCAAATTTACAAAGTTCAAAGTTCAAACATATCCATTGGTTTGAAACACTCTTTTTTGAAACAAATTTCTATTGGTTTGAAACACTCTTTTTTGAACTTTGTAATTAAAATATCATGCAAATTTACAAAGTTCAAATAGTCGATCCAAACCGTTCAACTTGATGGATATGTTAAAATGTGCTTGCAGATCAAATTTTACATTTTTCTGATTTTTTTTTACTATTTACTAAGATGGGTACAAAAATTCAACGGTCTGAATATAACGATTTTGTTAAATACTTAATAAATAGTAAATAAATTTCAAAAAATGTAAAATTTGATCTACAAGCCCATTTTAACATACATATTATGTTGAACGGTTTGGATCGACTGTTTGTAATTTGAAAACTTTGGAAATGGAGAGTGTAATTCGGTGTCACCAAAAAAGGGTGTAATTGGATCCCTCCTCATAATATAATGAATAGAGTCAATTAACTCTATATTTTCTGGCGGGTTTTTTTAATAGAACCGGTAGAATAAAGATTGAATTAATTACCAACTTATCACAACATCTCTGTATTTTCAGTTTTTAATAAAAAATGTTTCAAACCTAGGGGTATGTTTGGATGTGTCAACAAAATTGACACCACTTTATGTTATCTCCACGTTGTGATAATTCATTTAAGATCTTACTTGCTTATATTTCCTCTTAATTAGCACACTATTATTTATCGATTACAACTATTCACTATTCCAAATGTACAATCCAAACAATATTTTTATTATTCCGAATAGCACTATTTTCACACAAACCTAAAAATCGCTAATTTTTCTCTATTCTTATTTACTATTCTCAAATTTTGTTATTCTAACTCTCATCCAAACGTACCTAGAAGATCAGGGCATTAAAAGAGTCCTTATTTGTAGTAGTATGTGGAACATGAAAAATCAAAATGATAGAATTTGAATCGCTAGCTGTGATAGAATCCGTATTAATTCAAGGGGTCTGCACAGTTATTATGTGCATAATTCATTTTCATAATTGCATGATCTCGTTGCGGAATCAGATTGATACCACAACCAATGAAATTTTACATTTGTGTTTGCCAAAAAATTTAAATTACTAACATTAATATGATTATATGAACTTCTGAACGCAGTATCATGCGTTTACTATTCATCTCCAACACATCCATTTAAAATTTTAAATATATAGTTCTGTAGACATGTGCTCTACAGCTCAAGTTGAATTCATTTTTGCATTAACAAATTATCTAGTCACAAATACTGAACGTAATGTTTAAAAATGAGGAATAGAGAAATAATTTTTTTAATTTTCTTGTACAAATAAAAGTCTGGTCGCTAAGTACCGAAATTTTTATCAATACCCAAAATAATATGAAATTACTAAATCTACCCACTTTTTCGGTGAAATTCGAAAATTGCCTCTTCCGGTGACTAAATGACCGGACTAAAACCAACTTTCCGGTGATTTAGTCACTGGATTCAAGATACAATGCCCGGTTATCAAATAACCGGAAAGTAGCATGTTTGTTTGGTCTTTTTTTTTTTTTTACAAAACAGAAATTTTTTAAATTTTTTATTTTTTGTATTGAAATATTAAAAATGTTGAATATATTTCTTTGAAAATAGATGGAATACAATCTAATTTGATTTATTCAGATCAACATTTTTCAGGTCGGATTTTTCGCGGTTGTAAGAAAAATTAATATATTTCTTTATGTGTTATTGGAAAAAAATAAAAATGCTTAGATTCTGAGTTATTGATCCCGATTCAAAAGTCACTTCTAGGTAAATACATAAAATATTGTCATCTTTTAGTACATTTAATTTCTAAAAAGTTGCATATATTTTTGAAAAAAAAAAAACTTTAAATTATTTAATGATTGATACTCCAATACAACTTTATAGAAATTAAAAGTACTAGAATGATTACAATATTTTCTGTATTACAAAGAAGTGACTTTTGAACCGCGATAATTAACTTACATTCAAAATATATTTTTTTTCCAATAACACATAAAGAAATATATTAATTTTTCTTACAGCTGTGAAAAATCCGACCTGAAAAAAGTTGATCCGGATTATTTGTTGCAGTCTTTCTAATAAATCAAATTATATTGCATTTCATCTATTTTCAAAGAAATATATTCAACATTTCTAATATTTCAATACAAAAAAATAAAAAAATTCTGATTTGTAAAAAAAAAGAGCCAAACAAACATGTCACTTTCCGGTTATTTAATAACCGGACATTGTTTCTTGGATCCGGTGACTAAATCACCAGAAAGTTGGTTTTAGTCCGATTATTTAGTCACCAGAAGTGGCAAATTTTCGAATTCCATTGAAAAATTGGATAGATTCGATAATTTCATATTATTTTTGAGTATTAATAGAAATTTCGGCGCTAAGTAAGATAGAACTGAATTGTTATTTTTTAAAGCCATGTGATTGATGGACAATTTCATAGTTAAAAAACCCAGAGCAAAATAGATTTGATGAGAAATTGAAATGATAAAGATTAAAGCAGAACATTTAGATTTTAATGTGGATCGGTTATGAAATCCATCAAATTTAAAGTAGGTCTGGTGGCTATTATAAACACCTTAGAAAAAGACACACGCTCTCACGGGTAACTATCATAGTAGTAAATTTCGATAAACGATCTATCCGAGCCATATAATTTTATTTTGTAATTTCGATAACTATTTACCGTTTTACGTTTCCAAATATAATATTTGTTGTCATTTTAATATATATTTTTTTGGTGTTACTTTTGATAGTTATTTAAAGCTTACCATCACTTAATGTTTAAATATTTGCCAATATACCAATCCCCATTAGCATTAAAACAGGATCCATTATGAAAAAATTATGCTAACAAAATAAAAACTACAATCATCAATGTAAAAGACATGCATGCATTGTTGCTACATTTTTGAAACATTTTTCTACGAAACGCGTATACTAAAATTCAAAATATTATAGGAAACTTTTAATGTGCGATTTGGATATATTAATTACATCATCCCTACTTCTGAAATTTTTATTTATACCATATTTAAAAAAAAAATAAACCAAAAAAACTATTTTTTTGGGGAATTCCAAAAACACCAGGTTGTAATATACTGATATTTAGATTTCTGGGAGGCTTCCAATTCAATCTGCGGCCGTCTAAGAATGGAGCCGCAAATTGAATTGACGACTCTGGTATTATTGAAATTTCCCAATTTTATAAGTGTTTTATTATTATTTTTTGAAATAGTATTAATAAAATGAAGAATAAAATAAAGAATTTATAATGAATTCTCCAAACCAATATACATATATGTCCATAAAAATGAAGAATTTATAATGAATTCTCCAAACCGTGTTCTTCTCAAATTCCGAAAATTAAGTCGAACACACATATCCGAATTGAGATCCGCTGAAATCCTAACTGAATTTTAGGAACCAAAAATCCCCCTCTCTCTATCTATCTCTCTCCTCGCTCTTCTTTTTAAGAGAGAGAAAGAAGAGAGAGGAGAGAGATGAAATGGAACCACCTATCGACGTGTCCTTCTTACCTTATTTCTAAAATTGCTTCAAACTTTTCTTCGGAATTTAATATAATCAAAATCAAATCATTACAGGAAAACGACATCATCCGATATTAAATTGTCAGATCTTTCATCTCAATCTAAGCGCAATATTAATTCTCCTTTATTTTATGTGGGACCCGGTTTTAAGGCCTCTATCTATTTTGCATTTATTTCCAATGTAAACCCAATTCTTTGTTTTTTTTAGTTTTATTGCAATGAATTTTGTAGTCTTTTGTACTCTCAAATTTTGTTCATCCTTTCAACTGATCATTCATATTAAAAATTAACATACTTGTACTCTCAAATATGCATACTTTTTGTTCTTTTTGATCATTTTCTAAGCCCCCCGTGTTGTTCATATGCATATCCACGTAATATTTTATTTATAAAAATTAATATAAAATAATATAAGATATTTGAATGCGTATTCAGATATTAGATATCATAGGCAGAATCGTAAAAAGGAAATAAATTGTTCAACATAGCTTAAATTTTATATCTTTTTGAAAATTTCTTATAAGATATGAACAAAATTACCGTTTTAGATGGTCCATAATTTTTTGAAAAACAATGATTTTGTACTTGTCTTAAAAAATAATAAAAATATAAAATTTGATCTCTAAGCATATTTTAACGCGGATACCATGTGAGCAATTTATATCTTTTGTTTAAACTTTGAAATCAATGATAAAAAATATTGGAATACACATGAGGATGAAGAACTGGGACATTTACTCCTCATTATATTAATATTATTATACTAGTATCATATTCGTGCGTTGCAACGGGGACATTATAAAATATATCAATGAAAATAATCATTATCCAAAAATTAAGACACATGTTAATAGAATATGTGATTATGTATTTTTAATTAATTTTAATTGTGTTCTCTGATAACAATTTGATGATGTGATGATTATTTATTTTTTAAGTACCAATGATATCAAATAATAGCTCGATTCAAATCTAATATCATACAACAATTCAATATCGACATATAATATGATATCAAAAAACATAAATAAAAAGTGTTATCGTGTGTATGTATAGGATACACACACACACACACACATATATCATAAGAGAAATATATATTCACACACACGTTTCAATTTATATTCTTCTTCTTCTTTGTTTCCAATTTAGAATACACACACACACATTTGTATATTATATACTGAAAATATATTCTAAATTGCCCACAACAATATGTATAGAAATAAAGAAAGAGAAATAAAAAAAAAAAAAAAAAATGATTTCCATTGTGATCCGTATAGAAACGAAGGAAAAGTAAGAAAACAAAGAAATAAGAAAATGAAAGGTGGAGTCTTCTCAATTGAAGAGGAGAAATATGGAAACAGATAAACATATCACTAAATTTCAGAGTCTGTTAAATTTTAATTGTAACGTATCGTGTGACAGCACATGTAGTGAGTATATTTTTAACTAAATTTATAGTTATATACATAAAACAGATGCTTTTAATCAAAAGAAGACAAATTATGTAATTGGAGGATTGAGATCAAATTCGAAGTTTCATCTTTCAATCATAGTCGTTGGCGGATTGGACACCCAACGTGCTTAATAATATAATAATAGAATAGAGATATAAAAATTATGCATATCCATTAATCCATATCTCGTATTTGCCTCGTCCCTGGAGGATCACCTCATTTTACGGTTTGAAATTTGGATCGCAAAAGGAACAGTATTTTTGAACTTTGAAATTCGTGCCAAATTTAAAGAAACGGTTCAGATCTAGTAACTCTACGGAACAGCATCTCTCTAGGATACGGATTCCCAAGCCCTAGTCAGATCTTTACTATTTCCTCCTTTTACGTTAAGATAAAAATATCTCTTGGCACTTGGCAGCAATAAAGCGCTGCTCAATAAGGGCCAGCCACCTGCCCCCTCTTCAGCCATTTTTTTTTTTTTTCTACAAATGACTCTTCACACTTTCACAGTCTTCGGATTTACTCGGATTTAGGGCTTTGTGTCGTTGTTCCAGAATTTTTTTATTTAAAAAACATTATAAAATAATAGAGAGAAAGAGGAAGAGTACTAAGATGTATCACAAAAAGAAATAGAGGAGTGCGTATCCTCCTCTGAGATATCTCAATTTTTGTGGGGTGGTGATGTCGGACTGTGCTTTGAGATTCGTGCAGAACGTAGTTAAACGGTTGGGATTTTCCATAAAGTCACGCAAAGTTTGAGATATCTCAGAGGATACGAATTCGAAATAATATTCCATTGTAGATTTTTTCTAATTAAAACTTTAGACCAAAAATATTTCTTACAATCCAAAAGATTTTTTCCTTTTTTCGGTTGCCACGTATACACATGACGAAAGTCACCTAAGATTCTATTTTCATGTAATCTAGGGACTAATTTTCATGCAATTTAATAACTAGTTGGATTGAAAACAGATTCTTTGTGGCCTTTATTTTGTGAACATATATAGCAAGCAGGAAAATAACTCTTTGTGGCCTTTATTTCCGGTCCTAAGTTTAAATTCAAAAATTTTCTCTAATTAATCCATCTATGAATCAAAATTTTACAGTATTATTTTTTTCCTTCTATTATTTATAATATTTTTTATAAATATAAAATTCTCTCCTTAACTCTTTACCATCTAGCAAGAAGAAAAATAAATATTAAACCATTTTTGAAGCATAATATGACACTAATTGCTATTTTGAGGCGATTAAATTGGACTGTCAAAGGAGTTTGAATCTGCTGTTTTTTTTTTGTACTATTCAATTTTTTCAAGTACGTATCTCAATGGAAAAAATGTTTAGATAAGAAAAACAGAACCCTGCTTTTTCAAAAATAATAATAATAATAACAGATTTCATTCCCTGTCAAGGAGGAGATGAAAATTTGATGGTATTTAAACATTTTGAAATGTTCCATGAATTCAACTTTTGAGCTAGTTGGATACTGGAATCTAATTCTAATTTGATGTATTTGAGTTGAATCAAGTGGAATCGAATTCAAGATATATTTGATCTCCACACAAGCTTAAGCTGATTTTATTTTGTATATTTTTAAAAATAATAAATTACAAAGCAACTTGAGCTTCAATTGATATTAGTTTTGGTGAAATATATCTAGATATTGATATAAGCTGACTTTGTAACAAAATTTAGTACATTAAACAATTTGTTATTGATGTTTTATGTTAAACTATAATGTATTTTAAGAAAATGTATTTATGTATAACTATAATGTGGTATCTTGTTAATTTTTATTTAAAATTTTCTCTATTTATAATTTTTTTGAGAAGAACTTTCTCTATATTATTATTAGTTATGTTATTTGTAACTTATTGTTACTTGTGTTTTTCATAATTAGTTCTATGAAACAAAATTCGCCGAACTCATTAAACCCGACAACATAATCAAAAACTCAAATTGAATGATTTTTATTTTGATTAGTTAAACACATATTTAATATATTGTGATCAAAATATAATAAATCGGATTGACTAAAAATATAAGATCCTACTAACATCATCACTCGTGAAAGAACCAGTATTTAATCTAATTGTAAAAGCATATGGTGGTGTTCGGCAACCTCCACTTAAGAGTCCTTAAAAGTCCTTTAGACTCCTTAGCTTCTTAATCCCACCAGATAACATCTCCTTAGTTCGGATTAAAATTTGCTTCTTTTGGCCAGATAAAATCTTTTTTGTGCGGATTAAGGCACGGATTATATTGAATTAAGTTTCTTAACACATTTTTTTAATCCGACTTTACCGAACAAGTACATTTTAGTCCCAATTAAAACTTGATTCCAACACATGTGACGACCAACCTCTATATATCTTTGAATGTGGAAAGTCATGAGTTCAAAACTCGTTAAGAAAATCATTTGTTATAATTACAGAGAATTTGAAAAGGATATTGAGTAACTTGACCACAACTCAAGAACGCGTCTTTGTCACTGAGTGAATAAATCATTTATATTAATACATAGAGATTTGAAATGTATTGAGTGGCTTGACCTCCAACTCATATTTCAAAAACTTGACCACAATATTAGAAAAGTATATATTGTGAATTTAATAAGGATTTTCATGAAATATTAGAAAAGAACCCCTGTTTTGCATAACGAGAAATGACAAAAATGTCTGCAGAATTTTCAATCCAATAGATAGGTCCCTGCAGAATTTTCAACATGGATATATGGCCTTTATAAATAGACAAGTTTGGACCACTGAAAAAATAGTTTTGTAAAATACTTAATAAATAGTTAAAATTAAAAAAAAATGTAAAATTTGATCTCCAACCACATTTCAATATAAATATCATATTGATTGGTTTGAATCGACTATTTGGACCTTGAAAAATTTCAAAATCAAATTGTTGTAATATATTGTAATTTTCAAATGTTGTAAGTGAATCCCTGTTTTGCATAACGAGAAATGACAAAAATATCTTTGTTCTCTCAAATAAATCACCTGATTCAATCCAATAGATAGATCCCTGCAAAAATTTTAACATGGATATATGGCCTGAATAAATCACCTGATTCACATTAAATATGCATTTATAAAAATGAATAATATCCTTATTTTTCAAGGTTTTTGAAATATTGTGGTCAAGTTTTTAATCTATGGGTGGTCAACTCACCTCCAACCCCTTCGTTAAGAAAAATTTAATCTATGGGTGGAAACTATATATAATATGGTTCTTCAATATTAGAAAGTTGAATGATTATGAACTTGAAATATCGCACTTTTTTATTTCTAAAATATAAAAACTGAGCTTATGTTGTGATTTGAAAATTCCTTTCTTAGAACTGAACATTCAACGAACGATTTTTGTGAATTTAGTTTTTGTTGGTGCAGAAGAAATAAGGCTCGGGTTTCTAATTATTTCGGTCTTCCTAAATAACAAATTTCATTAAAAATGTTAACATCTATTAAATGTAAATTTTGGTAGATTCAGAAACTTTATTATATTTTGAGGATGTATTTGTTGTTTTTTTATTGTTCTTTTTGCGAGGGAGGGAAAAAACAACCTCAACAAATTAAATATGAAATTGATGTGACACAGAATACAAGACGCTTTTAACACAAATTCTATCCATTCTCGTTGGAGAATTTATTGGATAATAAATAGTCAATTCCTACTGACTAATAATATATCTATCTGACCAATACATATCAATCTAATTTTATAATAATAATTAATAAGGGCGGTATGGATCAAGTTTAATTTCATATCATCTTTTTTAAGGCCCAATTATTGCCGAAATGTGTATTTATAGCATAATAAAAAAAAAAAATCAAAACAGCCTTGTTTGATTATAATTCGAGAATTATCCAGGCCGCAGGGGTGTTCTACGGCTCCAAATATTAAGGTCCGCATAGACTTTCTATGGCCCCAACTTTTCTTTTCTTTCTTTTTTTTTTCTTTTTTTTTAGAGAAAATTTATTAACTAATAAACAAAAAAAAATGTTTCATTCGATAAATAGTTCTGCGGCTGAATATTTCATTCGAGAAATGGTCCGCACAAAAACCAATAATAAATTTTCTCTTAAAAAAAAGTTGGGGTCGCAGAATGGTTCTGCGGACTCCGGTCTGAAGCTATAGAAACCTGTGCAGACCCCAGTATTTGAGACCGCATAATGGTTATGCGGCCTGGGTAATTCTCGAATTTCCATAAAACAAGAGTGATTTGTTTTTTTTTTTTATGCTATAAATAAAAATTTCGGCAATTATTAATTGTTACTACAAACTTTAATACATTATGTGCTTATAATACACCATATTTCAATTTTTCTGTATTCTAACTCCCGTTCATTTTATATCATACATTTTAGTTCCAAGTTTGTTATCATGCCATCACTATATTAAAAAAATGAAACATAAATAACTACATGAAAAAATAAAAATGGAGTACAAAAATGTAACCAACAAGTTTAAGATTTAATTTTCCAAAATAAAAAGTTTAAGATTTTATATGTGGATCCCAATTCGTTGCTTTTTTTCTAAAAGAAAAGCAAGACACTCCTTTAGAGAGAGAAAAGGAGAAACAAATAAAAAGAAGAGAGAAAAAGAGAAAAGGAGATAGGTAGGAAAAAATAACGGATTTAGATCCTCGTAAAGTTTTTAAGCTAATGTATTTAAAAGATTTCAATATATATA
Source organism: Carex rostrata (assembly GCF_964058835.1). NCBI lineage: Eukaryota > Viridiplantae > Streptophyta > Magnoliopsida > Poales > Cyperaceae > Carex > Carex rostrata. The sequence continues at coordinate 8,676,087 of NC_135918.1, forward strand.
CAGAGAAAATGAAAACGATTTTTTGTTCTAATTTTCATAACAAATAACTTGGTTTTTCAATTTTTAAAGTTCAAACAGTCGATCCAAACCGTTAAATGTTTAATATATATTAAAATGTGTTTGGAGACTGAATTTTATATTTTTTTTGAAATTTTTACTATTTATTAAGATGACTTGAAAATTGCTGTTTTTCACCTTGAAGATCAAATTTTATATTTTTTGAATTTTTTTTATTATTTATTACAATGATTTGAAAACATTTTGAATTTAGTCATTCTTTCTCTCTGTATATAATTATATTTTGAGGGCTCATCTGAATGTTTTTCGTGTTCTTGTAAATTGAAAGAAAAGAAAAATCAAATCTGACGAAACAAGTCGAGATATTTTGAATCTCAGGCAGTATATAAATCTCACGTAACTAAGACAACGACTAAGTTGAAATACCGCTTGATATAACATTAATTCTGACCAACCTGGCCTACACACAGAAGACAGGTAAATAACTTGTATACGATCACAACTAATCCGAACAATCCTATGATATCCGTACGATCGGAGAGGATATGATCGTATGAGCCGATAAACACTTCTTTATATCTCCTCCTCTCAGCTCAGGCTCTCTCTCACTAACCGCGGTCTTCCCTATACTAGTGGCCACCTTTAAAGTTTAAACCCCCAACACATAAATAACTCCAAAACAAATTAATACCACCATCTCATCCACCCAAATGAAAAGCCGACCATTCACAGCCGTCTCCGTCGTCGCTGCCGCGGCGCTCATCGCCGGAGCGATCCTTCTTACCTCCAGCTTCTTCCGCATCTCCTGCTCACGGCCCAGCTTCTCTAGCCGCACCTCCTTGTCCCACCCCGACCTCATGACAGCCACCGTCCGCTACGCCACGTCCAGGGTGGTCCCACAACAGTCCCTTGCCGAGATCTCTGAATCCCTCGCCGTACTCCGCAAGCGTGCCCCTTGCAACTTCTTGATTTTCGGGCTTGGCCACGATTCGCTCATGTGGTACGCATTGAATGCTGGCGGTACGACTGTTTTCTTGGAGGAGGATCCAAGCTGGTACAAAACTGTGCTAAAGGGGTCGCCATTTCTGACGGCGTACCATGTCGATTACCGGACCCACCTGTCGGAGGCCGATGAGCTGCTCAAGGGGTGGAAGCAGGAGAAGATGTGCGCGCCTGAGAATGCGTATCTCAAGGGGAATCAACGGTGCAGATTGGCTCTGGATAATTTGCCCGATGTGGTTTATGAGAAGGAATGGGATGTGATTATGATCGACGCGCCTAAAGGGTATTTTCTATTTTTTGTTTCTTTTTCTCCTGAAATTACTCATCTATTTTCTTTTGCCAGTCTAAATTTATCTTTCTTACCGCTTCATATTTTTTTAGTAAAAAAAAAAGGTTCAAGGTTCAAACCCCTTTGGCAGCCTTTTTCAATGAATTTTTACCAGAAGTCAACTCTAGTAGTTGAAATACAGTCCTTCAGATCAGATATGTTCTGATTGCTTAAATGCTTAGTACAAAACCTAAGAACCAAAATGCCCAGTTCCAAAGTTGGTGTTCTGAATTCTGATTTTGAATTCAATTTGGGAAGGAAGTTTATTGGTGCAGGATGGAGTTGCATAGCATATACTATATAGTACTTGTGCTGTTGTATACATTTGGTAGCTGTGGGCCTGTGGAGAGTAAAAAATATTTAATTGTTCTTTGCTCCTTTTCTGGAACTTGTATTAATTTAACATTAATAATCTCTATCTTGAGTGAAATAAATATATAACATGTCTTCTAGACAGTAATCCTCATCTCATCTCTGACCTACCAGGTCATTTCCCAAAAGGAACATTTTTTCTCCAAATTTGTATAGAGTGTGATTTGATTCTATGGGATGAGAAATGTATAAATAAGGTTTTAGAATTTAGAGTGATATTCATCATTTAGAAAGTTTTTTTTTTTTTTGTGGGGGATTCAAGGCTGTAGGACCAGAACGCAGATTTGGTGCATAATATCTTTGTAGATTATCCTTCACATTAACATTGCATTTATATGCATTTAATACATCATCATAAATATTGAAACCAACTTATCATTTTATTAGAAACAAATAAAGAGTGTCAATTTTGGGCCATGACCTGTGTTGGCTTATTACTAGAGATTAGAGAAAATAGCCCTGCATTTTATTCTCCGGTTTTGGATTTATGAACTATTTAATTACCTTGAGAAGTTTAAAATGCTGTTAAGTTATAAATTTACATTTTTACTGGCGAGATATTGGATTTTTTCTTTTTATTGGTGGGACTATTCTATGATATGTAATTTAGGCATTTTTGACAGCCTAATCCTGTGGTAAAAACCTGCCAATGGGCTCATAGTATTGATGCCGAATCATTAAATTCCGATTGAGAAATTACAAATATGATTTTCCAATTACCATGAACTATAAAAATGTAAAATGTTTATTAGTATTTCTTGAGTTCTCAAAGTCGGTTTGAAGTTTGAACTGATTATGCCGTTACATGCAGATACTACGCAGCGGCACCAGGACGGATGGCCGCGATATACTCAATGATGGTTATGGCAAGAGCCAGAAAAGGCGAAGGTGACACTGACATTTTTTTGCATGATGTCGATCGGAAGGTGGAGAAGACATTTGCTAAGGAGTTCTTATGCAGCAAGTATCGGGTTGGTGCTGTCGGGAGGTTGTGGCATTATCGAGTACCACCCGTCTCCCGGCAAGGGAACGAGACCGGCGACCCTTCCAAGAAATTTTGCTGAGTTAATTTCTTGACTACATATTTATTGTTACTTTTTTTTTTTCCCTTCTTTTCCTTTGAAGCGGAGGTAATGTTTATAAACACGGGCATTTGGATATTGGAACAGTCTTTCATTCCTTCGTATCTGTAATATTTTTATTCATTTAAAGTGGCCACCTCGCTTTCCTCTGATGTACCATGATATATTTGTTGGGATTTCAAGTATGTTATAGTGCAACAATTTAATTCAATTCATCAGTTTGTTAACAATATTGATAATACCTATCATTATATTAAAGAAATATAAGAAAATTTTAAATAAAAAATTAGTTATTTTCTTGAGTAAAATACTTTTTAACTAGTTTGGAGAGCCTTTTATTTAGCTTTTCACAAGGGTATTAAATATGCCATTTGCATAAGAAAAGTTAGTATAAAGAGATGTTTTGAGTTGTCGGCTCTTTTTGTGCATTTTAGATTATTTAAAGCTATTTTTATTACGGACCCGCATAAATGCGGGGCCCACTTGAAACAGAAATATCTAGGCGCTGGTGCTATTTTCGGATGGCAAATATTTAGTAGGAATCGATGGAATTTTGAGTTGATTGGGATTTTTAGACTAAGACCCGTTCAGATGATCATAATGTTCTCAATACATTCCCATCATTTTCTCCAAAATTGTTCCCATCACAGTGTAATTCGGCAGGACATCAAAGTACATTATTGATATCCCACCTCGGCTGATTACTCTCTCTCATCTCTCTATTGGTCATGAAATGGGCCATGTTTATTATTTCATATAATACTAACAAATATGCTTGAACGGCAACTGGCTACCAAGATCATATATAAAGGAGTATGACTAATATAATATCAGTGTCATTTCAGTTTATATAACACTAATTTCAAAAACTATCAAATCGAATTCAAATGGTGAATCTAAATCGTTCAAACCGATTTACTTCATTAGTTGTGCGTTTACATGTTAAATTTATAAGTTTTTGAGTTTATTTTATATCAAGTCAAGCGGTCAAATATTTGGATTCACCATTTGAACTCGATTTGATAAGTTTTTGGAGTTGGTGTTATATAGACTGAAAAGACACTGATGTTATATTAGTTATACTCTAGAGTACAGCTAGGGTGTTCTTAAGCTCACCAAAGTGTTTGGTGAGCTTGACTCCAAAACTCGTCAAATCGGTTTCAAATGACGAATCCGAATCGTTGGAACCCGTCTATTTTACGTGTGATGCGTCTACATGTGAAATTTTTTAACTTTCGAATTAGTTTAGTATAAAGTCAATTGGTCAAAATTAGAAGGTTAATAAATTAATTTTAGTGCATTCATTTTTTGAACATGTTTTGACCGCTTGACTTTATACTAAACTAATTCGAAAGTTAAAAAATTTCACATGTAGACGCATCACACGTAAAATAGACGGGTTCCAACGGTTTGGATTCGTCATTTGAAACCGATTCGACGGATTTTGAAGTCAAGCTCACCAAACACTTTGGTGAGCTTAAGAACACCCTAGTTCTACTCTATACTCTATATAAAGAGGTATCTAGCATCTTCTTTTTACCGAATTCACATCCTCTCCAATACCTAATAAGGGAATCCTTTCCAATTACTAGTTCTTTTTAACTTGGCACAAATCTCAAAGCTAAAAAATACTACCCCTATTGCGACCCGAATCTCAAACTGGTTGAGATTTAATCTCAAACCATAAAGTGAGTGCAATACCGGAGAGGATACGGATTCCTTTTTACCCTTTGTGGGACTAGTCATTTTTAGTCCGATCCGGAATTACAACTTTACAAATTTATTTAAAAAACTTACACATTAATTTCTTTTATTGAAACTGGGACTGACTAACTAACTTTAGTTGTGAAGTCAATGCACGTTTTTTTTTATCATTACATCAATTTTATAAATATTGTTTAATTTTTTTCTTATTTTAAATTACATCAATTTTAGTTCCTCTTAAGGACAGTGCGTAATTTTATATTATTGGTACATCAAAATTATAACTATCATTTTAATTTTTTTTCTTATTTTAAAATATTACTTTTTACAAATTACATAAATTACATAAAAATTTAAATACTTGAGATCCCACATTTTTCATTTTATTTCGAGACTCAATTTGATATCTCAGTTCGGATTCCATATATATATTTTCTTATTTTAAATAGGTGAGAAATTTAAATAAAATACATAATTTGAAATAAATCAAGATTTCCTACAACTAATCTCACGATACAACTGAATACTCCTTTTAATATATTTCATAATCAATTCTATGCATATCCGTGCTCATGGATTCTCACTTTTTTAAAAGTGAATTTTCTCATCTCGTTAAATCTCATCCGGTGTAATTTTATGACAAACAAACAGGACCTAACGGAAATTTGTACAGCAGTCCTTTTATCGTCTCCTGCGACGTGCCAACCTGTGGGATGCCTATTACATAGAAAGTTTCTATAGTATATAAGTATACGCTTAGGGCCTGTTCGGCCGACAAATGGGAATGGACACGGGCACGGGAATTGAACTGAAAAATACTGTTCCCGTGGGAAAAAAAAATTCAGTTGAAAGGAATTTCCTCTATGATCGAAATAATATCTGACGAAATATAAAAAATATAATAAAATTCATATGAATTAGAGGAAGGCTTAGGGCGTGTTCGGATGTCACGGGATTACGGAATGGGAATGGGAATGAAAATGGGAATTCACTTTTGAAAAAGTGAGAACCCACGGGTACGGAATGCACGGGATTGATTATGGGAATATAAGAAAATGAGTGTTCGTATGAATCATGGGATTAATTGTGAGAAATCTTTATTTATTTTACAATATGTATATTTATTTAATTGTTTTAGTTTAGTTTAGTTATAAATAATTTTTTTATTTAATTATTGTTTTTAAATAGTATAGCGTTTTGTATTGATTTTAATCAATTAAATTAAAGTTAGCTTAATATAAAAAAGTAATTAAATATAAAATTACAATGAAAAAAACTGTCATGCCACCATCTATTTATTTAGACCAATAATATATTGTAAATTTAATATTTTATGGGTTGTAAATTGTAACATTTGATAAACATATATTTTTTTAAATTATATCAATTAAATTAAATAAAATTGATTAAATAATAATATTAAAAAGATGAACCGTTTCTAATAAAAAAATATTACTAAAATGGTACAAATAAAATAAGAAAAAACAATTAAAAACGTTTTAAAAAATAAACATTTAAAATATCTAATGACAAAAATAAAATAAAAAACAGTTTACAAACATTTGCAAAAAAAAAAACTATATCATAAACATTTACAAAAAACAAACATTTAATCTAATATATAGCATACAATTTCTTGCTTTAATATCATAAAAATTATTAGAGCACCAGACCAAAGAATAAAAATTACGCATGTATATTTCTTGCATCTTATTGTTTCGACATAATAAATTGTATCAGAGCATATATATTGTGCTTCTTGGTAATTAAATAGTTGACATTAAAATATATGATTTTTATGCTCTGAAACACATGTAATTACAAAAGAAAAAAGAATCTGGAACTGGAACATAGAATTAGTCCCACAATTCAAAATCAAATGGGTGAGTTTTTCTTTATATATATATAGGCTAGCGCCTGTGTGATTGAGAAAATTAAAAGAAGTGAAAGAGAGTCACATGGGGTGGAGGCAGAAAAATAAAAAGAGAGAGGGTGGGTCCCGGCAAGAGAAAGAAGATTGGGTAGAAAAAAAATGAAGTTTGAGGTCCGTTTTTTGTTCCCACTCAATTGTATTGAAAATGACATGAATTGGTACAACCGCAGGAAATATTTTGGAAAAAAAATTGGCAGTCGAACACCTAACTGGGTTTATGATCCAATCTGGCCCAAACCCATTAAAATTTTCATAGGAAATTGACATCCGAACACGCCCTTAAATGGCTTTATTTTTGTGCCTCTATCAGTCTCAGTTTTTAAAAATTTAATTATATAAAATTAAATTTAAATATAAAAATAATTCATGAGATATGATATGTATTATTTTCTCTAAATATATGTAAATTTTTATGATATTTTAACTTTTTTTTTATTATTATCAAGAACTTGTAAAAATACAACAATGTAGATAATTTCTGAACTTTAATTTTTCAAATTATTGATTCATATGAAAACAAAATACAAAAGTGATAATTTTTTTATGTGTATGAAGAAAATAATATAGATAATATCTAATAGTTTTATTTTAACATTTAAGTTTTAAAATTTTTTGTTATTTGAAAATTAAAAAGTGAAGGTGATGGAGACCAAATAGGGAGCCATTTAAACCCTCGTTACATTGGATTTTATTATTGATCGAAATAAGAGCTGAAAAAAAAAACATACACAATGCACTACAAGTTCATTCTCACATAATTTTATGCATATTATTTGATCTAAGTGTTTGATTAAGATTTAATAGATTTATGCACATTCTAAGAACAGAACTTAAATATTATTATTTATTAGTTAATTTACTGATTTTAGGAGCATATAAATGACCTAGGTTTATCGAAAAAATATAAAAAGAACAATGCACTATAAATGCATTATATTGGAATTTCTTGTGTAATTTTTTATGTAATTGTTTTGTTAATCACGACTAGAGTTCTACACATTAAAAAAAAAAAAAAATGAAAATTTTCTATCGATTTTTTCGATTTTAGGATCATAAATGTGATCAAAATTGATTAAATATATGAACGCTTGTACAAACACACTATAAATGTATTCCGGCATAATTTCCCAAATAATATTTGACTTTTATGTTTGAATTAGCAAGAACAAATTTATTCATACAGAGGTTTTAATTTATGCATTCTTATGATTTAGTATATATAAACTAATTTACATACAATGGATATAACTTAGATCTATCTTTCAGTTTTGACTTTTGATAATTTTAGGATAAAAATTACGGCTTAAATTTATTTAAAACTTCAACGGACACACAAAATATATTGTTACTGTATTATAGCAACATTTTTTGTATAATTTTATAAATATATGCTCATGTCAATGTTTCATATAGCACCAATATATAAATTTGTGCACATCAATGACACAACATATATATATTGTCTGTCAGCTTTGGTGATTACAAAATAAAGAGATTTTCAAGTTATTGGAATCAAACATAAATAGAGATTAATCATATCAAATTTGCATATCGCATATTGGAGTTAATTTTATAAATTTCGTAACATTTTACTCTAAACAATATAAAAAATCAAGTATAATTATAATATTTTTTTGGGAATAAATAGATGTTAATTGACCTAATTCAATTAACTTGAATCCGCATATGTATTAAGCTTATTTAAGAACTTGAACAGACCTCCAAAAAACCCAGGACAACAGAATGTTTATAAGAATAATTTGAATATATAAGAACATAACCTAGAATTATTTAGCATCCCTAATATGATAAAATGAATTGAAAAATATGACCAGAGACTCACAACGTGTTATCAAAATGCATTTAAGAAATTCTTAATGCATAATATTTGATCTTCAGTTTAATTTACCATTGATAAATCTATGCATATGTAATACAGTGTTTTAAAAAACGTCCGTTCTGACTGATTAATTGACCAATTAGTCATTGGCAGTTATCAAACTGTTACAGGTTTTTCCGATTAATTAACCAGTTATTTTCAATAATAACCGATTATTCTCGATTATTTCTAATTAATCGGTTGACAATATCATTTCCGTCTGATAAATTATTTTCAACTTACATTGATTAACATGACGTAACTATTAACGTAGCGTGATTATCCACGTTTTTTTTTTCTGATAGCTTATTTATAAAAGAAAGTTTATAACAGCGCATAATAATTTATGAAAATTTTAAGCTAAAGGAAAATTCTGATTTTACTCAGCTGCAGGTGGTCTCCATTGAAAAAAAAACTGGAGACACCAGTATACGTCTCTTAACAAATCCCAATTCTCCCCGGTGCATAGCAGTTCTAACTTCCAAACCGATCACAAATGGCGGCTTCGGTGTACGGCGCCGAAACTCCGGTCGACGCCGCAGATTCGGAGCGCACATCTTTCCGTCGAGCGGAGAAGAAATACAAGCTCTACAAGTCTCTCCTCCCCAAATCCAGGTCAAACTCGTCATTTCATCTCTCTGCAAACCCAATATCGTTGTTAAATCAAGCCCCCAAATTGGATTAATTCTAAACTTCTAATAAGGGGTTCCATTTATCGGTACCAGTACCATTCCAGTTTCTCCTTCACATAATTTGCAGAATAGTGGCATTATAATCTGGAGCTAATACATAATTCTTTACATTCACAGGAGAAAAACAAATGCAGTAAAACCAACCTTAGACCTAACCAAAGTAGTTGATTTTAGAGCCGCAATTAACGAGACACCGCCTCACCGAATGGGAATTATCAGGGTTGATTGTCATGATTTTGATCAACCTGTTTTTGGATTGATTGATCACCCTGGTAGGCATTATTGCTTGAAAAAGCTATCAATACATAAGATTATTTAACAGTTAGTGATCTATTTCTCAAGTTATTTAATTTTTGTAGGTTTTTATTTCATTCCAAGTGCACTCTCAATTGAAGAGCAATGCCACTGGGTTAGAGAAAGCTTGCAGAGCTTTCCGCAGCCTCCTAATAGAACAAATCTCACTGCCTTTTATGGTCCCATTTTTGATTTGTTTGATGCTGCACAAAACCAAAAGGTTTTATCTAATCTAGAAAACCTAGGCAACTGCCAAGGAGAAACACAGAAAGAGGAAATGGATTCATGCAAACATCCTCCAATTCCTGCAACTAAACTTCTTAGGAAGTTACGTTGGAGCACTCTGGGATTACAATTTGATTGGTCTATGGTAAACCCCATTATATAACATAAAACTTTTATACCATTGGCATGTGGTTAGGTCGACTGATAATCCTTGAATTACCTCTTTTGGGTGTAGCGCAACTACAATATATCATTGCTGCATAACGAAATACCAGAACAGCTATGCGAACTTACTAAAAAAATGGCTTCTCCTGCCATGTCATCGGGAGAGGAGTTTCATCCCGAAGCTGCCATTGTTAACTACTATGGACCCGGTATGTGAATCCCAATCCTACCGCACCTCGTTAAATATAACTTTAATGTCAATTACATCCCACTTTCCTATTGCTTAAGATTTGGTATTCTTTCAGGTGATATGCTAGGGGGCCATGTTGATGACATGGAAGCTGATTGGACTAGGCCTATTGTGAGCATCAGGTCATATTTGTTTGCGTGTTTTGTTTATTATCCTTTTATTAAAAGATTATGCGCAAATTCTGACTCAATGCGTTAATCCCTCTGATACAGCCTAGGTTGTAAAGCAGTATTTCTTTTGGGAGGCAAAACAAGAAATGATGATCCTATAGCTATGTATGTTCGGAGCGGTGATATTGTACTCATGGCTGGTGAAGCTAGAGAGTGTTTTCATGGTATTCATCTATTCAGCGCATGTGTGTGTGTGTGTGTGCGCGCGCGCACGCGTGCATGTACATGTGCCAAATAAGCTCAACAAATGTTACTCTTTTTCTTTGCAGGCGTGCCTCGGATTTTCACTGATGAAGAAAATGCAGAGATAGCTTCACTTGCAACTCAATTTACCAGCAAAGATGACAAATTTATTTTAGACTATATTAGAAATTCAAGGATAAATATTAACATTAGGCAAGTAACCTAGGTGTTTTATTTTTTTCTTGTTCGAGTGAAAAAGGGGCTTATTTTTGCGGTTTTAAGTCAGACAGTTTATTTCGGATCTGTTTGTCCAAGGAGCAATTATAGAAAGATCCAAAGAGCCAAAGGATGATACAAAAGAAATGTCATCTGCTGGTTTGTTGTGAAAAATGTTGTATAATTTTTAGGCAACAATTGCATTTATTTTGTTCTCACAAGGGCGTTTTGGGAACTTAATGGTTTTTTTTGTGTGTGGTTTTAAGATGGACATTTTGTTGTGGATGTATCCAAAGAGCAATTATTGAAAGACCCAAAGGTTGATGCTAAAGATACATCATCTGCTGGCTTGTTGTGAAAACTGATGTAAACTTGTAGCCAACAAATGCTTTTATTTCCTTCTCTTAAGGGTGTTTTTCAGTTTCTATTTCCTTGGAACAGAGTTATTTTGGTTGTTCTTATGATTTGGTGAGTGTTACAGTGTAACTCGATAAATTACCACTTGTAACATTCTACATTGCTGTGGGTGATATCGTCGTAACATCTCACGAATGATATTCTGAGAATGGATATGAGTGTAATATATGCACCTGAATCTATACAAATGTACACTGGTACCAACCTCTCAGCACAAATGTTCCACATGCTTATTGCCTCTTAATATTAAGTTCTGAAAAGCAGCCTAATGCAGCTAAGCATCAATATTTCTTAATTAAGGTGAATTAGTTTATCAATGAAGTAGAAGCAGCCAGTTGAGATTCATAAATAGAATTAAGTACAAGAGCCAGTAAAACTGTAGCAATTGATAAATATATTTTACCAGTCCTGCAACATACAGTCATAGCAAAACTAAGCAGTTAGTTGCAATTTCTGAGGATCTCCTGAAGTTGGCGTGGTGTTAAGATTGAACTAGCATCTACATCAAAATTTGCACTTTCCAGTTCTTTGCGAAGCTGTAAATCAGAAATGAACAATATCCTAAAACTACAAAGAAAAAAAATCTTGAGGCCAATGCACAAAACAGCGGCTGACCTGGTATTTTAGAAAAGAACAGTATTTTACAATACCAGGCCTTTTGTTTTTCACCGGTTTAATTTTATTTGGTTTCAATAAAACTTGTACAATTGAGGCTTCCAACTTCTTAACTATCATTTCTATGAGATTTCTCCAAGTAACTTCCACATTACTGCTGATATTCACGAGAGAGAGAGAGAGAGAGAGAGAGAGAGAGAGAGAGAGAGAGAGAGAGAGAGCATACATAGTCGAGAATAGCAGATTGCTCCTCGCAGCTGTAGCTCCTTATACGCTTTAACATTTCAAGTTGCTGCAATGTGAATGACTGTGAAACGTAATATATCTTTCAAGGGTTCAATTAGGAAAACAGAACTGTGCATGTTTTTTACCTGATTTTGCAAGATTTGTTGAGAACTCATTTTTTGTGCAAATTCATCTGGCTCCAGCTCTGCCTCATCTATTGCCATCTCCTCTCTATTAATTAATGTAAATTATAAAATTACCAGGTCCAGCACACCAAGAATTTTTCCTTGAACTCTTGTGCAACATTTGGGATTTTGGGTATAGCTTTGGCTATAAACAAAATATATAAAATGCTTATTATATGCATTGTTCATTTATTTGCCTTTTATCTTATTACATTGTTTTGGATGGAAGAGAGAACTTTTTTTGTTTAATTTCCGTTTCTTAAAGGATATGTTATCTTTGTATTTAATACCAAATCAGACAGTTCATCTCATGGTACACTCCTCCATGAGATGAGCTTAAGCCTTAAGACCTAACACTATTGCTAAGTAAAAACTAAAGCCTGCTAAGAATGCCTTACTTTGCAACAAATTGATAAAATTTGATCATCAATTCCATGTCATTCTCGTAAACTGTGTTCACTTTTCCTAAGCAACCGATCCCAAACCCTGGATCTGAAATTTGAGGATATGTGTTAAAAGAAAATCAGTAGATCACGAGTTTATGAAAGAAGATAAAGCCCACCTGGAAAGAAAACAAAATAAACATAGAAGCACACAAGTAGTAGATGAAATGGTGGCCAAATCATCACTAGCAAAGATCATAAAAATGAGTCTCAGATAGCTTTCCTGGGCCAGCAGACTTGCTAGATATGATAAAGAAATGGACTTACTGTAGGTATATCAAGTCGGAGCAATAACGCAAAACTAAATCTGACCCAGTTGTTGGTTGATATTATAGTACATTATGACAGAAACCCAGTATTACGTAGTGGTTTATGATTCATAACTGGTACTGTAAGTCGAAGATTTTAACCAATGAAGCAAGATAGTGTACATTTGATATTGTTTAACTTCACACTAAAAAAATTTAAATCAGTTGAATCGAAGAAAAATGCACCTATGCCCATCTCAAGAAGAATTTCCTCTTGAATGGCAGTTGTCACAGCAACGGCCTCCTGTGCACAAATAAAGGATGAATCAACATTTTTTTTTTTAAAGGAATAACGAGAAAAAAAAATATTGCAGTAATCATAAAGGGTACATTGAATGGGGAAAATTAACCTGATTATCTCTGACAGCATCAACAATGCGCTTCTTGACATCTAACACCAAAGCTAAATTCTGGTTAGCAATAACAACCAACGCATAATAAGAAAAAATAGTGGACTGGGATTTGATAAGAGAAGAAACAGACCGGGCCGAGAGACGAGGAAGGAGAAGCGGGAGAAGTGGTGGAGGAGCTGCTCCCTTGACAGAATCTCTTCGCTTTTTCCGGCATTCTCCGATGACATATTCCTCTTCTCCGGCGATGGTCGCTTCCCCACCTAGCAAATAGCACCCACTTCTTTTTTATCTTTGCTTTTTTTTTTCCCCCGAATTTTTGAGGAAATAAATCTGCTGTGATTCTAATGGAATAACAGGGTCCTGTTATTCCGATCCCAACCATTCAAATTCTTTGAGATTCGTGTGTAAAAGGTTTCTTCATTGAGATTAGCATATGAAAAAATCTTAAACGGTTGAAATTGAAATAACAGAACCCTATTATTCCATTGGAATCACAGCAGATTTATTTCCAATTTTTGAATGGAATGGGTTTATGTCAGATGACGATGGGCCTAGCCCGTTCTGTGGCATTGCCGAATAAATCTGGGCTGATTCGGCCCAAGATCATTTAAATTGTTTTAAATTCACGAAATATTTTTTCATGATGGCTCAAGTTGTTGACAATTTATCTTTACAATTTTAAATAATTTTTTTTCTCTTTTATAATTCTGATTTGTAAGTTAATTTGAATATAAACACTATATATTTTTTTTAACTAAAAGACTCCGGTAAATTCGTGCATCTTTTAATACTACTTTCGAAAATTGAATTTGCATCTCTTTATTTAGAAACGAAAACTAATTCCATTATACTAAGTCTGTGGTTCTAATCTAAACACCGTGTGGTTACTTAAAATAAGGATATATTTGATATTTGATCACAAGCAATAGAACAAAATACTAAATAATTATATTAGTGTATGTTGAATTCTATATTTAAAATAAGGAGGGATCCAGTTACACTATTTTTTGATGACACTGGATTATTCCCTCCATTTTCAAAATTCAAATAGTCGATTCAAACCGTTCAATATGATTGATATATTAAAATGTGCTTGCAGATCAAATTTTACATTTTCTTGAATTTTGTTACTAATTATTAAGATGAGTACAAAAATCTAATGGTTTGAAAGCAACGATTTTGTAAAATACTTAATAAATACTAAATTTTTTAAAAAAAAATGTAAAATTTGATATGCAAATACATTTTAATACATCTATTATGTTGAACAATTTGAATCGATTATTTAAACTTTAAAAAATTTAAAAATACAAGATGTAACCAGGGGTCACCAAAACAGTATAAGTTTTGAGACGGACATGCGGTCCTTATATACACGAAGGCCAGGTAGGACCTTACATCATTGAAAGATCGTTTAGAATCTTATTTTTCGAAATTCGTAAAATATGAAAACAAGCTAATAATTGACGAGAAAATGTAAGATACTTGGTCTACACTGCTATTCGTGCGGTTGCATAAAGCTGGTCTTTTTGGCCTTTCTAGCTTTTAGAGGACAAGATTTGTGCACTAACCACTGGTAGTCTGGTAACCAGTAAAGCAAAAGTGAAGGTGGGGAGTGCTAAAATGAGGGCAACATTTGAAATTTTGAGAGCTGAGAGAAATATTTTTCTCTAAATTCCAATATTGTCCTTTTGTTTTCTCTCTCATATCTTTACAATTAATATGTCATAATTAATACATAAGTCTATTAAGGAAAAAAATAACTAAGAAAAATTATTCCAAAGAAAAGGAAAAATTATATTTTTTTTGGTAACAAGCATCTCTCTCTCGTAGCAGCTGATAATAAATATAAACTGAAAAAATTATATTAAATAATGAAAATTAAAATACAAAATACAAACCATCAAAGATAGTTTTTTCACCACTGCTCACGTACTATATAACTTCCTCCTGGTATCTTACCAGTACGTACAAATAGAGCCAAAATACAGAGTAAGTTCCACAAGCAACCTAAGAATACCCAATTTGGTTTTGACTTTTATGACATATCAGAAAACAAATAGCAAGTAAAAAATGATTCTATTTCGCATAGGCCCCTCTTAATTATAAAATTGCATTTACCCTCATCTGGTACCTGGTCTGAGCCTCTCTCTTAAAAAAATGGCATGAATCAAACCTTTTGTATCTCCTAAATCACAAATTCAACAAAATATAAGTACAACACAGCTTCTATTTACAGAAATGGATCTTAGAAGCAACACAACATCGATCTTACACCGGATGAAACCATCCATACCAACCTGATATTCTCCAATTATTTTCTTGCAACTGGCAAGGTGCTGAATCTGCAACTGAGATCGATGACAGATTGAACTGGTACCATGACAGATTGACAAGGTTACCTTACCAGCAGAAACTGATACTGACTTCTACCAGCAACTAGCAGTATAAACTCTAAAAAGACATAAAATCCCGAAAGAAACATCATCTCAAACAGAAAAACAGCCTAGACAGTAACCAATGTGAAGATTTACTGTATGATTTACAAAATAACAGTAATAAAAAATAACAAAATTTCAATCATTTACTGTATGAATCAAAAAGAAAAGCATAGAGTACATATGTGGAGATAAATAACAGAATTTCAATAATTTTTCAATTTCTTGCAAAATTGAAGAGTTTTCTTAGATAGCATAAAATATCCATACAAGCATAATTTCAAAAATGCATAATATAAGCTGGAATTATTTAGCCCAAAATACCCCTTGTCCCTCACACTATATGCCTACACACTTTGTTTTATTCCCACATAGAGGAACTTACATTTAAATCAAACAAACTTGCATTTCCATCATCAAGTCCTTCACCCAAGCCGCTCCGACGAGAAGCTTTGACAAACTCAAAACCAGAAGGATCCCGTCGCGTAGAACTTACCGCCTTTCTCTTATTTTTTGACTTTGGTGGACGGCCTTTTGGAGGTCGAGTAATAGGTTCGAAGGGGACATCAAATTGATTTATGAGTTCTTTTATTCTTTCACGAGCGGTATCTTTTGTAGAAGCTGGCCATTCTTGATACTTGGTGCGAAGTTCTTCGAGTATGACATCAAAGCCATCATCATGGTCATCGTTGTGTGTAGCCGCATAAACACTCAAGCTCCTTCCATCAATCCGCCACTGTGAGTGTATCAAGTCAAAAATTAGCGGCTCATTTCTCCAATTACTCATTTTGTGAGCACATGGAAGACCCATAGTTTTTGTAAATTTCCCACTGCAAACCACACTCATAGTACCCAACTTTGCTTTCATGTGTTGGTTGTGTAGCTCTTTTAGAGCATAATGAGACACATGGTAAACAACATTTTAAAAAAATGAAATATTGCAACAGTGAAGAAGAAGCATCTTTTCTCTTGAAAGTTGCGCCTATAAAAAAATTTAGGAAACAACAAATTAGGTGATTCTAAAGTTACATAATAAATAAATATTTGAGATTAGAACATAATGTATGTGTTGAGGAGTACCTTAATTTCATTGAATTCATTTTCAATTGCAAGACACATTTTGCTACGCACTTCATAAAGATCGCCGGTTGAAACTTGTAAATACTTCTTAAGTTTGGCATGTGCTGATTCTGCTCGTGAAGATGCACGGTTCCCGAAGTGCAAGTATTGATCGGTCCATGCACCGACAAATTTCTCTTTCAATGGTAGCCACACATTTTCAATATACTCCAATGCTTTCTTTTTCTCCATGTACTTTGATTCAAATTCTTTCCAGTGTTCCTTGTATTCAAGCTCAGTTGAAGAATATACTACATTTTTCCAAGAACTCAAAAAACCTACCCAAATCTCTTCAGTTTCAAAATATTTTTTACACTTTGTCAATATGTTTTTCTCTATATGCCACACACACAGCAAATGTTTGCACTCTGGAAAAACAATATTAATTGCATTTATTAATGCAAACTCTCTATCAGTTATTATAACATAAGGTTGCTTCTCACCCAGAATTTTACTAAACATTTTTAATGCCCATATGTAATCTTTCTCGCTCTCCCCTTTCAGAAAAGCAAAACTCGAATAAAAGGAAGTGTTGGAACTTGAAATTCCTATGATATCTAGTAATGGCATTTTGTATCTATTGGTTTTGTAGGTACAATCCATAATAAAGATATTAGGAAAGTTTTGAGTTAACTTTACCGACAACGGATGAGCAAAAAAGAGATGAGTGAGATGGCCTCCTTCATTTAAAATGTCGTACATGAAACTGCCTTGGGCAAGCTCTTCCAATAGAGCTTGAATGACTGAACGACCCGCAAGATTATCTTTGCGAATTTTTTTTTTTGCATTGTAAATGGTTTTTGAGATTGCAGAAAGTTTGGGATTATTTTGCCGAAGAGAAGAAATGATCTGCCTTAGTGGTATTCCAGATTTGCTCATATGGTCAACACTTCTTATTTCTTCTTGTGATAGCCTACGACATATCGGATGCCCGGTTACATCAACCGAAGCTTCATGGTTGTGTAGGTAGTTCTTTATTTCAATCATCCATAACCCATTATCTTGTCGTTTTCCCTTAATCTTAAATGGACAATCTATTAAACGGCTTGCTGTTGTTCTTTTTATTTGGTCTATCGAAACATTGCGCTGGTCTCGATAGCAACCACCTCTGTCACATCCCAAAACTACATACTTATCTTTTCTCGAGCTACGAATTGATAAACCATAACCTCTTTCTAAGAAAAAAGCGCGTGTTCCCTTGATCAACTCATCAGATGTCTCGAAGCTTAACATGATTAACTCGAGCTTTTCATTCTCTATGTCATCATCACTGATCGGCTCATTAAGATTCATCTGTCAACAAAGTACGAAGTTCTTTAGAATTATATATAAATTGTGGTTCTTAAGTACCAATGAAGGAAAAAAAATGTAAGGTGTCATAAAAACATTTTGCTGAGCAACCGTGATATTTCACCAGAACTAAATATCCAACTTCTTCAAATTTTGGTTTATATGTTGTGAATGTCTGATACAATTGAGTCATTGTTGCAATGAGATGTTGACCGGTGTAACACTGGTTCATACGAACACAATTTCGTTGGTGTACCAGTCAGTGCAGGGCTGTACCATATCAGTATTTTCTTGAGTAACATATGTGACTTTTTACTAGAAACAGTCAGGTCTTGTGCTGAACTTTCTAAAATTATCAATGGTTGACATGTTACCACTACTTCAAGGGGGCATGGTCATAATGATAATTTGAAAATAATTTTTCTAATGGCCATAGCCTTGCCGAGAGAGTAAATTTCTCTTGTGTTACTTAATATAATAATAACTATTAGTAGTACAAATGTATAGCACTCCCCAATTATAATATAAAATGCTAATCCATCTCAAATGCCCCCAAAATTGATTCTTTTTATTTCTTAATTGATGTTATTTTGCTGCCTCAACTGGCAACATGATGAGAAGCAATTATCAAGTTTGTTGCACTGAATCTGTTTTTTAGAGAGAAAAAAATGTTGAATTCAAAAATACATAGATAGCTTACCTTGTAACCTTCTGCTCGAGATTTGGTGAGTTTTTAATCAATTTCTCTCGCTTGAAGTATAAGCCTTTAAGCTTGCTTGAGTTGAGAAATTCAGCGTATATGAGAATTACGCAATTTAATTTCCTACTAAGTTCTTTTCCAATTGATACTGTGTGATTCATTTCCAATTTGGGTACACGCTGAACAATAATTTCGAATTAAAGAAAAAAATGAAGAAGAAAGATAATCACGAAGAAGATTCTTGGGGAATTAGAATGTTTTTCTGGAGTGTGATTTTTCTCACGGAAGGAAATGATCTGTGGGCTAATTTTCTGACTTCCTTTCCTTTTTTTACTTGTTTTATTAATTGAGGTTAGAGAGACAAGTTAAAGGGTAATATTGGAATTTAGAGAGAAATATTTCTCTCAGCCCTCAAAATGTCAAATGTTGCCCTCATTTTAGCACTCCCCTTCTTAAAAATATCTTAACTCTACACTGTCTACAACATTTTTAAATTGGAGTTAAATAATTTACGAAAATGACAATAGTTTGATAGACATGTCATTATATAGAAACCAGCTAATACGTTTATATTAAAGCTGCACCACAAAATTTTTATAAGTCAAATTTCAATTATTAAAATTCAAACAATTAATCTAGACAGTTCAACATGATCTTCGTATTAAATGTGACTGAAGACTAAATTTTACATTTTATTGAAACTTTTATATTATTTGTTTAGATAGGTAGAAAATTTTGGATCATAGAAAATTGTAATTTTCTATCTATCTAAGAAATAGCAAAAAAAAAAATGTAAAATTTGATCTCCAAGCACATATGAATTTGGAAATTAAATTGAACTATTTAGATTGATTATTTGAATTTTGAAAATTGATATTTGACTTATATAACTTGGTGGTGAAGTTTTTATATAAGCGTATTAGTCGGACTCTATTATATAGCCAGTTTGGCTTAATAATCTTCATACAATTTCATAATGGCTTTAATAAATTGTTAGATATATTTAAAACTATTATGTACATATCATAACAACTTTCATCATTTGATGAATGATCAAGTATGGATCAATCCTCATTATTTTTGTATAGATGCACTATGCAATACATAAATCTTATCGTTAAGATTGAACTCCAAAAATTTTAATTGATTTTTTGATATTGTTCAAACTGTCAATGTTTTTAACGAAAACAACAAATCAGCAAATGTTCAGTGATAACTCTGTGAATTATGATGTATTGGCACATAAAAGTTAGCTAGGAATTTGTGCTCGAGCAAATTTACCTAATTTTTTTAGCATTGCAAAAGCCTCTAATTAAGCAACCTTTATCCAGTGTCCAGTAAAGCAATATTGTAATCCGGGCCAGCCCAATGGCACTAATTTGGGCCCATTTTGTGGTCAACAGAATCTTTTCCTTGGATCCCGCGCGGCCACACCACAAGGCGAATTCATATCTTCTGCATTAACTGAAATTTTGATTTAAAATTTGGACCATCCGATTGAGATATGTACTAATATTAAAGTGCCCCGTGCGTTATAGGCTTGGGCCGGATTGGCCCGAATTCTGATCGTACGGTTTAGAAATTAACTCAAACAGTACGTTAATGCAGAGGATACGTGTCCACCACAAGGCACCTCGTGTCACACTCGGGACCGCACACGACCAACTTTCGAAAGCCAGCAAATTTTCCGAAATATCTGCATGCACTCGGTTTACGAATACCGACAAAGTAACCTTCGCCGAACGCCCTGGTCCATGGAAAAAGGAAATGCTGGTTTTTGGTGTTATGTCGTCAAGACCTTTCACAAACCCATTTTATTTGTAGTTTATAAGACAAGTAGTATATGATGTAGCGGGTCATTCATAAGAGTAAATTAAGGATTTCTCGTTAGCCTACATAACAATGTGCAAAGGAGAGCCGTAACCTTATCCCTAGCCAAAAATTCCACTTACGCGCCTGCTAATGCGTCTTTCTCCCATAAACCATTTCGTTCCCAAAACCCTAGAACCGCGCCAAAACTTCATTCCATTCTTAATTTACAATTTTAGTTCCCCCCCACCAAATTTGCAATCCTTTTCTCCCTCCATCTTCCGGCCTAAGCTTCACATTCGAAATTCCCCCCAAAATTTTCGAACCCTTTTGAAAACGCTATAAATTCGCCTCCACCCATCACTTCCTTCTCTGTACCTCTCCTCGTATCTTATCAATCAATCTCTCTAATTAACCTTTGACCTATCAATCCGTTCCCTTCTCAGAATTTCATCAAAAGAATAAGAACCCACCAATCTTCAAGAAAAATAAAAAGAATAAGAACCCATCAATCTTCAAGAAAAAAAAGAAAATCAAGAAAATGCCGGCTGCACCATCATCAATTCCAGCTTCTTACCTCGAAGAACCGCTCCTTGCGCCGAATCCAGAGCGCTTTTGCATGTTTCCGGTCAAATTCCCCTCCATTTGGGAATTTTACAAGAAGGCGGTGGCTTCTTTCTGGACGGCTGAGGAGATTGACCTCTCTCAAGATTTGCGCCACTGGGATGTAACCCTAACTCCAGACGAACGCCACTTCATCTCCCACGTGCTTGCCTTTTTCGCCTCCTCTGATGGCATTGTGCTGGAGAACCTTGCCTCTCGCTTCATGTCCGACGTGCAACTCCCTGAGGCTCGCGCCTTCTATGGTTTTCAGATTGCCATAGAAAATATCCACTCTGAGACCTACTCTCTCCTTTTGGAGACCTACATCAAAGATGATGTCGAAAAGTCGCGTCTTTTCTCTGCCATTGAGACGCTGCCATGTGTGGCCCGCAAGGCGGAGTGGGCCCTGCGCTGGATTGATTCATCAGAGTCCTTTGCTGACCGGCTGGTGGCATTTGCGTGTGTTGAGGGTATCTTCTTCTCTGGTTCGTTCTGTGCTATTTTCTGGCTCAAGAAACGCGGTCTGATGCCGGGCCTGACCTTCTCCAATGAACTCATTTCTCGGGATGAGGGATTACACTGTGATTTTGCGTGTTTGTTGTATGGGTTGTTGAACAGGAAGTTGAGTGAAGAGAGAGTCAGGAGTATAGTGATGGATGCGGTGGAAATTGAGAAGGAATTTGTGTGTGATGCCTTGCCGGTGGGTCTGGTGGGGATGAATGCCGATTTAATGACCCAATACATTGAATTTGTGGCGGATCGACTGGTTATGGCATTGGGTTGTGACAAGATTTATGGGGCTGGGAATCCATTTGATTGGATGGAGCTTATTTCGTTGCAAGGTAAGACAAATTTTTTCGAGAAGAGAGTCGGGGAGTACCAGAAGGCGTCTGTAATGTCTAGCCTGAATGGGAACGGGGGCAACCATGTTTTCAAGATTGATGAGGATTTCTGAGATTTTTTTCCTTTTATTCTTGGGAAATAATTAAGTGGTGAATGGCATTGTTCAGTTTCTGTGTTGTGTAATGTTATGTTTCCTAATTTCATAATGCCTGGAAGGTGTTTGATGAAATGTCTAGAGGTGGAAGGAGTAGTTTAGAGGGGTATTTCAATTGTGAGTCCGAGTCGTATAAATGTACCTCATTTGCTTCTTTGGGTAAAATGAATAATTAGCTATTTCCATATTTCTGTTCACATCTAATGATATTTTTTATGATTGTGCAAAATTAACTGTATGGTGCTTGATTTGTTGGTTTTAATAGGAAGAAACAATTTGCATTCTTGCTAATGCTCTGATTTATCTTTCTGATACTCATATCAATAGTTGAATTTATGGGGAAAGTTTATAAGAAAGTGTTTACAAATTACAGACTGCCAGAGAACCTGAGAGGTAGATCAGATAAAAGTAAAATTTTGCAAATTTAGAGAAAATGTACTTAAAATAATCGTCAAGCTTTTGTACACTGATACTTGCTACACGTTACATAAAATACAAGATTGAATTATTGCTATTCTGCAAAATACAATCACATGCATGTCGTCCCTTTCCCTTCATTGATGCCAAGGCAATTGGTTGTTGCAATGCTTATTTAGGGGTGAAGGCCTGCATATGAGAAATTCAAAAAATTAGAATCCTACATTGAATTAAATAAGAACTAGTAGAGTAGTACCTAAAAAGCTAAAACAAATGCAACTGCACTTACAGCAAAGATGGTTGCATGGCCGGGATCAGAAAGATGTGCAAAAAGGTTGTCAATAGGTCCGGTACCAGTATAATTTGCCTGAAACCATGCACCCATAACAGCTAACATAGCCAACCTCCCGTTCTTTATCTCCTTGGTTCTCAACTCCTTGATCTTCTCGGGATCTCCAGTGCCCCAACCCAATGGGTCGAACCACAACCCACCTGGGTAACCCACATCTGTACCTGTCAATTTGTTGTTGGGGAATATGGGGTCGGTGTTGACAGAACCGGGTTTGATGATGTCAGCCCAGCGGCGCCCCTCAGCCCATCCAATGAGGATCAGTTCGATTATGAAAAGAGTTGTGGTGTCGGTGAAGTACTCGCGTTCACCAGCGGTGTACCATGAAGGGGTGTTTAGTATCCCTATCTTGGTCAGAAATTCAGGAATGAAAATGCCGGCAGCACCAAGCATGGCCCACCTACAGTGAACCAGCTCTGCCTGTACATTCCACCGCAGGCTCTCTGGGTCGGATCCTGCATGTAAGTTTGGTTGCAGGTAAGTACACCTTTGTTATTCAAATACTGTTATTTCAATTGAACAATTTCAAGAGCTAATCATGTCACTTAATGGACTTATTTCAACCCCTTTTTCTTTCACCGTCTTCTGTGTCTGGTTCTAATTATAGAAAATTAATTGTATATGACAAACTTGTTTGTGATTTTTGAGAAAAGGGAAACAAGAGGAAAAAAAAAAAAAACTAATATTGAAAATTAGGAAGTTCATCCTTGACGTACCAAGGCCCAATGGATCAAATCCGAAGTCTGCTGGAAGGCTGCAATTAGAAATAAAACACAGAAATGTTAAACTTTTTTAAAGGTGAAATGCAAATGTAAAAAATGAAACGAAAAGAATGTGAAAAAAAATATTAACCTTCCATCAAGCCACGGAGGAGGGGTGCTGCCGGGGAACCAGAGAGGCCTTTCTGAGGCCTCGGCGCATACCTTGATGGATCGCCGTGCACCAGGTGCAGCAAATTTCGCACTTTGTCTCAGGCCCCTTCCTCCGAGGAAGGACGATCCCCTTGTTAGCCCATTCCTGCTTTTTGTAGTGATTTAAATTTACACTATTCTTGTAATTAATGAGAAGATCTGAATATCTACTTAATGCAATAGGAAGTTAACAAATTGACATGATGTACATTAAATCATTAAAATGATCATGATTTTTGTGGATATTATATGAATAGAAAAAGTTATAAAATCTAACCGGGCTAGAGTTGTGACAGCAGAAGAAGAAGCAGAGATAGAAGCCATCTCTCTGGTCGTATTTTTTTTTTTTCTCTACTAGAGTGGCGAGAAAATAATAGAAATGAGTAGCAAGGCTCGGTGGTTTAATGCAAGATCTTGAATTGGGTTTATCCCTGATAGATAGGAGAGAGATGATGTGCGTCACTTATCTTCTGCCATGTGGCACAGAGAATCCATCTATTTTGTCCTTTACCTCAGAATTGTAGTGCTGACTAGGATGTTGAGAAATTTTGTGGCTATTATAGTATTATTATGCTATTCGGTGATTTCAGATCCCAAAAAATCATGGGCCACGGGACCATGACGAGCTTCGGCCTTTATCCGATTTTTTTAAAAATACCCAAAATAATAAATATTTTATTTAAAATGACCAAGTTTTGAGGGAAATTTTAAAAATGCCCAGGCCGCAGATTTTTTCTGCGCTTCGGAATTTTTATTCCGGAGCGCAGAAAATATTTGCGCCCCGAAATTTTTTTTTTTTTTTTTTAGAGTTTGGAGAAAAAAATCCATGGTTTGGTATATGTATAATATGTATAATATATATATCTATAATATAATATATGTATATGTATATGTATAATATATATATATCTATAATATAATATATGTATATGTATATGTATATATGATATAATATATGTATATCTATATATAATATAATATAATATATGTATATGTATATGTATATGTATATATAATATATGTAAGAGTACGGCTAACGCGCTTCCTCTAGCATATGGGCCGAAATGCTTCCGGTGAAAAGTTGAAATTTCAAAATCCAAAAAGTCGATCTGAACCGTTCATCTTATTCTCCATATTAATATCTGCTTGGAGACCAAATTTTACATTTTTCTGAAATTTTTTACTATTTATTAAGCCATTTTGAAAATCGCTGATCCAACGGTAGCTTCTGATTTTTACTGTTTGGTAAGCCACCGTTGGATCAGCAATTTTCAAAGTGGTTTAATAAATAGTAAAAAATTTCAGAAAAATGTAAAATTTGGTCTCCAAGCAGATATTAATATGGAGAAGAAGATGAACGGTTCAGATCGACTTTTTGGATTTTGAAATTTCAACTTTCCACCGGAAGCATTTCGGCCCATATGCTAGAGGAAGCGCGTTAGCCGTACTCATATATGTAATATATATTATACATATATTATATATACATTATATGTATATGTATATATAATATATGTAATATATATTATACATATATTATATATACATATATTATATTATATATACATATACATATATTGAGTGTGACTAATTTGCTACCGGAAGCACTTCGACCGAGGTGCTTCCGGGGTTATATTAGCATATGTGATGTTCAAACAACAAATCCAAACCGTTAGATGTTTAATCTATATTAAAATCTACTTGGGGACTAAATTTTACATTTTTCGGAATTTTTTTACTATTTATTAAAATGCTTTGAAAATCACTGTTTTTTATGGTGCAGAATTTTAATAAAAACAGCGATTTTCAAACCATCTTAATAAATAGTAAACAAATTTCAAAAAATGTAAAATTTAGTCCCCAAGTAGATTTTAATATAGATTAAATATCTAACGGTTTGGATTTGTTGTTTGAACATCACATATGCTAATATAGCCCCGGAAGCACCTCGGTCCAAGTGCTTCCGTTAGCAAATTAGCCACACTCTACATATATTATACATATACATATACATATATTATATTATAGATATATATATTATACATATTATACATATACCAAACCATGGATTTTTTTTCTCCAAACTCTAAAAAAAAAAATAAAAAAAAAAAAAAAAAAAAATCCGGACCGCAGAAAAAATCTGCGCTCGGGATAAAAAATTCTAAAAAAAAAAAAAAAAAAAAAAATTTTCGCGGCGCAAATATTTTCTGCGCTCCGGAATAAAAATTCCGGAGCGCAGAAAAAATCTGCATCCTGGGCATTTTTAAAATTTCCCTCAAAACTTGGTCATTTTAAATAAAATATTTATTATTTTGGGTATTTTTAAAAAAATCGGGGCCTTTATCTCTGAGCTGTTTATTTTAGCTTAATTATTTAGATTGATTTTAATGTCAGGCAGTTTTATGAGTATGACCAGAATTGATCTGAATCTTTCAACCAAAAATAAACGGTCTAAATAAATCTGCCTCGTCCTTGAAATTCGTACCATTAAAAAAAAGGCCAATTCAACATATTTGCAGGTGACTTTATTTGGAAAATTTAAGAAAGGCCCTTAATTAATTTACAAATTGTTCTCTCTTTCGAAACAGGAAAAAAAATCTGCTGTTTATTCTCAGGGAATAACAAGAATATGTTTCAAACTTTTCTATGCATGAATCTCAATGAAGTAAATTTTTCATACTCGAATCACAACAAAGATTAACAGTTAGAATCCAAATAACAACATATTTATTTCCTTCGAAACAACCTCTATATCGTTGAAGGAACTAAACAAGGTCCGTATTACTTACTATTTTATTCTAATTATATAGTTTGGATTTAGTAAGAATTAATGCAAAAATAGTGATTTTGAGTTAGCGATTGAAAATAGTACTAACTCATGATTATTTGTGTGAGTAAAAATGTTGTTTGAAATGTATATTTCAAAATAATGATGGAGAGAATAAATAAAGTAATAATTTAAATTAATATTATATTATATATAAATTAATATATTATTTAATAATAATATAATATATAAACTAATATTATATTACATTTAACAATCTAATATTTTTATTTAATACTAATATAATATTTAAATTAATATTATATTACATTTAATATATAAACTACTGCAATATTACATTTGTTATGCAAAAAATATATTATATTACATTTAATATTTAAAGTAATATTTTATTTAGTACTAAATATTTAATTTAATGCTAATTTAATATTTAAACTAACTCTAATATCGCAGTTGAGAGGAATGAATAAAAAAAATGTACAATGTATTTTTTTTATTAGTATAACAAATCCCACTGGCTTGCAAATTTGCTAACCCACATTTGTCTATTTGGTTTAGTTGAGAATATGTTATTTTTGGAGTTAGACTATTCATAATAGCCTATCCCGTGTTTGGTTGAGTTTGAATTGTTAAAATAGAGAATCCAATGTGTTTGTCTTATTAAAATATTATATTCTTACAAAAAAAGTGTGATTCAATTATTCTAATATGACAGACGGTAAAATAGTTATTCTAGCTATTCCTGTTTTGCAACCAAATGTTATTCTAGCTATTCTAGAATAGTGCTAAAGTCTAACTGAATTCTTTCTGTCTTTAATACTTGTTAACATTATTTTATGATAAGACTTGTTAACACTATTGAGTTGCTATAATACATTTTCCAACTATAAAGACTTGTTAACTAGTGATGTAATTTTATTGAATGACATGTATTAATTAGTCTTATTCATGCTAACGAGCAATACAATCTACCTTTAAAGAATAGATAAATTTCAATTTATCCTTCAATGCAGTACATTTTTTAATATATTCAAGATGTAGGGTTTATTTTTAAGTTTCTATTAATATAATGTTGTTTTATTTTGAAGCTTCTCCAGTCTCCACCCACGCTTTTGATGACAAAACTAAAATTTCAATAGAAAATTAGTGAACGGAGCAGGCTAATAGCATGATTTTAAATTGATTTTAAATGAGAATACAAAAATTACGAACTTTCAGGCCTAAAAATACATTTTTAATATTACGGCCCAAATAATCAAGGCCTGCTTTCAATAAACTAAAGACATTTTCACCTTAACATCAAAATTCCGTTGTAGGGAAGACTACCTGTTTTTGGGGCCCATTTTTTTAGCTTCTCTTCAGCAGGGTTTTGAGCGGGACCCATCTAAGCAGCGCATCGTGATTCGTGCACGATCCACGTGAGCTAAGTATTTGTTATAGCGAGTCACATCACACTAGACAGGAGTGAAGACATGCGTAATTAATTAGGGTCAATGATCTCTATTTTTTTTTATATATGATTTTCTATATAATTTAGTGTAAAATATTATGGATTCAGTAAAATTGATCTTTATTCTCAATATAAATTTCTTATATAATTAATTATATTTATATTTGATTCTTATAATTTAAAAATCTAAATTGCCTCGCCTCTAATGTCAGGGGATTCAAATCTGCTCCTTTTTTTTAAGAAAAGGAGCACCCTCCTATCCTTCATCTGAACCGTTTAAAATCGATCGTACGACTTCAATTACATCTGATTAGTCTCAGGATATCTGACTGACGCATCTCCAACGATTGAATGGTGGGGCCCACTTGCACAACGCCCTCTCTGGTTCAGTGCTGATGTACTGATTCGTGGACATATGGACCCCACATAGATCAAGCCCAAAATGAGTAAATTTTTAACGAGGCCCAAATGGGGCCATGATCACAATTTCGCACAGAGAGAATTTTTTCAGAACGGGAGAGATAGATGCCCATTCAATTTTTCTGTGGTTGGGTTGTGTGGTCCTGTGTGGTACGGGACTTGCCAAGATATGATTGGTGGGTTTGGTGTTTCCTGTTGGAATTCGAATGCCGATTCTAGAATCTAGTCGATTGCTATGCATGTTAGAAACGAAGCTTTTATATTTTTTGAAAGGGAATTCTAGTCTGTTTAGTGATTTTAAAGGCCATATCGCTCTGAAAGTTTAATATTTACAGCTTTTAAAATAGATAGAATTGAACATGATTGTGTGCTATTGCTATGATCTATCAAAATTCTCATTATTGGCTATTGATCAAATCACACCAAAAACAAATATTTTTAATAAAAATTCAAAATATATCAATTACCCCTTACCTTAGCGATTTAGATTTTAATAAATAATTCCTAATTAACATACTTTAAAGTCTTGAAACAATGGTAAACGCATGCATATATATATATATATATATATATATATATATATAGGAATATGCTAGCATGCTATGCATAGCATAGAACCCCTCCATGCAATGGCTCGGATTTTGAGTTTTCAAAATCCTAACGGTCGATCCGAACCGTTCATCTTGTTCTCCATATTAATATGTGTTTGGAGACCAAATTTTACATTTTTTTGAATTTTTTTACTATTTTTTTAGATTTATTGAAAATTGCTGTTTTTTTATGGTCCAGATTTGCTGAAAACAGCGATTTTAAATAAATCTAAAGAAATATTAAAAAAATTCAAAAAAATGTAAAATTTGGTCCCCAAATACATATTAATATGGAGAACAAGATGAACGGTTCGGATCGACCGTTAGGATTTTGAAAACTCGAAATCCGAGCCGTTGCATGGAGGGGTTCTATGCTATGCATAGCATGCTAGCATATTCCTATATATATATATATATATATATATATATATATATATATATATATAAAGAACTAGTTCATAGCATTCCGGAATTGGGCTTAATTTATTTATACTTTAATTTAACATTCTTTAGCTTACATTATGGGGCCCTCCTTTTTGAGGATTTCCAGATCAGTATCTGTCATAATTAATTATCCATGCATGAGGCTATTACAATTTACAACATGCAATGCATCATTATTATAATTCATGCATGTCTCTGGCAATATTAATAAGAATAATATTAATTGCAGAATGTTAGGGGATGTTGGCTTGGCGTTTAAGGCTCTTTAACTAGCACCGGATCATGTGCTATATATATTATATATATATATAAAAATGCACAATCGCCTATGCAAGGGTATATATATATATTATATATACACATTATTATACAAGTCACAAGTCACAACCATGAAAAGATGATGGGAATGCTGAATGCACCAACAAGCCAAATGGCGCCGTTAAGCAACATTCGCTCCCAAATCCCCAAAACCAAAGAGCCACTTAATTCATTCTTTCTCTTAATTAATTTTACTCAAATCGTTCTTCCACCCCTCTATATTAAAAATTAAACTAATTAGAATATTATAAATTTAGACAACTTATTTATCAATAATAAGATCTATAAAAAATAATATGGATGTAGAAAATTCAGTACATACATTAAAGGTGAGTTGAGAACTCTAGCCCTCATTTCATTATCAAAATATTTAATAAAATATTAAAAATGAGGAGGGCTCAAATGCTCTAATCATACTCCAATGTTTTTATTTTCAATTTCAAAGTTCAAACAAAAGATCTAAACTGTTCAACATGATATCCACGTTAAAATGTACTTAGATATCAATTTTTTTTTTTTTTTTTTTTAAGATAGGCACAAAATCATTGTTTTTTAGGATATTGTGGACCATCTAAAAATAATAATTTTGTACTTACCTTAAAAAATAGTATAAAATTTGGTATCCAATCATATTTTAACGTTGATATCATGTTGAGTGGTTCATATATTTTGTTTTGATTTTAAAATTGAAGATAAAGACGTTGGGTACGATTGGGGCATGAAACAATGAGGCATTTGAGCCCTCATTAGAAATTGATATTTTAAATGTGTTTATTTGTAGTTGAGATAAACCGCTTGGCAGATGACTAATTAAACAACATCCTTACT
Organism: Carex rostrata; assembly: GCF_964058835.1. Classification (NCBI taxonomy): domain Eukaryota; kingdom Viridiplantae; phylum Streptophyta; class Magnoliopsida; order Poales; family Cyperaceae; genus Carex; species Carex rostrata. The sequence continues at coordinate 8,706,617 of NC_135918.1, forward strand.
TTGGTACTTGATTTAGCTAAATCATATAAGATATATTTATAATTTATAAATTTTTTTATCTGAATAAGCATTTCATTGATTACCATGATTCATAATTAATTAATTTGTTGTGAACATAACATGTTCCATAAATTAAATCCATATATAAATGAGATAGTGTGAAATGTCATTTTTTTTAATATTTTTTATCAAAATATTATCAAAATATTTAATATTTTTTTTAATCTGAATAAGCATGTCCATAACATGTTCCATAAATTAAATCCATATATAAATGAGATAGTGTGAAGTGTCATTTTTAATTCAGGTTTAATTTTTTCGAGAAAAAAAACCTATATAATGCATGATTATCTCTGTTATATATAGAGTCTAAAATAAAACTATGGGCGACTAATGCTTTAAATTGGTCGTTAGTATTTCATCAGTTTTAATTTTCTTTTCCTTTAATTTGTTGTGTGGATCTTTAATTCTTTATAGTCAAACAGTACACCTATATATTGATGGCTACGTACTGATCATGACTTAATTTGTAGAGCATGTTCTTAATTTGCAAACATGTCAGCATGTGAATGAGTAGAGAAGGTTGAATAATATCATTGTTGAAAAGTATTCCCATTTCTTAAAGCAATTGCTTGGAAAAAAAAGGTATGAGGAATTAATTGGCACTTCACTGCAGTGACCCAAAATCCCATATAAATTAATATGCCTTCAATTATAATTTTTGTTTGCGAAACATTAATGGAGAATATAATTTTTAGTCTGCTTAGGGATAGATGCAAAAATTGAAAAACAAGGGAGGGATGGATAGACACATTTTACTCTTGCTCTTTTAATTTGATCCAGTGTTGTAAATATATAATTAACTGTATGCAGTTATAAGACATACATAGTACCGCTAAGCAATTAATCGGAAATAACTGAAAATAATTGACCGATTAATCGAGAAAATTTGTGACAGTTTGGTTACTGCTAACTACTAATCAGCCAATTAATTGACCTAAACGAATATTTTTTACAACACTGGTTCAACCAATGAACGCGGACAATTTTGTGGAAAATTAAATGTAATAAACAGTTAGTAATGATACTTTAATGGAGATGGCAGTAATACAACTATTTTTGTTAATCAATCAATTAAAAGTTTGAATCACATGAGAAATTTTTTCTAGACAAATCAGAAACTTTGAAATTCCCATGAAAGAAAAAAAAGGTTGAATATTAAACTTCAAATTTTCTCATGATAAAAATGATCAAAAATTAACCTGTCCACACCTGTCCGAAATTGAATTGACCAGTTGCAATGGTTTGGTTCTTGCTTGGTCAAATTTGCTCGCCTTTGCTTAAAATTTAGGCAATTAGAATGCCCACAGTATGCAAGGACAGGCGGCCATATATGCATCCTCTACTATTCCTCTCTCTCTCTCTACAATTTTTTTTTTTTGAAAGCTTGACAGAAACTGTCAAGTGTCTCTCTCTCTCTACAATTAACTTGCTTGCTGGAAAGGTTTCCCATGATATATAGATAAGCTTAATTAATTAATGTGGCCGATAAGAGAACGGATGCAATACTGACACGTATATTTGTACGCTAGCTATCGTTATGAATTTGCACAAGTTGCATGTTATCAACGTAAGACACGACCGTGTACTGACTTTTCAAACTGTTTTGTTTGATTGCTGAATGGATTGCAAATATTTCATATTATATTACAAGAGAATATAACTTCTAGTATATATATATATAGGAAATTATACTCATTAAAATTTAGTTTTACTTGTATACTTGTCTTGATTATCCTAATTTAATTATAGAGGATGTACCATGTATAGATATATAATTGATCTAATAAATTTAAATATAGGTGTAAACATACACAAAATTAAATAAAATCAGGTTAATAAACCATATATGATCATATATATATGGAGAATTTTTATTTTGTGTTTCAAATTAAGCTAAAAAGATAATAGATTTAAAAATATGAACGGAACTAGTCCCTTTTTTAGTACAATATCAGTCTTCGGTCTTATCAATATATTTGTTTGTACTTTGTAGTCACCGTCAACCTTAAAAAATAGAAGAAAAAAAAAAAATTTGATTTAGTAACAAATTACAACACTCTAAAAGAAAGATCATGAATGAGATAAATATTCGGAATAAAGAGTTATCTACAAAAATTGAAATTTCGAAGAACAGTTCATGTCAATTCCATTTTTCGGAATAAAGAGTTCTCTACTATTCTCAGGCAATCCTTAATTTATTTTTTCTCTAGAAAAAAAAAGTGATGAATGAAAGGTCAAGACGACAAAGATTAAAGAGAACTAGTTTGAATTTGTATTTTTTGAAAGGTGACCAGCCACCATATTTGATTGAAACTAAAACAGAATTTAGTTTTTATCCAAATTCTTAATCTAATAACAACAAAACATGCAACTACCCAAAACAAGGAACAAGAAGCACGTAGCAAAACATCATACTAGTCAAATTAACATCATTATATATCCTGGATTCCTGGCCCATGCATCTCTGCTGGTACAAAACCTCTAGTCTTAATTTGTGCCATTTAATGACAGATATCTGTAGGTAAAAATTTTAAGTTCAAAATATAATTTTTTTTCTTGAATGACAACAGATTAATGTATAGCTACTCCAATATTTTTATCTATTTTGAGAAAATAACATACAAGTACATACAAGAATAGAACTAATTTTTTTTTCTTGAATGACACCAAATTAATGTACGTAGCTACTCCAATATTTTTATCTATTTTGAGAATATAACAAACAAGTACATACAAGAATAGAACTAATTTTTTTTTTCTTGAATGACACCAAATTAATGTAGCTACTCCAATATTTTCATCTATTTTGAGAAAATAACATACAAGTACATACAAGAATAGAACGGCATCCGTAAGGGTATCATTGCAGATACTTCTGTCGGTAATACCGACACACTCAGTAAAAACACTTTTATATTGGTGTACTCTCGTGAATAATCACTTTTGATACTGTCTCATTCTTGTAGTACAGTCAGGGTCAGGTTTTACTCTTTTTTTTTTCTTACAAATTCATATCCAAATTTTATTTGTTGGATATTACTTACTGAAAATTCAATCTATACCTAATCAATTAAATTATAAATTCACAAATTTTCGAGTCAGATCTGTCGGATAGGTCGGGTTAAATTATGTAGACTTACACCACTACATTTGATATTTCTATCAGAAAAATATTGTTCAAATTATTATTTTTTTAATTCCAAACATGTTTCTTATCATCAGATGATCGAGGTCATTCGGCTGGCACCAAATTTAATTCAAAATTATTTCAGCGCCTATTAATAACTTCTTAAATATTTAATAGTTTAAATTTAATGGTTTTTGATAGGCGACTAAATAATTTTGAATGGGACCAAGAGCTGATAAAGGCTTCATTTTTCATAACTAGATGAAATTGATTTTAGTTTAAAACCAGAGAAATTTTACATAAATAAAGGATTCTAGGAAAATGTTTCTTAATTTTTCCCAAAACATATGCAAAGACCGTTAAGCAACCATCTTAATTACATTCCCCCACACGCGCACAGTTATGTGCATATATATATATCATCGATCCCTAAGTAATAAATTACAAAAAAGGGAATTATATATATAATCACCACCCCACTTATAACGTTGCTTATTCTTCCGCGAGGAGGAATGATTTTAGGGATGAACGAATGAATTCCAAAAAGAATAACAGAACTAGGTTCATTATTATTTTTATTTAATTCAATGTGTTATGATCCCTATGCATACTTTGCTTTGCTTCGCAACTACTCCCGCACACTGTTGTTCTTTGTATAAAAATAAAATAATTTACAATAAACTATTTAACCAATTACTTCATTAAAGAAACCTACATGATTTCCATTATTTCAGGGGAATATTTCTTTAATTAAGTTCCACAAATATATAATCTCAAAACCATACATTTTAGTTATCTATTACATATAAAATTCAGTTTATTTTTAAACATCAGTATTTGATCTAGTGATTAAAATATAAACTAGTATCATACCCGTGCGTTGCAACGGGGACATATTATAAGAAAAAAAAATATCAATGAAAATAATAATTATCCAAAAATTAAGACACATGTTAATAGAAAATTTATATGATTCTGTATCTTTAATTAACTTTAATCGTGATCTCTGATAACAATTTGATGATTTGATGATTCTTTATTTTTAAGTACCAATGATATCAAATAATAGCTCGATTCGAATCTAATATCAAATATTCATACAACAATTCAATATTGACATATAATATGATATCAAAAAACATAAATAAAAAGTGTTATCATGTGTATGTATAAGATATATATATATACACGCATATATTAATTATAAGAGAAATATATATTCACACACATTCCAATTTATATTATTATTATTATTCTTCTTTGTTTCCAATTTAGAACACATACACACACACATTGATATATTATATATTGGAAATATATTTTAAATTGCCCACAACAATATGTATAAAAACAAAGAAAGAGAAATAAGCAACTAAAAATAAATTGATTTCCATTGTGATCCATATAGAAAGGAAACAAAAAAAAAAGAAAGATGGAAGGTGGAGCCTTCTCAATTGAAGAGGAGAAATATGGAAACAAAGAAATAAGGAAATGAATAAATATATCGCTAAATTTCAGATTTTGTTCAATTTTAATTGTAACGTATCATGTGGCAGTACATGTGGTGAGTATGTTTTTAACTAAATTTAGACCTCTATACATAAAACATATGCATTTAATCAAAAGAAGACAAATTATGTAATTGCAGGACTGAGATTAAATCTGAAGTTTCATCTTTCAATCGTAGCCGTTGGCGGATCGGACACCCAACGTGCTTAATAATATAATGGAACCGTTATTTTTTTAAAAAGAAAAAAATATGTTAGTTTCTATCTGAGCTTATTATGTTATAATAAAAAAAAAAAAATAATAATCAACATACATTTCATGTGTTGATTATTTTTATACCAGATTATCAAGATCCATATCATTTTAATAAAAATAAGTCAAAGGCTGCTAATATTATATATGATTGACGTTTTCCGTTTATATTGTGTAAAATTTCTGAGACTAAACTAAATCAAAGGTGCCAAACAAAATGAAATAAATAATGTTGGGCTAGCTAGGAGAAGGAGAGCCTTAGAGGTGATTGAACCCACAATTTTAGGTGGCAGTGGCAGTGAGTAAAATGGAAGTACATGAAATACATTATTAATTATGATCCCTATGCACCTTTAGCTTTCCTTAACAACCACTCCCCTCAACAATATATAAAAATATTTTCCCAAGAAACTTCCAAGAATGTAAGAGACCATTAGGCTTACCGCTCACGGACCTCGGGCGTGTTCAGCGTTCCCAGTGGGAATAGGAATAAGAATAGAAATTGAAAATTTTAAACTGAAAAAATACTGTTTGCGTGGAAAAAAAAATTCAGTCTGAATTTTTTTTTTTCCCACGTGAATAGTATCACGTCGAACCGGCTCTAAAATTCTGAATGCAAATTATTACAAGAATCTCCTTCTCTTTTAAATCTGATGGTCTAAATTATTTGAAAAGATTAATAAATCACCGAATTTTTATTTCATTTGGAACTGAATTTCCTACTCACATGTGTTCAATATAGTTCATCCGTCCATCCATTCATGATAATCATGAATGGTCATAATTAAAGTATGGTTCTCTTCTCAAATCTAATAATTTTTCATACTTCAACTATGACCGTTCATATTATGAATGAATGGATGGATGGATGAACTATGTTAGCTATATTTTCCTTCTCACATGTGAGCAGGAGATCCAGTTTAATTTCTTCTTTTTAATGTAAGAGCATGAGTGACAACTTCTTTCTAAAACTTATTCCCATCCTTTCTTTCCATGTAAAGAAAGTGGTCATCAATAATTGGAATTATGAAAAAATAAATGTAGATTTCATTTTTTATGTTACAAGAAAGATTATTATTTGTTATAAATTTAATATTATATATTTTTATGTTTTAAATTTTATTTTCATTATGGAACATGAAGTCTACATAATTGAGAAACTTGAAGTGTTTAACATGTAGATTGTGGAATAGAGAGATAAGCTAAGTGACTTTTACTGCAATATATAACATTAAATTTTATTTGTAATTCAAATCAACCAACAAATCACCATTAAAAACCATAAAGATTAATTATATAAATTATAACCAGCTTCATTATCCATAAATAAAGCCCTAATGAAATAATTACAAATACTCTTAAGAAGCCTCTTTAAGAGTATGGTTATTTTGCGGTTTTAATTATATTTGGTCAAAAGAGGGATATTAATTTCCAAGGTGTATAATTCCTCATAATTTATATTTACTGCAAATTGTGAGACATCATAGTAATTAATTGTGCACGCGCGACTCCTTAATCTAGTGCCTTCAATTTATATATATATATATGTCCGCAAAATTATTATATAATATATATATATATATATATCGTGGGTCATACAAAGGATTGTGTCTATCTGATTGTTTGGACATTAATTAATTAATTATTTGGTTAACTAAAGCAAAAAGTTGCAGCTAGGTAGCGCAGAATGAAGAGATAAAGCCAATTAATTATCAAGATTGAAGGTAGGATAGAATGAGGAACAAAATCCAGCCAAGATCTTAGCTAAAACTACAAATTGAGGAAAACGACAATCAACATACAATCGATCGGCAATTTCCAATTAATGTATGTCTGATTTTGACTCTAACTAATTAAGTAATTATATCGGAGAACTTAGTTAGCGCATGCTCACACTATACACACTCAATAGATGAAGAGAGCATCCACCTAACACTAATTCGTCAACATTATTAACTAATTATTGACATGCCATGAGATGGGATTGGACCAACCAAGCTACCTCTACTTTCAAGAAATAGCAACCGCTCCATTCAAATATATATATTTTTTTAGAACCTGCCCTTTGATCCAGTAGCAAAGGCACATAGTTGTCATCTCTGAGATCACGAGTTTGAAACTACAAAATGGAGGAAATTCTCTATATTTGTAAGTTACAACATTTTACAATAATTCGGTTTCATAATTTTTAAAGTTCAAACAGTCGATCAAAACCGTTCAATATGATATCTAGATTAAAATGTGCTTGGAGAACAAATTTTATATTTTTATATTTTTTTACTATTTATTAAGCCTTTTACAAAACTGTTGTTTTTAAGTGGTTCAGAATTGTCTAAAAACAACAATTTTGTAAAATACTTAATAAATAGTAAAAAAAAAAATCAGAAAATATAAAATTTGATCTCCAAACACATTTTAATATAGATATCGTGTTGAACAATTTGGATAGACTGTTTCGACTTTAAAAATTACGAAACCGAATTGTTGTAAAATATTGTAAGTGGATCCCTCTTCATATATATATAATTTTTTTTAATCATGAAGAAGAGTAAGGCTCACAAATTCCTTATCATATTCCTCAGTCCTCACCATATTATGGCTACTAATTAAAACTAACTAATTACTTTGAGACTTATTATAATTTAAATTGCAAAAAATCATATGATATGATGTCATGAATTGATCTCTGTTTATTCATTTTTTCTTCTTCTAAACATACGCCAATTTTTCATGGTTGTCAGACTTGTAATATTTTTCTTTCTTTTAGGTGAAAAGAAGGCAACATTTAGTGGACATATATGTAAATTAATGGACTCCTATTAATTACTTGATTGCGTTTACTTGCGCTAGTTTGTGTTTTAAGGACGCAAGGCCTAAATAGCCTATGGACTATGGAGGGCTAATATTTCAGTAGATAGAGATCGATTAATTAATTTGCACTACACAACATAAAATTTGACTTCTAATTTGACATCCTTATTTTGTCTTTTGTGTTGGTCTCATATGCACTTTCTAGACCACCCCCCCAAAAAAAAAGAAAAAAAGAAAAGTCGGAATGCTTCCTAAATACGAAAGATACAGTCATACTGATACAGCTACATTGCATCAAATCAGGGCCGTCCGTTTTGACCCGACCGCTTGTAATTCTTTTATTACTGAAATGACACCATGCCGGCGCCACCCAAGAATAACTATTCCCTTTTAATCTCCAGTCATATAACCCCTCCTCCTATATCATATTATCAACCAATTAAACAAGCATATCATGCTATACTTGCTAAGTATAAATTAACAGTACAGTTTGACCATTAATCCCAAACTATTAGGAGCTGATTAAGAAAGGTTTCTTGTTGGTCGGGTGAACTGACATCTGTCATTAATTTCAGGTGGACTTGCTCATTTTCTCTCTAGTAAACCACAACTTAATTACAAGATTAATTAAGAGAATTAATTAAGACCATAATCTTAATTTACAAGTTAATTTCATCTTAGATCCAAACTTTTAGACTAACATTTTCCTCTGCTTACCCATTTTGATTAAAAGAATCCCTATTTTTCGTTTTGGATTGCAAATAAAAAATTCTTAATATATGGACCAAGTCTTAGATATTATAAACAAAAATGAGAAAATAAAGTATGTAGCATAATCAGTAATAATAAGGTCAACTATAGTTGTTGTGCCCGTAATATTTGTGCAATTTTTAGAAATAGGCAAATAGCATACAAAAACTATCTAAAACATTAATTGTGTGGAAAAATTAAAGCTCCGAAGTTTATTTTGGTGCATTTGATTAAATTATTGTTCAACAATTTTGATCTCTTGACCTTAATTATACAAATCAAACTTGAAATATTTTAAATTTGAAAACTAAGAATATCATTCATGAAATAGAGATTAAGATTAACGGTTCGATTTCGCTACTCATAGCTATAACGAATCTAACCAAATCAAATTTAACTCAATTCGAGTTTGAGTTCGAATCAATTTCGAACTGAACTGGTTTAAAATTGAAGTAGGGTTTTGAACTGAAAAGAAGAGTTCAAGTTTGATTCGGTGCGATTCGAACCAGTTTCGAATCGAACTGGTTTGAAATTGAAGTAGGATTTAGAACTAAAAAGAAGAGTTTTGAACTGAGTTAGTCTCAATTCGAGTTTGATTCGAACCAATTTCGAACCGAACTGAATTTGATTCGTTTCAAAACCGAACTGGTTTGCTTCGTTTCAAACTGAATTTTTTTCGAATCAAACTCAATCGAATCACGAGCTACGAGATTTTTGTGCACCCTTACTCATAGCCAGTTGATTTAAATTTTAAAGTTAACTCAATCATCCTAATTTTAGGGCCGGATGCGTAGACCTTATGACTATGAAACCTTAGCTAATTTCTCTCCAAAATTTTATAGCAAATTTAATATGAGGAGGGTTCAAATGCCTCCATTTTTTGTGCCTCCATTTTTTAAAACTTTAATAATTCAAAATTTAAAACTTAAAAATCAAAATAAAACCGTTGGATATGATCTACATCATTTTATCTATGCACATGTAAAAAATTATGACATTTCAATTTTATTTTGATTGTCATCAAGAGCTTGTAAAAAATGCACTAATTTGGATGATTTATAGACGTTGATTTTTGAACTTATTGATTCACATAAAAACAAAATTGAAATGTGATAATTTTTTATGAGCACATAGAGAAAATAACATAGATCACATCTAACGGTTTTATTTTGACTTTTAAGTTTTAAATCTTGAGTTATTAAAATTTTAAAAAATGAAGGTATAATGGAGACACAAAAAATGGAGACATTTGAACCCTCCTCATTTAATATATATGCTTCATACGAAAGTTTTTAAATGCAAGATAAGTACAATGAATCTTTCATTAAGCTCAAATTTCCTAAAATGGGACAATCAAGGTTACCTGATTTTTAGCTAATAATATAGTTGGTATTAGGTTGATTGTTTCTATTTAAAAGGCATTGTGATTAAACAATTTCATTTTAATTTTTTTTTAAAGTAGTGGATACCCACCGATTTCATATTAAAACCAGAAATACCTCTATCACGGTATCTAAAATAAATACCAAAAACAGAAACATACAAGTCATACAGTTGTTCAGGACATATAACAAAAAAAAGCAGCCTAAATATAACAGAAACATATATAGAAACACAAAACCTGCACAAATTCTAACTTAAAATAAAACACAATATCAAATTCCTATGCTAAGGCATCCCAATTCACATCATCATCTTCACTCAACTCTACACCAGACATTGAATTATTCAACGATATATCATATATATGCGTTATCTACAAGTCGGATGGTGAAGAGATAAGGCTTGGTTCATTATTTTAGATTGCACTTTTTTTCTTTCTTTTTTCTTTTGAATGGTGTTTTATATACTCATTCACATACGTACGTAACATGTGTCATCATTTGATTTGATTGGTTGAAAACCTGCGGTAGTATTAATATTGAAACAAAAAAAATGCCACGTGGCATGTTATTAAGAGATGCATCTCTTAATTAATTAAGCTCCTTTCATATAACAGTATACATCCTTTGGCCTTGTTTCGCTAGCTAGCATCTGTCCTTTCAAAACCTTCATATATCACTGAACAAGACAAATAAACCCTAATCTGGCCGCTAATTACATTAATTAATATGTTATTTTCCAAACGTTAACATCATCCCCCTTAGCTATCTATCACGCAGGTTGTCACCTCTTTTTTACACAAACTCTACATTGACAACCTCTTTAAAATATTGATGATTTACTATAAATATCTAGGGCTGTACAAAAAACTCGTGACTCGGAAGTTGCTTGAACTCAACTCGTTAACAACTCGAGTTGAGTTCAAGTTGGACTCTGCTCGCTCATTACAACTTGAACTCGGTTGATCTAATCCATTTTATTTTCCATATACGTACCCCGACTCTCATTTTTAATTTGGTTCTGATTGCTATTTAAATACTGATTACATATGTCTATGCTAGACAACAAATAATATAGAAAATCTTAGAAACTTACTCCAACAAAATTAAAATAATTGTGTGCAAAATTAATATAATATTTACCTCTCAAGAAACTACGAAAATTCAAAGTGCTAGACTGCATTTATTTACCTGCTTTTTGAACAAACAAATCTTTTTGAAAATAAGTTTTATTACATAACAACAATTTTGTGACATATATCAACAATTCGATCAACACCTTAAAATTAAAAGTGCTAGACTGCTAATAGGTCATTACGATTACTGATCACAAGTTAATAGGTAACTCACTTCGAGCAAACTATACTCGCTACACTACAGCAGAACTTTTCCGGTCGCAGATAGTAATTGCGCTGGTCGCTGAAAGTAATTTCGGTCTCAGAAAGTTAAATACGGTCGCTGATACCCCAATCACTGAAAGCATCGTCGCATATATTCTTCTGATGACGTCACCGGTCGCTGATAAATTTTCTGCGACCAATTTTTTTTGTCGCTGTTGTTTTTTGCTGACGTCATGAAAAGTTATCAGCGACCAAAAACAACGATCGCTGATACCCGAATTATCAAAGACCAATATGGATGGTCGCTGAAACTCCATCTCGGTCGCTGATACCCATTTATTAGATTTTTGAATTTTTTTTATTATTTACATTTGCACTATTTAATAATTGATACCACACGTACCAACATACAACATACAACAAAAAATAAATATCGATATACAATATTCAACATACAACATAAGCACACAAACAAATATAAACATAAAAATCGAAAAACAGTATATCATCTCATCAAACATAAATATCCGAGTAACATAAACAGTAAATCTAAATGCCAAACAGTACCATCTAATTAGCACCGTAAACATAAAATCGAATACCATCTAAACAGTAACATAAAACAATACCATCTGACAAGATATAAATATATAAAAGAGGCCTAAGCAGTACCATTGATAGACCTAAATTATATACATATTCGATCTGATTTTTATCACTAAATAACACCAAATATCTTGTATTTTGAATATAAAAAAAATAGAATACACATAGAATCAAGTTACTGCGTTTGTTTGGTTTAATTTGCAGGAAATAAAGAAAAACAAAGAAAAATGTCCAGTACGGACGCATGGTTTGCGATACGCCCGCACTAAGTACTTAGATGGATTTCTGGATGTGCGCTAATTTTAAAAAGGTATAATAATGCATCAAAATCTATGCGGATGCACGGATTTCGATGCAGCCGCACAGAAAAAGTCCGAGCGCAGTGTGGACACACTGTAGCAGCCGAGTGCGGGTGGCATGGCCGCACTGTAGCAGAACGCAGAACTGGAGTTTGAACTTAAAATAGCCGTAGATTTTGACTTGTAACTCTGTTTTGGGCATATGACCACTTTTCAGAAAGCTAGTGAGAAGATCTACAACTTGAGGAGCATAGTGTGAACGCACCTTGGTCACAGACAGCCTAAAAATGCATTTTCGATGCGTTTTCTATTTTTGGAACTGCTGGCCACGTTTCAAGGGCTAAGTTTAGACATGGCAGTCTGGGAAACAATCCAAAGATAGCACCCACTAACCCCACCTTCTAGCCTCTAAATTGGGCATGATCTTTGGCTATAAAAGAGGGGGTTTATTCCCATTCAAGAGACACAACTCTCATCTCTCTCTTTTCTCCTTGGTGCATGTCCATTTCCATAAAATACAACAATAAATCTACAGCAATTTCAGGAGTTCCAGAAACTTTTCTAGGAAGGAGAAGGAGAAGATCTTTCCAAGATTTCGACAAGATTGAGGTTTTTAATTTGATAAAGGGTGTAATCATTTCTTTATTATATTTCTTCTTATTTTTGCCAATTTTTGTAATGGATCTCTCTAAGAAAGAGTAGATCTCTCTCTAGGGGTCTAGGTCAATGCATGAACTTGTTTAATTCTATTTTATTCGGATATTTGTTTTTATTATGATTGTTTTATGGGATTTGATTGTTAATTTCTGTGATTTATCATTTGTGTTGATTGCATAGTTTAGTACTTATAATCGAAGTAGTCTCGCTTTGGAATTTATTTGTAATGCAAAGAATACAAAGAAGTTAGGATGAGAGGAGAGTACCAAATTATGAACACAAATACCTTAGGATTTGGATTAGAAGCAACCGTACTTTGATATCCATATCCGGAACTATAGAAATTAAAGGTTAGGGTTTGGTGAAGAATGACCGTGAAGTCAAACCCTTACTTAGGACTCCTAGATTGACTAAGTATTGGTATGTGTTTTGATTGACTAAGTATTGGTATGTGTTTTGTGTGCAAAAGATTGTTAAATATCCCTTTAGGATTGTGACAACACCTAAAATTTGAGGAAAATTAACTCACCGCACCAAAATACTTATCAATAATTAGTTGAAATAGACTAACAAGAGCTTAATGGGTCTAGATAGCTAGTGTGAAGAACGACCATGAAGTTCGAAACTATCTAGGCATGTTATTAATTCACGACCGTGATCCTTTTTAACACTTTAGGTTAGAAACCTCATCAAATCATACATGAATTTAAATAATACCGAGTATATAGAATAAGCAAGGTATTGTAGACCGAATACCCCTATATCTCCTCAACTTGAAAGCAAACCAATCTTTATTTTCTTTGTTTTATTTTCATTTATTGTTTAAAATTCCTTTCTCTCGGGTATTGAACCCAAAATTAGGATTGATAGAACAAAACCCCCATAATTTTCCTTTACTTTATTTCATTTTCTAAAATTAATTGTTAAAGTTTAAGTCTAGTATCTGAATGTACTCCTTGTGTTTTGACACCCTAAGTACGACATTGATTAGTTGTGCGCATCCAACAAACCTTTCTTTGGGTATTAAGGATAATAAATTTAAAGGCAAAAGGAGTATAATCCAAACACAATTTCGTATCTCCAAAATACTCATCAACCATCACCGCCAACATCCGACCACTGCCCCTCGTCATCATCGCCGTTATCCTGAGGAGCGGGCATCGAGGCCGGCTGCGAGCTCGAACCTCCCTGTGAAGTTGTAAGAAAATATTTTAGATAATTATGATTTAGTGTTTAGGGTTCACAATTAAAACATAATAAAATATCGAATTTCGTACCGAAGAATCTCTGAACCGAGACTCCAACTGATCAAGAACCCAAGAAGATATCATGTCGATATCTTCTTCTGTGAGTTGCAGAACTGGAGGCCTAGAAGAATATGACTGTGAAGAATGCGACTGAGCACTACTAAACCCATTGGAGCGAAACATGCGTCTCGTGCTGCCTGAAACATTAAAAGTAAGACAATTAGTATGATATGACAAAACTAAAAATAAATTTAAAATTTCTAAGAATGTTTATTTTACCTAGAGCACCGAGACCATAATTATCTCCATGGACATTCTGATCATCAATGCCCGTAGAGTACCAGAGGTCGCTGTCGTATGTGGGCCATGTGTCTCTATCTGCTCCATACTTCTCCGTCATAGCTCTCTCATATTTTAGCTGTAAATTTTATAAAATAGTACAACAAGAACGATGATATTTTATAAAAAAAATCACAAGTATTATTACCTGTAAGTTTTTAGCCTTAACATTAATGTATTCTCCCGTCTTCTTTTTCGTATGAGTAGGCTGGAACAACTCATCGGACCATCGGGGTTCACGCCCTTGTTCTAGCTCCTGTTAAGAATTTGAAAGACAATTTCATTTAAAAAAATATTATCAAGGTTAGTTCGATTAGTTTCAATTGGAATGAAAATAGATTAATTTAATGAAAAACAACTTACAAAGCGTTGTTTATGAACAAGCATGTTCACAAAACCCGTCGTGGCCCCTGAACCTTCAGCATTGGCCCTATTTAAAGCATTCCGCTGGCTCCGACTGGCAAAAAGCGTTGATGCACCAATGATCGATGAGTCCGGGCCAGTATGCTGACATGATGCAGGAGTCGTAGCTCCCTCTTTAACTGTAATGGCATCGGCTAGTAGTGATGGTCAACAGTCCCACCGATGGTGGTATCTGGATAAATATGGTGAATAAATGCAAACAGTACGCGCGTATTTATAAATATAGCAGCGTCGGATTCAACTCCTCTCCGATACCGTTGAGGATGGGCCTCATTTATGGTTTTCGGAATAGCAGTATGATTAGGCTTTGTGATTCGTGCGAAGTTAAAAAGAACGGTCTAGATCCATTAATTGTAAAAGATTCCCTGTGCAGTATTGAAGAGGATGTAAATTCGAGTTAATCCACATCAATTCAAGCAATATTTACTAATTAATTTATGTAACTGTGCAATTAATCCACATAAAAGTTAATGAGTTGTACATGCAATTAATATAGGTAAACAATATATGAGGAGGGATCCACTTACAATTAACATTTGTTGATGTTTGTTGATGCATGTTTCTTATAAATTGATATTTCTTAGACAATAGGTAAACAATTGTAAATAAATGTTAATCCTAAGTGGATCCCTCCTTATGTGAACATGTTTCGTTGTATTTCTTTTGATTGTGCAATTAATCCACATAAAAGTTACCATGTGCATACATGCAACATAAATACTCAAATAAACATATCCATATATAGAATTCATCTCCTTATTTACAATTACAACACATCATATATATGCATGCAACACATCCATGTAAAAGTTACCATGTGCATGCAACATAAACACTCAAATAAACATCCATAAAATTCATCACAGTATTTACAATTAATTACAACACAACAATTACAACATATCATATGCAAACTAATTAATATGTAGGATCGATTTAATATATATAATTACAACACACCACACACAGTAGTTGATTAATAGATGGATGGATTTAATATAGAGCCAAACTTAATTAATATATTTTTTGCATTAGAAGAGAGAACACTATGACAAAACAATTAAATGAGATGAGTGTCACAAGCTATCTAACATCCATGCAAAACATGTTATAAACATTAAATCATGTTTTAATCCCGAGTTTTCGGCAGTGTAAAAATAGACACACAACAGTGGACTTACATTGTTGTTTGAACTCTTTCGCAAACCACCACTTTATTCAAAGGGAGTTTGTGTAAGAGATCAAACAACAATGCACTGTTATGTGCTATTATACACTGCAGAAAACTCGGGATCAAAACGTGATTTAATTTTAAGAACATGTTTTGCATGGATTTTGAACAACTTGTGACACCCATCTTATTTAATTAATCTACTACTTTACATGAAGCAACAAAACAATAAAAAAAACAGATCACAATCAAGATCAACACACAAATCACAATTAATAATGCTAGTTGTTTCTTGAGAATCCAAGATACTTCTACCTCATTTCGGTATATTGCAACTTGACTGTAAGGTTGCTGCATATGAGGATTTAAACTTACATTACTCAAATTGGCAGTGTTGTCACACGAGCCCATCCATTGATTGCATGTTGGGCATATATTAAATTTTCTCCCCGGATTCTGTTTGGTCTTCGAAAGCTTAACAACAGTTCGCTTGAGACATCTATCGTAACGACTACTTTGGCTACTCATTTCACCTATACAAAACAAAAAATAACATTAATTAACTAAACCCTAGTTTAAATTAGTTGTTTCCTAATTTAAGAAATCATTCAAAGTAACGATTAAAATAAACAGAAATTAAAGAAGGGAAGAGTGATCTAGCATACGATCAGATTAATGACTCTGGGAGAGGAAATGCTGATCTTTGTCCGTTGATCGATTTGGGAAGTTAAAATTCGCAGCGAGCAATATAGCAGAATACTTAATTTGGGGATATACTGGAAGGCTCTGGAGGGGATGAATCGATCGACCTAGGGTTTATTGGAATATATAAAATATATAACAACATCACTATCGGTTCAATATGGTAACGAGTTATTATTACTTTGTACTAGACTAACAGATCACGAAACAGACAGATGGTAAAAGTAACCCCCCAGTGCCATCGGCCTGTTAGCCGAACCAATGTTAAAGAGTCTCTCAATACTAACTATTCGTGAAATTTAACCGATGGCAAAGGAGGGGGTCCATCAATGCCATCGGTTTGTTATCCATAACCGATGGTACAAAGTTTAACGTAATTACAGCGCTGCCACTCGCGACGTACACTATCTGTGTGGAAGCACATTCGATGGTAAAGGGGCGATGGGAAAAATGTTTTTTTGTAGTAGTGATCGTATGAGGTTTTGAGTGCGACACTCCTTTTGAATAATATTAATGTTGACAAGCCTAAATGATGCATCCACACTTGATTAACTATTAACAATTTTGAACAAAAAAAAAAAAAAAAAAAACTATTCACAGTTTTGAACAAAAAAATAAAATCTATTGACAGTCAATTTGTTACGTTTCAATGAAAATTCGAATTCTAATTTTAAAATAAACACATCATGATTAATTCCTTCTAGAATATATAACATCAACTGATGATAAACGAAATCAAACACGGACAAAAGAAAAATGGATAAACCTGTAAAATTCGAACGGCGCAGACTCATTCTTATAAACAATTTCTCGTTTTGGACGCAAAAAAAGTCTAAATTCTTGAAAAACACTCATGAATCATGATAATGTTTATACTTGAAGAAATATAATTAATGGCAAAAATAGAACTCCACGTGATTAAGATAACCACATGCCGTATTGTGCTTGATATTTTTGCAGTGCTAGCTGTATAGTTATCCGAATCAGAAAATTATAAAACATGCACGCATGAAGTGTGTAGCAAATTTAAAGATTAGATATTTGCTTCCATGAGATTCCATGCATGACTTGATCGATCTACGGAGAATAATTAAATTGTGCCGACCAAAAATTAAAACCGTTAGTTAGGACAAGCTAAAAATTTATATATACAAAATAACAATTAAATAATTAGTACAGTATCTATGTACATATATATATTTTTATTTTCCAAAAAAATACATCGTGATCTACTTTTAAAAAAATATATATATATATATACTAATGAAAAATCTAAAATATTAACAACAATATAAAACCAATCAATATATACTATTGTATCGTATTTTTAACATACATGTTAAGCTTAATAATATTTGGACGTAACTTTATATTGATGATTATCCAAAACTTGAAGAAAAAGGAAGAAATCTTCCATACAAATAGCGATAGAGTTGGAAAAAACTTTAGAGCGAAACAATATTATCAAGTTGCATATATAGCAATCATCTTACTATATTTTATTTGCATAGAAAACAAAATTATTATTACGAGGCAAAAGTTTGCAAATACGAAACAAATGTAGTGTCCAATAATTACTATATATCTGATGTTTCTTTTAAAAAAATTTAGTGTTATTTTACTAATAAAATAATTTAACTTTAGGATTTTGCCATTAAATTTAAAGAAATGAAGACACATTTGAAGGCAAAATATATTGAAAATTTTGACCAGTATTTATGGTTGAATTTTCTTTCTGAAATTAATATATGTTTGAAATAATTAAATATATAAATGGCACATCGCTTAATTTGGAGAAACCATGTCATCATTATCTTATAAATTGGTCAGTAAAGAATGGTTAGTTTAATTGCAACGCGCCAATGAAAAGAAAATTTACAAGAAAAAAAGGATCTCATCACGTTGAGAAATATATTATTCAATGATTTCAATTGCTCAACACAAAGCTATCGTATAGAAAATACGGAAATGCCATTCATTTTTTATTATATCTTTTTGAAAGATGTTTCTGTGACTATATACAAACATATGTATTTCTTATTAGACTAGCGTCATTATAAAAAAAAATCTACAAAAAAAATGATCCAAATCATACTTTTTTTTCATGTTCGATCTTTCAATCCAATTCACTCGTTGTGAACTAATAAAAATCTTTATGATATCAAATTTTGCTATTTCTTTTTTTTTAAAAGAAGGGCTTATAAATATGCAAATTCGTATCTGTATCCGAAAAATAAAAACGGATACAGATATGATTTTACTACTATCTAATCCGTATCTGATCTGTTTACACCTATAATTAACACATAATGTTTTTTGTTTAGAGTACCTGTCACTTCTCACACAGAAAGCATTATTTATTACTAGATTAAAGACTGATTCTAATTAACACATAACGTTAACATGTGATTACCAACTAATTAATTAAACAAAGTCTTTGCATCATCGCCAGTGGTATTCATGTAGATGGTGGGTGATGATGCCATTAAACTGATTAATTACGCTAACTTTGTCTTATTGTTTTTAATTATAGTTAGATTAGGTTAGGTTGCGCTTAATTAAGGTCCATTTAGAGAGTTAAACTTGAACACTCCAAGCGGGGGGGTTGATTAGCTTGAAAAAGCACATTTAATTAATCTATTGATCTTTATTGTCTTTATTTATTGTGTACTCCGACAAGCTTGTAGATAATGAAAGCGACTATCTTAATTAAGACGGGATATATCATCATATATAAATATACCGACCTAGCAAATTAAATTTCACAAGGATATATATATATAGTAATGATGTGCATACCTAATTACTAGCTAACTAATTAGTTGATACGCATGTCATTGTTTTATCTTTGCTTTGTACTTGTGGTAAAATAATTAACCTTATCCATATTGATAAATTTTAATTTAGTAACTTACTATTTGAGCTATTAAATAAATTTTATTTTTGTATTTTATGGATTCTAAATTGGTTCCTCGATATTGATTTATTTCACTCGACGTATATATATAAAGAGAGATGAGTTACGGTGAGTTACAAAGTAAGAGACTTATTTTACTTATACGAGCATGTTTTTTACATTCGAAAGTTCCAACAGCTGACCAGAACTGCTTAACATGATCTATATATTGAAATATGCTAAGAGATCAAATTTAATATTTTTTTTGAAATTTTTTTAGTATTTTTTAAAATCACTATTTTTTATAGTCCATAATTCATCCAAAACCACCGATTTAGCTATTAAATAAATTTTATTTTTGTATTTTATGCAAGGTTCTAAATAGCGTTTATAGCGGCACAGGGGGGAGACAAAAAAAAACTTTAGCGAATAGCGCAGTTATAGCGAAAGCTATCATAAATAGCATTTTTTTATTTCAAAAATTTTATTTTATATTTCTACTAATAGTAAACATGTCACATCAAGAAAAAAAACAACAAATTGATTAAGAAATTCTAATATTCATATTGAACCAATACAAAATTCAAATTGTCATTCAAAATATCCCTAATTCAAAAACTATCGATATATTTTATATTCAAAATATACCACTACCATATATTAGTGCATAATATAAAATTTAATTGATATAGCGGTATAGCCCGCACATGTTCCATTGTATTGATATAGCTTAATAAAGTTTAAAAAAAACCCATCTTGATATTAAGGCCCATTAAAATTGCAAAATCATAAGCCCATGTAGCATAGCGGACTGCTATTAGCGCTATAGCGACCGTAGCTCGATTAGTGCAGTTTTACCCCGTAGCTTAAATTTCTAGGTCCAAAACCGCTATAGCTAGCTATTTATAACACTGATTTTATGTATTCTAAATTGGTTCCTCGATATTGATTTATTTCACTCAACGTATATATATAGAGAGATGGGTTATGGTGAGTTGAAAAGTAAGAGGCTTGTTTTACTTATACGAGCATGTTTTTTACATTTGAAAGTTCAAACAATCGATTAGAACTGCTCAACATGATCTACATATTGAAATATACTAAGAGATCAAATTTTATATTTTTTGAAAAAAAATTAGTATTTTTTTAAGAATTTTTTAAAATCACTGTTTTTTTATAGTCCAGAATTCATCCAAAAACATTGATTTTTCTATCCATTCAAATAAATAGTAAATTTTTTTCAAAAAATATAAAATTTGATCAACATCTTTCATTTACTTCACACTTATATTACAATATAAATGCAAAATAAATATACGCAAATTAGATCGCACTTTTCTCAAATGATTACGCTTGGTGTTTTAATCCATCAATTCAAAACACATGCAATTCATTTGTCAAACCAATAATTAAATCTAGATCATACACAAGTTGTAAAATTGACGTGTGAAGAGTCTAATCCAACATGTTAACATCCATCCATGATTTTTCAAATATCTCGCATTGAAAAATCATCTAATGCAGTGAATCTAAGAAAGATGATCTATTTACGAGGCACTTGAAATTTTAAAATTATAAATACTATGTCAGCACTTGAAATTTCTAGGCACCAAGAATTGTTTAGCTTAGTAAAATGAATAAAATACGAGGATATATATGTAAAGTGCCAGAAAAATGTTTGTCTTACACTTTGCAAGAGGAAAAGCAAGCGCGGCGACTGGTCAACTGTGTTTGACCCATAGCTACCGTAATTATAGCCAAAGGTCCAAGGGCAAAAATGTCATTGCATCATATTTTCTTTCTTTTCATCGATCCCCTGTTCCCCTTGTCCTGCTATATATACAGACCTCAATGTAACTCTATTCTGGTACGAAGCCTCATCATCGTTCCAAGACAAGCCTCTTTGACAAAATCTTATACAGCTTCTCTCAATTACTCACAAACAACAGAGAGAGAGAGAGAGAGAGATGTGGACAAGAAGAGGATTCTGTTACCCAAGTGTAAAGGGGGCTCCTCCGGCCAAGAGGCGGCGCATTAGCGACAACTCCAGCAGGGATTTGTTTGAAGCACTGCCTGATGATCTGGTTATCAGTATACTGACAAAGATCAGCTCATCAGCTACTTCACCATATCATCTCTTCAATACTTTCCTAACGTAAGCAACACAACTCTCTGTTTTTTTTTTTTTTTTTTTTTGGTTTCTTCTTATTTTGGTTGTTGAAAAGAGTAAGCAAAATATGGCCCGTTGAATCTCAAAGAAGAATTTTCTGGCATTTTGTTCATTTATGTTTATTTATGAGTTATTACCATGTCTCTTTCTTTTGCTTTTAAATACTGTCTATAGTGGAGTTCTCTGGAAGACGTGCTGGTTAAAAGTTGAAAGTCGAGGCATTGTGTATAAACAATTAAGCACAAGATTATAATGGTCCCCTTGTTAGTTCAGGGGTTTCTATAGAGGATATAATAAACAATAGAGGATATATATTGTTTATACTTTATAGATAATCTTTAAAGAATGCCAGCGTGAATTAATTATTATTCTATTTCTCTTTTTCTTGCACATGTATTTTCCCATTAAAATGCTAGCTCCCTGTTTTGATTTATCTTTTGTTATCTTCTTATGCATAAAAGTTGCAAGAGATTTAATGATTTGGGGGCTGATCCGCTGATTCTTGCAAATGCATCACCAAAGTCGCTTCAAGTTCGAGCTAAAACCTGGTCCGAATCGGCTCAAAATTTCTTAGATCGCTGTGCAAATGCTGGCAATGTTGAAGCTTGCTACCTTCTTGGCATGGTAATTTCCTCAACTCTTTCTTTCTTAAAATTTATACTTAAGAAACCATTTTTTTAAGTTTTTAATAAATAAAACTCAGTTGTACATATTTTCGCCTTCTTGGCATGGCAGACAATTAATGATTAATTTTATTTATTTATGCAGATTCAGTTCTATTGCTTACGCAACTATGCCAGTGGAGCGGACTTATTAGCACGGGCAGCTCTATCGAACCACCCAATGGCGCTATACTCGCTAGCTGTAATCCATTTCAACGGGAGCGGCCGACCGTACTGTCATCGAGATCCCTCCACGGGTGCCGCACTCTGTGCCAAATCAGCTGCACTGGGCAACATAGACGCGCTTCGTGAGGTTGGTTACTGTCTTCAGGACGGCCTTGGGCTTCCTTGTTGCCCGTCAGCAGCACACCGCCTCCTCATCAAGGCCAACGCCATTGAATTCATTACGAAAAAGAAGAGCAGTGGGATTCAGCACCGTTACAGACATCGTAAGGGATATTGTTGTAGGTTGAACATAGATACAGACTGCAGCGTGCATGAGGCGAACAGATTCATGGTTGAATGGTGGGGTTTGGCAGGGGCCACTACAGAGACCGAAGAGGGTTTGAACATGTGCTCGCACGTTTTGTGCGGGAGGAGAGAGACGAGGAAACACGAGTTTAGGAGGTGTTCGGTTTGTGCAGTTGTGGCCTATTGTTCTCGAGCGTGTCAGGCGATGCACTGGAAAATGGAACATCGAGCTAGATGCCGGATGCCAGTACTGGACCCGGTAGATGGAGTCGGTGCTGGACCCGAGGAACCCGGGGAGGAAGCGTGAGTTGTAAACTTTTAATTGGTGTATTTAGCTAACAAAATTTGGTTGTATATAGGTAGAATTAATTAATCAGGCATGAGAGCATATATGAAATCTTCTTTGTTTCTTAGCTAGTAAAATTTATATGTAAACATTTAGAATTGATATATGTTGCATGTTTGCACGAGAAGCTTAATTGCTGCGCTCTAATGTCAATTATTGGTAGTAGCTTCTAATTTTGAAATTAGATAGTTTAGGAATACAATCGCCCTCACATAACTCAAGAGGAGGAAGTGAAGATGAAGAAAACAATTAGGAAATATAGTATTATAATATAGCTTCAAGTTCCTCACCTCACACATAACTTTCAACTGATATATATATATTAATCAAGTTTTCTGTTTAAAAACAAATAAAACAAGAAAGTGTGCATTTGTGTAATAATACTCAATCAGTGCACTCAAGTGTGTATTTTAAGGGGTTCAGAAAATGAGACCAGAAAGATCAATTGACAGCTGTCAAAACATATTTTTACTTAAACAAGTCTCTTAATAAAAGTGAATAATTTTTTTGAAATATAAATTGGGATCAAGTCATCCAATACATTTCAAATTCCTGTGCAATAATAGGCAAGCGTGCATTCTAAGATGCATGAGATTTTTAGGAGCTGAGTTCATAAAAGATATCAATCCTAGCAGAAAATTGGAAGTTGACTATATATATATATCCGTGCATCCATAATGCTTTGATTGTTTAATGTGATGACAAACGTATATATATAGGCCGTGTATTTAAAAATTAGATATGAGTATCCGATATCTGAATATATTTATATGTAAATACAGATACAGATATGATTTTACCTTTTATTTATCCGTATCCGAATAGTAGATACATAATTATATAGCATATAATTAATATAAATTCTTTTTTTTTTTGGCTTTTTGGAGGAACGAACTAGACAATTAATTGTTGTTTAGGCATTTTTTATTTCGTAGCAAATTGGGTAGCCATTTATTTCTTTTTTGAAGCCACACAGAAATTTGTAACTGCATCCCTCTGATATTTTAATTTGTTACCTCCCATACATAACTGATTATTCTAAGAATGAATAATTCAGAGAAAGTTGGTTTTAATTTCTTAATTTAATTCCCCATATTTTCTTTTCCCTTCTCTTCTCTGCAACCGTACCAGCCGTGGAAGTCATTACCATCGATCGGTAGTTATTAAACAGTACCTACCATTTTAGAGCTATTCACAGCATATTGCTACAAATCCTATAACTGATCATTAACGGAATCTCTCTAAATTTTTTAGCTCTGTATATACCATTGATCATTGTCTCGAATAAAAAACATTGTCACCAACAATAGTAAAATCTAGTTTTAACTTTTTGGAAGTGTGAACTACCACATGCATAGATGTATGCTCCGTGTAAGTTTGTATATTGCATGGCTTGTTATCTCTATTTTCCCTAAAGAATTACTTTCTAGCATGCTTTGCACACTTGAAACTAATTAACGCTAATTCTACCTTGTCGTTGGATAAGAGTTTGCAATCAACAAAATAATTTCACAACAAACAGTTTTTACCCAACCTAGCTATATATTATACTCTTTTGAAAGAAAAAGGGAGAAGGAGAGGGTATACATAGTTAACACAAGATGAGAACTACAAGGGAAACACAGAAAGGGATTAAGAGAAAAAGATTAGCCAATATCATTTCACCAATTTGTTTACACCCAAAAGAGGTGGTAATACCCTTCCGGAGGCCGCTGAGTGGTGGTACTACAACCGAGTTTGTATTAAGCGGAAAATCGAGCAATTCAAACAACCCATTTGACGCACTAAGCGATGACGTGCTCATTTCAGTGCTTGGCAAGGTCAGTGCCACCGCCACATCGCCGTCCGACCTCCTCAATGTTTTGTTAATGTAAGCAATACTGTTTCCTTTAAATTAAATCTTATTTTCCATACTGTTTCCTTCAAATTTAGCACTCTATTAGCTAGCTTCTAATGAATCAATGTATTGTACTATTAAAATTTCCGAAAATCCTTTCTGGTCTACTTCAAAAAAACTCTTTTCTTTAGTAATAATTTTGCAGATATATATATTGTACATTCTTAATTTCAACCTAGACACTCCAACGTTTATCGTTCAGTAATAAATGGTAACTCCTCTTATTTTACCTGTTGGCGGTTGCAATATTGGCACGTGTACATGTGTCTACCGTAAATGGTATGGAATAAAGAAAAAAATGGTTAACTGATAACTGACAAGAGTAAAATTTAGATATTCTGATGAGCATGAGATGTAGTCCTTCATGTAGCGGGTAGCTAGCTAGCTCTACCTCGTCAGAAATATTCAACCAATAATTCTTCTAATATAGTGCTCTCTATGTCTACACTTATTTGATTGCAGAAGCAAGAGGTTCAGTGTGCTTGGTGTTGATCGGCAAGTTCTGGCAAAAGCATCTGGTAAATCGATGTGTGTTCGCGCCAAAAACTGGAGTGAATCATCTGAAAAGTTCTTGACCCGTTGTGCTGTTGCTGGCAATCTTGAAGCTTGTTATTTTCTTGGCATGGTAATAACCCCAAATTATTACATTAGCATTTGTTCCCTCCATGTAAACAATCAGCTTCTTTCATTGCTTTTGCATTTACATGACTATATTCTGGATTAAAGACTCATTCAGAAAAGCGATACTATAAAATGGTTTAACAGAATGCTGTGCCCTTTTTGTAGAAGTTGTATACAGTGCATTTAAATTTTATTTCACCATAAACATTAGATATGATTAGAAAATTTAATTTGAAGATCTATTGAACCTTGATCTTTTTGCCTATATATATATATAGATCCACTTCCACTGCTTGAGGAACTATGTAAGCGGGACGGCTCTATTGGAAAGAGCAGCGAAGGGGTCCCACTCAGCGGCCCTTTACTCGTTGGCTATAATACGTTTTAACGGTAGTGCTGATGTGGATGGTGGTTCTTCTTGCCAACAAGACCTAAATTGTGCAGCAAGTCTCTGTGTCAAATCTGCGAAACTAGGAAATGTCGATGCCATTCGTGAAGTAGGTTACTGCTTGCAAAATGGTGTCGGTCTTCCTCCAAGCCCGACTGCTGCTTATCACCTTCTACACAAAGCAAATTACACAATGAAACTAACCGCCAGCCCAAACAGCCCGAACCCTCTCATTAGTCCTAGAAGACGATCTAATAATATTTCACTTCTGACAAACTATGGATATATGGGGAGAGAGGTGCATGCAGCGAACATGTTTATGGTCGAATGGTGGTGGCTAGGCGATAAAGGCGAAGACAGACTACATATGTGTTCCAATGTTGTGTGCGGTAGGAGAGAGACACGAAAGAACGGGTTCAGGAGATGCTCACGCTGTGGCACCACGACGTACTGCTCGCATGTGTGCCAGGAGATGCATTGGAACATGGAGCATGGTGCTACTTGCGTTCCGGTCCAAAACGGGTAACAAAATTGCCATGGAGGAGGGCTTGGATTGTCAGATTTTAAATCTGAATCTGCATACATCAGAGCAGATTATGCTATTTGGACAAGAAAGATATAACAAGTATCGACTACGAATTAACCGTGCATATATCCATTAATTGGTCGTCTTTGATAAGTTACAAATATATATGCAGATGAAGTGGAATGGAAAAGCTGCAGCATGTGTGAAGAATTGTATCATCAATTCTTTCTAATTTTGTATAGGATTATTTATGTATCCCAAAATTCCGCATCTTTTACAGTTGGAATTTGTAAGATACAATATGGTTTGTCGGTATATATATATATTGAATAAAAAGTGAAGAATGGTTTCAGCGTGTTACATTGAAATAAATACCATATTATTAATATCTTTGTGTTAATTAATTTGAGACAGTCAAATTGCGTTATTATTGTTTTTTCTTTAAGTAGATAGCTGCATTATTAATGTTAGATTTAAAGAAAACCTTGTGTTAATTTGTTATTGCTTTTTCTTGTCTTAAGACTCTAAAATTAGCATTATGCTTCATTTATCTGTTGTTTTTCCTTCTAGAATTCATAATTGAAATTAAGTGATTTTATTTCCGTTCATACAAATTCAAGCAACTATCATTTGGTAGATCAGTTCATGACTCCTAGCTAGGTCATCGCAAGTGACGACGTACGAATGCTCGTTCAATTATCAGCCAATTACATACATACATACATACATACATACATACATACATATATACATACATATATATATAGAGGAGGGATCAAGTTACAACAATTTTTGAGTTACAACAAGTTACCACAATCATTTTCTACATTTTCAAAGTCCAAATCGTCGATCCAAACCGTTAGATGTGATCTCTACAATAAAATGTGCTTGAAGACCAAATTTTACATTTTTTGATTTTTTTTTTTTACTATTTATTAAGATGGGTACAAAAATTAGTCAAATTCAGACCATTCAAAAAAACTTTATATATCAGGTAAAATAATATTTCCGCTTCTATAATGAAGAAAAAAGAAATATGGTTGTTTTCTTAGATCTTAATCATGAGTTAGACTAGTTGTGGTAATATCTTCATTCTATTATTAAGCACGTTGGGTGTCCAATCCATCAACGGCTACGATTGAAAGATGAAATTTCAAATTTAATATCAGTTCTCCAATCAAATAATTTATCTTCTTTCGATTAAATACATCTTTTTTTATATGTAGAAGTCTAAATATAGTTAAAAATATATTCACTACACATATGGCCACACAATATGTTGCAATTAAAATTAAATACATTGTCTTTTAGTGATTTTTTATTAGTTTCCTTATTTACTTATTTCGCCTTCTTTGTATAGAATCAAATTTTAATTTACTTTGTTTCCTTATTTCTTTTTATTTGTTTCTATACATATCCCTACGACATAATGGAAAAATTTAAGACCACCAAAAAGCGAATCAACTCTCTTTCCATATCACTTGGCAAGCAAATTAAGTTATATCAAAGAGGTAAATTGTATGTTTACGGTTAAGTTCAAACCCAATTCATGTAGGTTATGACTATAGTTGCATATTAGCATCCTTTATCAAAACTTATTTACATAAATTTTTAATGCTCATACAAACCTGCTCCTTTGTGATCTTTGCACAAGTCACAGGAACCAACATCTACATTTATCATCCATCTTAATATTGTAAATTAAGTGCATTTTTTGAATTTCTCTTGAAACTTATTGCATTTTATTGCATTTCAAAATTAAAAACATAAAATGTTGAAAATATAAAATCTAAAGCCTAACCAGATTATCATAACCATACTAGCCAATTGTGGTCCCAACCTTCAAAATCTCTTGATTGAAATCTCAAAATGCAATAAAATAATATGAAGAAAATGATAGAATTTACTATAGTTTCACTCATCTTATTTCGACAACAATTTATGTTCATCTTTATTAAGGTAGTTTTAATAACCAATACTTGTTTGATATAAATAAATAAGAATATGTTTTTTCACCATCAACGTTGAATGAAGAAATAAAATAATCATTTGTTCCTTCTTTTATTTAGTATACATGGATTATTTGTGTTGCAAATAATACTAAAAAAAAAAAGAAAATTGTGTATGCTATCTTCTATTGCTATTTATTATTTATCTATATGTTCAATTTTAAAGTTCAATCTTATAATACAACTCCATTGCAACACACGGGTATAATACTAGTACATATATATACATATATATATATAGGAATATGCTAGCATGCTATGCATAGCATAGAGCCCCTCCATGCAACGGCTCATATTTTGAGTTTTCAAAATCCTAACGGTCGATCCGAACCGTTCATCTTGTTCTCCATATTAAAATGTGTTTGGAGACCAAATTTTATATTTTTTGGAATTTTTTTACTATTTCTTTAGATTTATTGAAAATCGCTGTTTTTTTATGGTCCAGATTTGCTTAAAACAGGGATTTTCAATAAATCTAAATAAATAGTAAACAAATTTCAAAAAATGTAAAATTTGATCTCCAAACACATATTAATATGGAGAACAAGATGAACAGTTCGGATCGACCGTTAGGATTTTGGAAACTCGAAATCCGAGCCGTTGCATGGAGGGGCTCTATGCTATGCATAGCATGCTAGCATATTCCTATATATATATATATATATATATATATAACGCAGGTTGATCCGGATTACGAATCAATATTTTCATTTTCAAGGCCTAAATAGTCGATCGATACTATTCAATATAATTTTCATATAAATATGTACTTGCACATAAATGTTATATTTTTTTTTTTTTGCTACTTTTCAAGATAGATAAAAAATCACCACCTTTAAATGGTCTAAAAATATTAGATCACTTGTTTTGCTATTTATCTAAAATAAATATTTTTTAAATATAAAATTTTATCTATAGATATATTTTTATATTGAGATTATGTTGAACAATTAGAGTGTTAAAACGAAGCAGGTAACATCTGATATGTATTAAAAAAAATTGATTCGGATATTTGATATCCAAATATCTGAATATCTGTGCAAATATGATTACGAATATGGTTTAAATTTTAATTATTCGATATATTATGTAAAAAAATTATATTACACACCAGTATAATTAAATGAATGTTATGGACTTTAGTATTTTTAATAATATTTATATATTTTAATAAATATCATCCGCTTCTGTATTTATATATGTCTAATAATTTATCCGAAAAAATAAAAACGAGCACTATACAATCCGTTTTCATCACCTTATAAACTGTTCCAATTAATTGTTGAAACTTTAAAAATAAAAATATTAATATATAATATTATAGATCACTATGCATAATATTTTAGCCGCATTCCTTAATTTTTTTTTCTTTTTGGTGATTAATAAAAATTATAATCTAGATTCTAGAAGATGTCGCCGTTCAATCTCCTTCCGAAATATAGCAGATGAATTGGATAACCAATTCCCTCCAATCCTGCATATAGATTTTTCCCTAAAAACAACAAATTATAGTTTACCTTTTTGGAAGTTACAACCACCTTTTTTTCTCTTAGAGCAATTTCAATGCACCATTATAGTTTACCTTTTTGGAAGTTACAACCGCCTTTCTCTTAGGACAGTTTCAATGCACCATTGTACTATCAGGTACCAGCATCCCTGACCGCCTAATTCTCCGCGGAAGTTTGACTTTTCTCATTTTAGTCCCTTCAAAAAACTTATTTTTGTAAAGTTTCTCCAAAGGGGGAGTGCACCCTCAAACAGATAAATTAAGGCTCTTTTACTATATTGGTTTTTCTAAGGACTAAACAGGAAAGTTCAACAAACTTGACCAGGGTTAAAATAGTAATTGTTCACAGCAAGCTATATATATTATCGTACAAACTCATCCTCTCCAGCGGGGGCCACGGTATATACCTCATAATCATTCTCTTCCACGATAGAGAGAAAGAGGGTAGGAATTAAAGAGAGAGCTCAGAGCAACAAAATGAGAACTACAATGGGGAACATAGGAATTAAGAGACAAAGAGTAGCCATTATTCCTTCTAGTGATCTATTACTACAAGAAGTGGGACCCCGCCGAAAGCGGGTATGTGGTGGTGGCGGCGTTTGTGTAGGTGCCGGCAAGTTTGCATCAATTGAAAATTCGTTCCATGTAACTGACTTCGACAAGTTAAACGATGATGTTCTCATCTCTGTGCTCAGCAAAGTTACCGCCTCCGCCACGGCACCCTCTGACCTCATCAATGTCTTGTTAATGTAATTACCATTTCTCTTATAGAAATTTTTTTATGCTTTATTTATTTTCCTAGATATTTCTATGCATATTTTTGGTTTACCTTTTGTGCAAGTTTGATGTATTATTATGAACTTAATTCAAGTACTTCTCTAAATGGAACTTAAATTTAGTATAATAGCATTTAATTTATCAATGTCTTGTAGTTAAGTATTTATGACAATATCTTGAATTAGCAAAAAGCATGTACATTATGCACTCCCTAGTCCCTACAAGTGAAGGTTTGAAAAGAGGAATATTGAACTGTATAGAAAACAGATGCTCTTTCTCTTTTAAATTTAAATTATATAGAAAACATAAAGCTACAGATAATGTGGACTTTGAATACTAAATTAACTTTGACTACAAAAATAGAAATTATTACCATTCTACAAAAAAGTTCATTGTTTCTTTACCTTTTGTAACAGAAGCAAGAGGTTTAGCGTGCTTGGTGTCGACCGACTTGTTTTAGCAAATGCATCCCGTAAAGCAATGTGTGTTCGAGCTAAAAACTGGTGTGAATCATCTCATGAGTTCCTGAGCCGTTGTGCCGATGCTGGCAACCTCGAAGCCTGTTATTTTCTTGGCATGGTAAGCATTCCAGAACTGATATTAATCATCTTCTTGCTTGTAGTTGTGCAAGGTTTAATAGAACTTAAACAAGTTAGGGAAAATCTTTGCAATACATGTCTTTAATGTAATCAAACTATGCATTTATTTGTTATTTTATATTTTGATTTGAGTCATTCAGTGTGCGGTCTAATTTGGTTTCAAATTTTCCTTGGACATCACATTTAAATTTCTTATAGCAATTTAATTTGGATGTTTCTATTTTTTTTTTCTTTTCTAAACTGTCAATAGATCAACTTCCACTGCATGGGCAACTATTCAAGAGGGATCACTCTCTTGGAAACAGCTGCAAAAGGGTCTCATGCAGAAGCACTTTACTCACTTGCAATAATACAGTTCAACGGGTGCGTTGGTGTTGAGGATGGATTTTCATACCCGAAAAACCCAAATAGTGCAGCAAACCTCTGCATAAAATCTGCTAAACTAGGAAACATTGATGCCCTTCGCGAATTGGGTTACTGCTTTCAGAGTGGCTACGGTCTTCCTCCCAGTCCGGCTGCTGCCTACCGCCTCCTGAAAAAAGCAAAGACACTTGACCGTACTGCCAACACAAGCAGTACAAACATTCTCAGTAGTCCTAGAAGACGTTCCAGGGATTTTTCACTTCTAACAAACTATGGATATATGGGGAGAGAGGTCCATGCGGCAAATGCGTTCATGGTCGAATGGTGGTGGCTGGGAGATAAAGGTGAAGACGGGTTGCATATGTGCTCAAATGTGCTGTGCGGTAGGAGGGAGACGAGAAAGGATGGGTTTAGGAGATGCTCTAACTGCCAAATAACATTGTACTGTTCTCATGCATGTCAGGAGGTTCATTGGATCATGGAGCATCGGGCAACTTGCATTCAAGTTCCAAATGTGTAACAAGGTTTCTTCTGGATCAGAGACGTCAACACGAGAAGTAACTTGTTGTGTGAAGGAATCAATCTCTTGGCTTGTGTTGTTGGATTTAAGTTGTGGTTGATGTTCGCTTCAAAATGGTTATTGTATTTCAAAATGGAAGGCAGAAGCAAAGGAACAATCAACATTCGCTTCAAAATGGTTATTGTATTTCAAAATGGAAAGCAGAAGCAAAGGAACAATCGACAGCACATGCACCTCTGACAAAGATACATTGGAGATGACAGCAGATCAGAGGCTAACTGTGGTGTTTCTATTAATTGACTGTAAAAAAAAAAAGCCAGTAGTCTTCCTTCTTGTCAAGCTTTTGTAATGCTGAACCATCATGCTTTCAATTTTTACTAGTCAGGGTCCAAACATGTTCTCTTTTCTTTTTCTTTCAAATCAGATGACAGCAAGTGTACTTAAATTTTGTTAACAGAAGGAAATTTGTACATAGACTAGAGTTAGACTCCACTAAGAATTAAGAAAGAACAAAAACAGAATATAACCTCCTAGTAATTTCAAGATAAGCTCTACCATTCACAGGTACATATCAGTGCTGGACATGATACTGACATTGATTAAAAAATGCTGCATCAATCATACCAGTAACCGGTGTTTATGTCATATCAAACTAAGATAATACATTTGTTAGGAAAAATAAGATAGACATAGGTGCACACAGAGATAGGGCTAAGGTACCCCACTGTAAATATATATAAATTTCATTTACGGAATTGGTCTCGATAATGATCTTTCTATTGATTAATCCTCCTCCCTCCAATATGATTGTCCTTGTTTTTGTATATTATTGGTCAAGTGCCTCTAAATACATCAATACTCCCAAGCAGGGTTCTAAATAGGCTATAGCTGCACTAGAGATTTTTCAGACCTCAAAAGCTATAACGCTATTAACCACTTTTCTTTTATAATGATTCTAAATAGCTAGCTATGGTTGCACTATAGCTTTTTCGGACCTTAAAAGCTATAGCGCTATAATCACTATTTAGAACCTTGCTGCTCCAAAGTTATAAAAAAAAAAAAAGAGACTTGAATATTTCTTACATAATTGGAGTCTGACTACTTGTATTTTGTCAGACTACAGAATCACAAATGATTCAGCTCGAATGGATTTAACCTCTGAAATCAGAGTGCCTGGTCTGAAAGAAAACAGAGTGCACAAAATCAGGCTTAAGCACATCATAAGAACTATGAAAAAGAAATTAACAGACAAATGATTAAAAGAACGAAAGAATGGATTAATTGTTCCGTGCTTTCTGCCTTGCAACCGTAAATTAGAATCACTACTAGAATTGAATTTACAAAAAGCTTTACAATGTCACGCTCAACTATTTCCGCATGACTCTCTTGTAGGATCATTGAGACACCTAGACACCTTTAATGCCTCGTGCAAAACAGCATGATGAGATTCCAGGACATCTCACCAGAAAATATTTTGCATGGCCATAATTGAAAGCATATACTGCCTCCATAAATAACTTGGACTCTAGCAGCTCAAGAATTATGATAGGAGTCAAATGTTAGTGAAGTTGAATCTCAGTGGAAAAAACGGCGACGGCATCTTGCAGATCCAATCTCTTCATATTCTGCTTTTGTGACACACATTGATTCAAATTCGGGGCTTGATGCTAGTAGTGACCCACCTCTCCATACACCAAGTATCGGGCTGTTTAAAAAATAAATAAACAAATAGACATCAGTCAAGCTTTGTGCCTCTCTAAAGAGTGAGAATGTGAATGTGTGGGTGGGTAAACGAATGAGTGTGTGTGTGTGTGAGAGAGAGAGAGGTTGATTGAAATCAGGACGTACTTCTCTTGACTAGTAATCTTCACTTCATAAGAATCAAGAACAAGAGGTCGTAGCTCTCTTTCTCTGTAAATATGCAATAGGGTTACATCAGTATCAAACAAGGCTATCCATCCTCACGGAGTGCATATTAGATAAGTAGATAATACCCAGAAACCAGCTTACAATCTTTGCGCAAAGCAGGGGAACAATGTGCTTCCTCCAGTCAAGATAATGCTGCAAAAAAAAAAATTCAAACCAAAGTTACATTTGTAAGCCCAATTTTGATACATTATTTGTTTGGTCTAATTTTCAGAGCAACAAACAGAGAAGATGGATACTT
Source organism: Carex rostrata (assembly GCF_964058835.1). Classification (NCBI taxonomy): domain Eukaryota; kingdom Viridiplantae; phylum Streptophyta; class Magnoliopsida; order Poales; family Cyperaceae; genus Carex; species Carex rostrata. Next base: position 8,741,214 of record NC_135918.1, read on the forward strand.
TTTAAAAAGTACGGGATGGAGATAAGGATGGCAGGAATGGACTGCTCGAGCAATGCATTCAGCTAGCCCTGCTTGATTCATTCCTGTAAATGGGCAGCTACGGTAATTAGTTGGACATGAGCAACTTGCATTTGATTAGGTTATTTAAACATGAAATTGTGGCGTTCGTTTTATGATTTAAGGAATCATTATTACAAAATATTGAAGAGGGAAATACAAAAAGGAAGACATAGTATCTTTGAGTGATAAACTGACCCAAGTCAGCAGGTTGAAAAAGCATCTCCGGCACGAGAAAACGCTCATTGTTTAAAGTAAACTCCTGCACCAGAGAATTGGGGTAAAGATCAGCAAAAAGTTCAAAAGAGTACCCCTTTTTTTCTTTTGGTGGAGTTTAGGTGTTACATTTTGAATCATATCAACTTTTCTCCTATCTTCAGCCTTGTCTGTGCCACCCTGTCCACTCTCCATCTTACAATCCAATTCTGTTGTAAGGTTTGAGGTTCCATCAAGTAGAGAAAGGTACTGCCGAGCTTCATCCAAGTTCTTAACATAGCCTTTTGTGTGCGTGATTCCGTCAGGGAGAACATAAGTGCACTTCAATATATTGTCCTTCCCCGACTTCCTATAAAATATTCATACAATTATTCTTAATTACACATCGCAAGCATTATTAACACAAACCCACAGCTCATTCCAAATCAATGTCTCTTCCACATGCTTCTAAATTAAATATGGTGGTCCATGCTTAGCCACCACAATAGCATGATTTGAAAATTTCAGCGAAGATCATTTCAACACCCTTTAGGAAACCAGGAATGAATGAGACCTTACTTCAGGAACAACTTGTGCAATTTACTAAAATAAAATATAAGGCAGAACAAATGATCAATCAGAAGCACTGAGAGAAAGTACTTGGAGAGATGGAGGTCGCGCTGGAGGTTGAGTGAGACGAAGCAGAGCTGCTCCTTAGCATGGTCAATGAGCAAGGTCTCATCCATGACATTAAGAGCCCGGTACGATACCAGCTCCTTGAGGTAGTTTGTCAGCGCCTTGCCACCAAGATCCATGCGCTTCACCCCGTAATTCAGTGTCATGTTCTGCACCACCGGAGCTGCATGTGTGTATGAGAAGCCACAATCGACCACCAGGCTAGCTACCGACGGTCCATGGGGCCGGCTGGCCTCGTAGAGATGGACCAGGGAAGGAGAATCAGCAACGCAAAGGGAGCTGAAGCCAAACTCCTCAAAGACTAGCTCATCGGTCGAGCGCTGGAGGGAAGGAGGGTTAAAGAGGGGTTCCACAAGCAAAAGGGAAGATTGGGACAGGTCGTCAAGTTTGAGCAGGGAGCGGAGTACGCGGTCCCAGACCTCTTTCTGAACCTCTGGATTGATGAGGTAGCCTCGGTCGATGGGGCGGCGCAGGGACACCCCCGTCAAGTCGGCATCGTCGGCCTGGAGCTGGTCGGCGGCGAGCCACTTCTTCGAGCTGTGAGAGGAGGGAGACCGACCGATACAGTTAGGAACGACAGCCAACGGGTCGGTCTCGCCTCCGAAACCCGCCTTCAAGAGTCCGCCACCATTGTCTAGCACCACTACGCTGCTCCGGTCCATCCCCATGATAAACCCCAACCCAGCACAAGTTCTACAAGTCAAGTGTGTAGGAACTCAAAACTCTTGACTGAAATCGATGGCAAGAGAAGGTCCGTAGCCCACTCCATAAGAGAGACTCCTCGGATTTCTGGGCCGGGATACAGTAATAGGCCGAGATATAGGCCCACTTATGGCCCAAAGTAGTTTACCGGCCTTTATGGCTACCTCAACCAGAAAAAGTACCCTCCCAGGTAATTACAGTTTGAGATTAACTCTCAGCTGCTTTGGGATTCGGACTAGTATAAGGGACAGTATTATTGTGCTTTGAGAATCGTGCCAAGTTAAAAATAACGGTCCAGATCCACTAATAGTATAAAAAATCCCTATTAGAGTAACGGGGAGGATCTGAACCCGTTATCCGATAACCTGCCAAGGCTGCCAGTGCCATCCTCATCCAATATCCCCGTATGAAATCGTATCATTTACCTTTGTCTGGGTGAAACCGTAGAATTAAGTTGGGAGGAAGCAAAGGTGGGAAGGTGAAAGGGTGAAGCAAAACCCAATCGACCTATTTATATATCCAAGATTCCAAGCGATAATTCCAAAATCAATTCTACGTTGGACGCCTCTATATTATCGTCCTCCATCCATAAACCCTATAATAGAACCCTGAAATTTGAAATCGAGATGAGGGAGAGAGAAGCAGTGGTAACATGGCGCTCCATTTCTCTCGTACCTTCTTCATCCCCACCTTCCTTCGCTTCCGTTTCTACTACTGTTAGCACTACTCCCGTGAGAGGCGAAGGAGGAGAAGGTGACAAGGGGGAAAGGGACTGGAGAGCACAGTCACTGACAGGGGAACAGCTGATTCGTCACCCGCTGGCGTTACTGGCGCTCGTACCAAACAGTGTCGCTCTCTTCTCTGCCGGAGCTCTCGCCGGCGCGGCGGCGAAAACCGTGACGGCTCCGCTAGACCGTGTGAAGCTCCTCATGCAAACACACAGCATCAGAGTTGGTCCGGGTCCAGCCAGCAAAGCAGTTGGTTTTGTCGAGGCCATAACAAACATTGGAAAGGCGGAAGGTATCGGAGGTTATTGGAAGGGGAACCTTCCTCAGGTACCTATTAATTCTATTTTTCTTTCTTTTTCAAGTTTTTCTCTATTTTTTTTCATTTATGCAACCAGTTCGTGGTTAATGATTTTTTTATTTTTGAGATAATGCTTAATATTTTATTGTTGCAGGTTATTCGGATTATTCCTTATAGTGCGGTTCAGCTGTTCTCCTATGAAGTTTATAAGGTTGTAATCCTGCCTCATCTTCCACTAAAATGTACTTTTCTACTATTTGTTTTTTTTTAAATTAATTGATAGTACAATTGCATATCAAATTGTAGAAACTATTCAGGAAAAAGGATGGAGATTTATCTGTATTGGGGAGGCTTGTTGCAGGAGCCTGTGCTGGCATGACATCTACACTTGTGAGCTATTGCACTTGTTTTTGTTATTGTTTTTTCTTATGTGTGGATGGGGTGTGGGTGAGCTAATTTGCTATTGAACTTGACCCCAGTACTAATACAAGGTAGTTTTGGGGGGCTTGGCTAATTGATGACAAAATTTTGTCACTTGATCTTAAGACTCAGAACACAACATTCTACTGGAGGAAATTGATATTATAATAGTACTAACCGAGTTGATATGGTGTCAAGGTGGTTTGGACTAATTATTGAAAAATGTGAGATTGTTGATTATATATGCAACGGACAGGTCACTTACCCATTGGATGTGCTTCGCTTAAGATTGGCAGTTGAACCAGGGAGCAGAACAATGTCTCAGGTGGTTAATCCTATTTGGGATATAATTATATCTTACATATACTTGTTTGGTGTCTTAGTGTATATTAACTGATTAATTGATTATGTTTTTGAAGGTGGCACTGACCATGCTAAGAGATGAAGGGTTGGGATCATTTTACAGAGGGCTGGGTCCATCTCTTCTTGGGATTGCCCCATATATTGCTGTTAATTTTTGTATTTTTGACTTGTGAGTATCCTCTCTACTTTCATTCCATTTTTCTTTTTTCAATTTTGCTATTCTATCCAGTTGGTTCGTAGTACTGTTATCATGTGAGAACATTGGATGACTCCAATGAAGAAATTTGTTTCTTGCATAACTATTTGCCTTCTTTGGTAGGAAGAATTGCAACTAATTTTTTATATTAGGAAATGTCAGTACTTCCAGAAAACTAAAAGCACCAAATTTCATGTTTCCATCATATCCTCCAAATTTTAGAGAAGTTTTATTTTAGCTAGTCATTTGGAATAATCAGAATTGGGACTCATTCAAATCTGGGTTTTTAAATATGGCTATGGATAGGATGAAGAAATCAGTACCAGATAAGTATAAAAAGAGGCCAGAGACATCTCTGGTTACAGCTCTTGTCTCGGCAACACTTGCAACTTTGATGTGTTACCCACTTGATACCATGAGGAGACAGATGCAAATGAAGGGCACTCCTTACAAAACTGTTCTAGATGCCTTTCCAGGTACACATTATGCACTTATTTCAGCCCCCAAATCAAAATTGCTTATAAAGTCCTTTTTCTTTGTACACTTGAAAAGTGAGAAGACCTGTTCTTGCAAGACTGGCCCATTTTTAAACTTTTGTTCTGCCCTCAATGGCTGTTGTGGAGACTTAATTGATCATTGATTTAATTGTCTTTAACCCAAGCCAAAATTGTCTACTTCTCAGGTATCAACCTTATTTTAATCATAGTTAATATGCTGAATGATAATCTTGTTTGAAGAGGGGGCAGGGATAGGTTAAATCTGTCTTGGTACTTTTATTTGAGATGAACTTTTGTCTAGCTTTCTCTGGATTTATTTTGAGATAAACGTATGTGGTGCTCAAACCTCCAAAAGCTAATAAGTGTGGTCAAGGGACACTGCAGAATGACATTGACTTCTTTTCACTGTTGTTGTTGTTTCTTATTACTTGTGTTTACCCGAGTAGTTTAGCAGGCCATCTTGCTGGAATCTCATCCGAACTGATTAGAAATAGCATTTGTACTTGTGCTTGTCTAATTTGTAAAAATTTACAAGATTGACCAAATTTACCAGTCATCCTTTACACTGCTGGTCATTAAGATAAATTTTATAAGATGAATATTATGAAAATGAAATACAGGCATTGTAGAGCGAGATGGATTGATTGGCTTATACAGAGGTTTTGTGCCAAATGCATTGAAAAGCCTTCCTAATAGCAGGTCTCTCTCTCATCATTTTTTAGCTGTTGCTTTGATACTTTTTTCTAATATTTTTCTGCTTTAATGCCTAATTTTTACTTCTCTTTAACAGCATTAAGTTGACGTGCTTTGATGTGGTCAAGGGGTTAATAGCTACTGGAGAGAAGGAGCTTGAAAAAATTGCACAAGAAAACCAACAGAAAGTTGTTTGAGGGTTCGTTCCTGATTGAAAATTATTTCAAAAATTCAAATGAGTTACAAATTCTTTTGATAGGTCCGATTGGTTCGGGGAGGGTAGATCCCTGGTCATTTTTGTCAAATGGTATAAGATAAAATCTTTTATAGGTTTGGCTGGGCACTTGGTGCAGTTTAATCTAATTTGTGTTTTTTTTTTTTTTTAATAATTTGTATGTTCCTCTTGATGTAAGAGTTTTATATTAATGTCATAGGTTGAAAAGAATGGGTAAATATCTTTGCTTTTAGATGTGTCTTTTCAGAGTTCGCCTTTGTTGCAAATTAAAAAGGACTAGTAGGAAATCGGCTACTGTGCGGGCCTTTTTATATTTAAAATACATCGATTTTATAAAGCGCCAATTTTATTCTATTTTGGTGTACAAATTGCTCTTATTTATCATAATATGATCTCACTATATAGTTTACGGTTTTCTCAGTTAGCACGTAATACAACAAAATAATATATGACCAGAGCAATTTGCCATTAAAAAAATAAAATAAAAAATAAACAGCAATAAAATAATTCAAATTAGAAATTTATATATGAAGAATAAAATGGCAAAAACAAAGTTCTTGACCAAGGTCAAGAAGAGATTGTCGTGAGCAATGTTGTTTTATTTCGTTTCGTTTAGAATAAAATATCTAGTTAAGAAAAGATAATTTTCAAAATAAAAGAAATTGCATGCGGTAAACTTGAAAACAAATAAATATTTTTTCAAAACATTCAAACTATGTATAATAGAGAATTTATGCGGAGATGCAAAAGAGTTGTATTATAAAAGGAAATATTGCATAACATTCACTTTTAAATAAGTAGTAAGAATATATGAGTCCTTTGATCAAAATAAATGAGAAAGAAACAAATCAAACGATCAATATTGAACGTGACATGGCTAATAAATATTGAAATTCAATCATTTTTACAAAGTATAGATATACTACAAATCAAATTTTTTTTTATTTGTCGACATAATGCATGGATATTTTTTAAAAATTTGATAAAATAAATAAATATGTATAAACAAATTTCTTTTTTGGGAGGCATACAATTAATAATTTAATATTAAACTGCGGAAAAACACAAGTTCTTGTTTAGAATCCAACACAGATAAATTAAAGGCACAAAATGCATACAATCTCGGACTTTTAATCTATCAAATAATACATAGAAAGATTAGCATGCCAAAAAAAGATACAACATTCCCCATCACGCAATTAATACGGAGTCCAGCTAGTATGACATCGGTGTTATATGACACTAACTTTAAAATTTATTGAATAGATTTCAAATGATTTAATCCAAACCGTTCAAACCGATTTTCTTTATGAGTGATGAGTTTACATGTAAATTTTTAAATTTTTTGAGTTATTTTAGTATCAAGTCAAGCGGTCAAAAATGTTGAAAAATGAATGCATTAAAATTATCTTAAAAAGTGTCACATTTGACCGCTTGACTTGATAATAAATCAATTTGAAAATTTATAAATTTTGCATGTAAATGCACAATTGATGAAGTAGATCGGTTTGAACGATTTGGATTCATCATTTAAATTAAATTCGATAGGTTTTGAAGTTGGTGTTATATATATAGACTGAAATGACACTGATGTTATACTAACCAGACTCATTAGTACAAATAGAAAATTATTTTCTTCAGTGCCCCCCACACTTTAAAAATATAACAAATAAACAGAATTAGGCTGTTGTACAAACATTTGAATATCGACCCAAATATAAATGGTCTAAGAGGAGGGTTAAAATGCACCATCATTTTTGTGCTCCTAACGTGCACCCTCCTCTTATATCTTCATTTTCAAAGTTCAAATAGTCGATTCGAATCTTCCAACGTGTTCTTCGTATTAAAATGTGCTTGGAGACCAAATTTTACATTTTTTTAGAATTTTTGTACTATTTTTTCAGAATTTTTGATTAAACTAAACAATAATAAAAAATTCAGCAAAGTGATGATTTTCAAAAATTCTGAAAAAATATTTAAAAATTTCCAAAAAATGTAAAATTTGGTCTCTAGACACATTTTAATATGAAGAACACGTTGGAAGATTCAAATCGACTATTTAAATTTTGAAAATGAAGATACAAGGAAATCTTGCTCACATCCGAATTATTAATCCAAGCTATTCAATTTCAATATGTTATACAAAATCAAAATCTCGAGGATGAGATATTTTACTATTTTTTAGATTTTTGAAAGATGAACCTAAAATAATAATAAAATATAATCACGAATAAAAAAAAATCCGAAAATGTAGTACATAAATTCAAGAATAGTAAAATAGTTAATGTTATAAAATTTTGAAATGTAGAATACATTGAGTGTCTTGGATTAATAGTTCGGGCGTCAGAAAACATAATTTGGACAATTTGCGTTTTGGTCCAAAAATGTGTTTGTAAACTAATCTGAGTCCAAAATGCACAAATATAGTTATAAACTTATAATCAGTTCATAATAAAGGTCATATTCATCAACATGTATGGATTTATTTTAAACCACATTTTACAATAAAGAATTAAAGATCATTGAATATTTTTTTATTTCAAAACGCACAAGTAAATCTTTTTTTTTTGTCCAGTGCAATTTAATACCGAAATAACAGCAAATCTTTTTAATTTTTTTTTTGTCCAGCGCAATTAATACCGAAATATCATCAAATATTTTATATTTTTTGTCCAACGCAAGAAAACCAAAATATCAGCAAATGATTCTTTTATTATATAATTGCAAAAATCATGAAAACGGAAGTATCTATCTATACCTTTTATATATATTTCGCTATCGAAACAAATTTTTCATTTTTATCATAAAATATTCGATCCTAGAAATTTTATGAATACATTATTCTTTCTGCAAAATATGAGACAAGACTAAAATAATGAAAGGAATTACAAATAATTTAATTTGATTCCACGATGAGCACGAGCAAACAGGAACCATGTGTCACATTGCGTATATTGTTATATGATAAAATATATTTTTTTCAATCTAAAAAAAATGTTTTCATGCTTTGGAGTTAAAAATTTGCAAAAAATACTATAGCATTACCAAAATAATCATAAAAATATTTAATATTAAACTTGTCAGATTTGTAAAAGCAAGACAAAATTATCCTTAAAATTATTTCCACAGAATTAATATTTTGATCGGGAACACTTCTTCAAAATTATCCTTACCTTATATTTGCTAGAAAAATAATGCAATGTTATGTTTATTTGGGAGATACAAATTTCACAATTAAATATATTTTAAAAATATATTTCTTATTGCCACTTTCGTATAATATAATTTTTTTATTATTATACTTTATATTTTTTCTGTCAAATATAACTGTTACAGAAAAATCGAAATAGTTTACACGGCGGTAGTCACGTCATCACATGACGTGAGATTTATCAAAAAATTTTTTTTTGAGGAAAGTAAGCATTATTTTTTTTTTTTTGAAGAAAGTAGGCGTCATTATTATTTTTTTGTTTTCAAACAGGTGAGCGTTATTATTTGGGAGATAAGTTTATTTTGTAAAGCAATGTTATGTTTATCTCGGAGATACAATATAGAGATAAGTTTATTTTGAGCCGATTTGACGAATTTTAGACTTTTTATCAAAGAACTTGGTAAACTTAAGAACACCCTAGTTCTGCTCTAAAGAATTATCTTTTTTATCTTTTTATTTTATTTCATAATTAAATATATTTTAAAAATTATTTTATTATTATTATACTTTTATCTTTTTTTTTTTCTGTCAAACATAACTGTTACAGAAAAACCGAAATGACTTACACGCCGGTAGTCACTTGACGTGAGGATTATCAAAAATTTTTTTGAGGAAAGTGAGCGTTATTATCTTTTTTTTTTTTTTTTTTTCTGTTTCGAAATAGGTGAGCGTTATAAAAAAAAATTAGAGTGAGCATTATCAAATCAATTAATTAGATGGCTAAAATTATGTCCATAGAACTAAAAATTTTGATCGTGAATACCCTTTCAAAATTACCCTTATGTTGTATTTGATAGAAAAATAAAGCAATGTTATGTTTGGTTAGAATATACAATAAAGAGATAAGTGTTATTTTTTTCTTTTCTATCAAACATAACTGTTACAGAAAAAGGCGAAATGGCTTCCACGCAGTAGTCACGTGACGCGAGAGTTATATAAAAAAAAATCTGAGCGTTATCAATTGATATGCTCAAATGAATAGTTCCCCGTGTCTGTGTCGTGTCGGGCACTACTAAAATCGGGATCGCGATTTGTATGAGGTCCGGTTCAGACCGGTCTGGACCGGTGAAACAAAAAACCGGAAACTACGGCACGGGCCAAACCAAAAGCAGGAGCGAACCCTAAGCTCCTTGTTCGTTCGTGTTGCCTGGTCGCAGGCGCAGCTGTCACGTTCCCCATTTCCTCCCTCACCACATTCTCGTTTCCTAAATTCATCCTCTCTTTCTCTCTCCGCCCAGGCACGATACCATCATACCAGACCAGATACCTCCCCCCCTTTCTCCATTACAACTTTTTTCTTATCAAATAATAATCTATCAATATATTTCCTCCTTTTCTAAATTCCAATTCGTTGCCAGATATGCAACATTGGTAGCAGTAAATGCTTGGATTTGATTCGTGCCCCCTGGCCGATCTCTACCTCAACCCGTCCGTCTATTTTTCTTGTCACGGTTTTCTAACCTCGCCATTCCATTCTAACCCCCCTTCCCTACCCATTCTCTTCATTTACAGGTCAGTCAACCTCCCCTCTTCTCTCTCTCTCCCCTTTATCTCTCTCTCCCCCCTTTATCTCTTCTATATTTACTGATTAATATTATAGATTGCTACTATTGATGCAATTCATGTCCAATTGTCGTTTCAGGGTTTTATATTTGGCGTACCGCGTACCTTAAGTTTTATCATCAACGATTGCATGTCTATTATAAACACAATTTTTTATTTTTTGCTATGACCAAACCTGACCGGTTATAATACCAGTACGGATAGGGTTTTCAGGGATTATATGCGCAGGTATAGACTAGGTATTTTTTGTACGTGCATTGCTTCTGGTGGAACTTGTTTGAAACAGTGTTGTAAAAAACGTCCGACTAGACCGATTAATTGGCCGATTAGTCGTTGGCGGTGATCAAACCGTTACAAATTTTTCCAACTAATCAGCCGATTATTTCCGATTATGGCTGATTATTCCAAATTAATTGCTTGGCGGTACCATGTCCGTCCGACAACCACATATCCTTATTTACAACACTGGTTTGAAATATGACAATAGTTTATTACCATTTTCTGAGAGCCAACAATATCTCTTTTACTAATCTGAATGTTATTTTAAAAATATAGAAATTATGACCTTGAAAAATCTGAAATTATTATTTTAATTAAACTGCTTTATAGATTAAAGAATTGATTTTGAAATTACAGAAGTAAAAATTGAATAAAATACTTAAAATGAGAAATAAACACTATAAATTATGAAAATATAAAAGCAATAAAATAATCAACAAAAGAAATTTTGTTAAGGTTCATCTCAAAAGCCGCTGTATGTTATTTATTTGATTGTGCATTTCCATCCCGAGATGACTTATACCAGCGCTATACTGTTATACACCAGAAACAAAATTGAAATTGTGATTTCAGCAAAATCCAACATGCAAACTCCAAGCTGATCCCACAAAACTACCTCTCAAATAAGGTGTAAAGGAAATAATCCAATCAGAATAAGAATACATAAACCGCAATAAATGGGCGATTTAGCAATGCGTCTTACCAGCTCTTTGCAAATAAGAACCAAAGTAGGAAAAGTGTTTCCTAGAGACATCTGCTTATGCATTTGACTTGCATATTTGAGATATACAATTCTCATTGTAGATCTGCAAATGATGAACCACTGAAATTGTGAAATGTCTTATTTTTTAAATTAACTCAGAATAAATCACATATACTGTTATCCGGATTAGGGTCTAATTGAAATTTATATCACAATTTTCTCTGTATTTCTCAAGAAAGTAAATCTCAGAATAAGGAAACAACAATTGAAGAATGAGTTCTTTTGAAGAAACCGTAATTTTTTTATTTTTTTATAAAGCACCTAAACAAATTAATATAGCTTTTAGCAGCCTATAGTGAACAATCCATCTGTCTATCTAAGATAAAATCTTTTTGTCAGTATCTTAGTTATTATCTTCTAACTACTATTGGAGAGGTATTTAGGTCTTGAGTTTATTTTTGTGGTGGGGCCGGGGGGGGGGGGGGGGGGGGGGGGGGGGATGTTTTATGGTGGTACATCACATTCTTGATGGCCTCTATTACAATTTCTTCTTTTTGATCATTATTGTTTCGTTGGATTTTCATCACCGTAAATCTTAAAGTGTTACTTTAGATTATTCTTGTTGCAGAGACTTAACAACAACTGGTACAACCTTTTCAAAATTGATATTCAGACCTATTGAATACGATCTGATGATTCAAGCTTCTTACAAAGGGATATGGGGTTTTGCTGTTGAAGATCACTCATGCCAATATATGAAATAAATTAGAATTAAATATTAATATACAGCGTCGCAGGTCAAATATCATGGTTCAAATTGGAAATCAAATACAGGCTGATTAATTTTACGAATTTCCTGGTTTCTGAGAAAACAATGATAGATCAAAGTCTGATTTTGATTTAAAAAAAAAAAAAAACCAGTAGTTAGCACGAATTATAGATGAAAAGTACAACTTAGGTAGAGAACACAAGGTCTTACAGATTTACAAGTAGGTTAAGGACCGTCTATGCCTTCTCATCACCTGATATGGAAATGGCACCGTCCAGGAAGTAATAATAGATTTGGGTTTTATGTTAGATGAGGGAAGAGGAGAGGAAGAGGCTGAATAGGGGCACACCCCCCGGACACCTCGTGTTTAGGGTTAGAGAGGAGAGGATGGGATGTGAGTGGGGCGGCGCAGCAGAGAGAAAGAGGAAAAGAAGAAAAGAGATTTGGTAAGGAAGAAATATATTATGCTAAGTGATAAGATATTAAGATTGGACGGTTTTGGTAATGAAGCGACTTTGATATATGCAATCTCAGCCGTTCCTAGATCAGGACAAGACAGCCAATGACTCAGGTTGAATCCGCCCTTAGATTACTCAATCCCAGCCATTTAGATATAGAAAATCTCAATCTCAGCTGTTCATGGACCAAGATAGGTGCCTTTGTACTAGTAAGGACGTTGTGGTATCCATGCTTGTTGTACATAGGGCATAGACGGAAAATGATACTTCAATGTGAACTAAATATTTTTTATAGTTGAGCTTGATTAGCTTAGAGAGATAAGTTGTACTTCAATATGAATTACATATATTTTTATGAGAGAGCCGCAATAGAACTTTGCGAAAGTCTAAATAGAAGAAAATTACTTTGGGAAACTAACAGTACTTGTTTGTTAACATTACCATTATTGAACTTGAGGTCTTTTACAGTATGGTATTTAATGCAAATCTAATGCACAAGTTATTCCTTTTCTTTTTGTAGGTCTACTCGGCCATTTACTATATGCAATGGCCCACTGTGATCAAGAGGGAGTGAAGGAGGAATCTTGCTTTCAACCTATGTCTGCCACTGGTATAGACGGCAACATTGGTACCTCTCAGCAGGAGGATGATCACAGAGGGGATAGATTGGCAACAACAACAGACAAGTGCGTAACCTCGCCATGTCAAAGTACTGAAGATGGAGATGGAGAGATTGACAGCCAGAAATGTACACTTCAACATCTATCAGAGCTGGCATGCCAGATTGAACTTGAGCGCAAGGATAAATATGCATCCAATAGTAATGGAAATAATGGCCATGTTCTAATGCATGAAGCTACTAAAAATAACCTTCATGTTAATAAAGATGCTCAAAACACCCCCACATCCTCTGAAGGTGTTGATGATTTTGCCCTTCCACTTTGGGTCAAGGTACATGCATGATTTTTATTTCCTTCCACTCTCTCATCTCTCTGTCAATTTTTTATTTTGTTTCAGAAATTTGCAAAAGGTTGTAAAGCAGTGGTCCATGTTATTGTGTATTTGCTATTAACCTTTGTTATGTGGGGAAACTCAAAAATCTTCCTTGTCTTAGTTACCAGAAGCAGGGAGCACTAGGATTTGCAGTATGTTATGGCCCTTGGTATGCGGTCTGTGGGTAGGGGGATAGTTAGATTCCAAGTTGGAATGGCTGCTGAAGATGAGTCATTGTTTGTGTGGAATGAATTAAAGGCTAGCCAATATTCTGAAATGTGAAGACTGAGATTCGGAACACTCCCTTTTTCTTTTCCATTTTTATGATCCTACGTTATTAAACCAGATTCAACACTATGATTAGTTAGGCCCATAAACGGGATTAGTAATTAAAAAAATACTTAAAAGAAGCCCAATAAATATAGCCTTTCCTATTTCCTTCTATATTGCCATGTATATATATTTATTCATACACCATTCCGAGCAAACAAAGCAAAACCCTAGCCCTTCAGCCGCCTTTTGGACCCCTGTGGTTAGAGACACTTCCAAGGTGATTCTGTTCTCTTATTGAATTGCAAGGTGCCTATCTAGTTTTCTTTTGAGTTTTTTTTACCCTATTACTAACCCTGGGCAAAGGTTCAGGTTGCTGTATCCAGTGATTGGGTACACTGGTCACTAGCATCTTAGGTTGTGCAAGCTGGAATGTGGCTTGTAGATGGAAGGATAAAATCTGGGAATTATGGTCCTAATGCAATTCTTATTCATCAATGAAGGGGTGTGAAGTAATAGAATAACAACATTTTCCATAAGTGAAATCGATAAAATATCCACTTGCTAGAACGTTCATTATGAAACTAGATAATTTGTCAATTTTCTAGCAATCCAAATCAGCGGTCCTGTCCCACAGGTAGAATGGGGATCGGTTGTTCTTCTTCATATTTTGAAGAAGTTTAGGTGCTTAAGTTTATGTAATTATAATTGCTTATTAGGACCAATGTGTTAATTATTTCCTAATCTGATCTACATGCTCTCTTCTCTCACACACAATATACTTGCAATTGTCCTAGCTACATAATGGGCAAATTCTGTTCTGTTTAAGTAAAAGATTTTTCATTAATATATATATGACTGCCAACCAATTAAATTAATACATTGTGCATAATTTATATGCATCACACCATCATATTCAAATCTTCTGACTTGTCAGAATTATGGCTGAAAATGAATCGTTTTTGTTTGTTTTTTCCATTTGGCTCAGTTAACTTTTGTACAGTTGGCTTTTTAAATGGAAATCTCACATTATGATATGAACATATCATAGATGGCAGAAGTCCTACATAAGTGAACCCTCTAAATTATAGTTATTTGGATTCTAAGAGTGAAAAGGAGTATATATTTTTTTCTTGAGAAAGTGTTCAAAGTTGTACAACAATTCTTTCAAGTTTCAGATGGTTAAAATGATTCACAAAGTGCTATCCCAACTATTTCAGTATATGAAAACAAGATTATAAGCATATCAACTAAGAATTCATGAGATTTGTTTGACCTTTCAGCAGATCACAACAGATCTCATGATAGACTAATGAATTGTCTTTTCGGATCCCCAAATGGAAAAAAAAATGCTTTTCCAGCTCCTCTTCAAAACCGTCCAATGTGATAATTTCCTAACAATTAATTTAGAACTTAGGTGGTATGCTAGTAGCTTTACAGGCAAACTATCATTATGGATCTTTTTGTTTGTTCAGTTAAAGAGTTTTTTCTTTTAAAAAACAGGCTGGAATGTAGCAGTTCTTTTGTAACTTATTGTGAAGTAGGCTTTTTGTTTGCTAGGTTCCTTTCACATATAAATTTTACACAAAAAAAGAATGTAGCTAATAGCATTACTAAGAGAACCGAGTTGTTTGGTGTGCAGTGGAGAGGGAAGTGGCAGACAGGAATAAGATGCCCAAGAGGGGACTGTCCTTCGCTGACCTTGAGTGCAAAACCGACACATGATAGAAAGACGTACATTGCTGTGTTTTTCCCACGAAGCAAGGCCTACTCCTGGGTTGACACCCTCCTTGTCCGTCCCATCAACGATTCCCCAATGCCCCTTGTTAACGGCACCCACAGCAAGTGGAGGAAGATGGTTGATGACTTGAACATTCCCCGTTCTCATGCTATGCAGAAGCTCGCTCTGGCCATGCTCAATCTCACTGACAGTTTGCACTCCCAGGTCCTTTTTTCATTATTCTCTTTGACAAAAAAATTCAATGTTTTTTATTTTGATCTTTTGAACAACTTGAACTTGAATTACCTCTTTTGTTTGGTTAGGCTGTGATTGAAGATGCACGCAAAACAGAAACATGGAAATCTTTTGCTATGGAGGCTTCGTGCTGTAAAAGTTATGCTGACCTCGGAGAGTTGCTTGTTAGGTTCTGCAATGTAAGTTTAAAGCTTAAGTTCAATGCTATGCACAAGTTTGTGAAAAATATTGATCTGGTCATTTCATTGTGTTGCCAACATTTACTCGTAGATGATACTCCCAGATTACATAAGTAGCAACTGGCTGAAGGATTCATTTGATTCGTGGGTTCAGAGGTGTCGCTCTGTATCGTGTGCCAAGTCTTTTGAAACTCTTATGGAGGTACCTTATTCTAATTTATTGCAATTTTTTTTTTCCCTATTTTGTATTATAGGTATTACTCGATTTCTCCCAAATACAGTCATGACTATTACTGATATTTAGAGTTCTTATGCTCTCCTGTTACTTTTGTCAGGAATTGGTACAAAATGTGCTCTGGACAGAGATGGACAAGCTGCATAATGGTTTCATGCAACCGGAGGTTGCTCCAGAGTGGAAAACCATAAAGCAAGATGTCACAAAATGGTTCGCTGCGTCTCGTGAAGATACCAAACGCCCAATTGGTGATGGACCTGTAAGTCCAGACCCCCAAATTAGCCGAAAACGCCCCAAACTTGAAATACGTCGAGCCAGTACTTCATGTTCCCCACATGAAGAAAATGCTGTTGCTGCTACTACACCAGTAAGCAGTGTGAAACAGGTTGAAGTCATTAAACCAGCAGACCCGGCAAGTGCCAGTAGTGCAACTCCGAAGGGTTACTCATATAGGCAGTGTGCTGCTTTCATAGAAACAAAAGGAAGGCAGTGCGAAAGGTGGGCAAATGATGGAGATGTATATTGTTGTGTTCATCTCAATGTGCGTGTTGATGCATATGACAGGAGGGCTCCAGTTGATGCCCCGTTGTGCCGCGGTACAACCACCAACGGCACAAATTGCAAGCACCGTGCCAAACCTGGATCAGTTTTCTGCAAGAAACACCGGCTCCAGCCTGGTGCTGACTTGTCAGCAAACATTCAGACTAATATTGTGTCCTCGTTGGACATCATCTCATTTAGTAATAAGCTTCAAGATAGTGCAAATAGTCCACTAAGTCAGATTGCTCAGAGCAGTGCTGGGCCATCTACCTCCATTATCTTATCTCCAACTTTTGGACAGACAACTACTCTGATAAAAAATAAACTTGATAGTTATAATAATACCATCGCTAGTCCTACCAATCTGCCTAGACCTAGCCCTAAACCTACTGCTGTCACCCCTTCCCCAACTGCAACCCATGCTCTTACTGTAGCCTGTAACTCTTCCTCTGCCCTTGTGGTTAGTGCCAGTAGTTCAATTTCTGTCTTGAAATGCATTGGTGAGCGCTTCCATCCCCATGAAGTGTTCACTGAATGCCAGGAAGCTGCTAAGAAGTTTGATCTTTATTGTCAGAATCACATACCGAAATTTCTGAAACGGGCAAGGGATGGCCGCAGCCGGCCTATCACTAAGGAAGTGATTATAAAGCTTTTCAAAAGCTGTACATCAAGGCAAGAAAAGCTACTTGTGCACCGTGCCTGTGAGCTATTGTATTCATTTCTGAAGAGCAAGCTGTTGATACGGCGATCCCGACTGGACCCCACTGACCAGACAGACCTGATTTCAAATGTGGTTTCTAATGACCCAGAGGTTGGTCAATACTTGTTAAAATTGATTTTGAGTGAGAAAGAGAAACTATCCTCCATATGGGGCTTGGGCACTGATCTTAATCCACTTCCTGGGAATAAATCTGGTAATACTAACATAGTGGAACAGGGCGAGGGATCAAATCAGAATGTCAGGGGACTAAAGTGTAAAATTTGCTTCCAGGAGTTTTTTGATGATCAGAAATTAGGGTTGCACTGGACAGATGTGCATAAGAAAGAGGCACGGTCTTTGTTCAGAGGTTATGCCTGTGCGGTGTGCATGGAGGGATTCTCCAGTAGGAAGGTGCTAGAATCTCATGTGCAAGAGAAGCACGGTTCTGTGCAAGCATTGCAACAGTCAACTCTCTTTCGTTGCAGGTCTTGCAACTGCCATTTTCCCAGCCCTGATCAGTTGTGGCAGCATGTCCTCTCCTCTCATGTATCTGAGTTTACTGGCACCCAGGCCAAGCATACAAATACAGTAGCAGCACCTATCCAACAAATCCCTGACGATGGCCCACAGAAATTCACCTGCAAGATTTGTGGGTTGAAGTTTGATTTACTGCCAGATCTCGGTCGGCACCACCAAGAGGCCCACATGGATAATACAGCAGGTGCCAGTTCTTCTTCCTTCACACATCGAAGAGGGAAATACCAGCTCAATCGCACCAGGCACCTGTTAAACCAACAACAGCCCTCCTTTAAGTTCAAGAAGAACCAAACCAGTGTGAAAAACTCAATCAAATTGACCATTTCAAACCAGACTTTGGTGCAAGATTCAGTTGATACGGAAACAACTGGCCTCCGCCAGCTAACGGACGAGGAGTGTTCTAAAGTAGCCCAGGCTCTATTTTCTGGCATCCATAAATCAAAACCTCATCCGAGCAACTCAGATATACTGTCAGTTGCCCGTTCAACTTGTTGTAAAGTAAATTTAATTACCGAGTTAGAAGCCAAATTTGGATCGTTACCTGATAACATCTATCTTAAAGCCGCAAAGCTTTGTAGTGAGACAGACACTCGTATTGAGTGGCATCAAGAGGGATTTTTATGCCCCAAGGGGTGTAAAGCTATTGATCCACCAGCTTTAGGCCCATTAAGCCCTATCGGGGAACCACTTGCACCAGTGGAGGTAGATTTCGAGGAGGAGGAATACCATGTGGTGCTTGATTCAAAGCATTTTGGTTGGAGTCTTAAGAGGGACGGCATTGTTTTGCTATGTGGTGATGTGAGTTTTGGCAAGGAGAAGGTTGCCATACCTTGTGTCTTAGACGAAAAGATCAGGGATTCTCTCGAAGGTCTCGAGGAGAAGCTAGCCAATGGTATCTCCACGCCCTGGAAGGAGTTTAGTTATGTAACTGAGCGGGTTGTTGACCCATCTCTTGAAGCTTCTAGAAAGGTAAATGCCATGAATTAGTTATTCATCTCCCACGTATTCTGCCTTATTTTCTTTTTAAATTTTCTCAGTATGATTTGCCGTATTTGTACACAATGTAAAATTATATAAAGAAACAGAAACATCTTTTGACAAGTTGAAGTATATGTCTCTGTAGGACAAAGGGTTGGGCTGTGGTTGTGTGAAGGAGAGATGCAGCCAAGAGAGCTGTGATCACGTGTACCTCTTCGACAACGACTACGAGAATGCACTGAATAAATGTGGCAAGCCCATGCTTGAAAAGTTTGCATATGATGGAGGGGGCCTTATTGTACTTGAGGTAGTCTATATACTTCTCTTATATTCCAGTAATATCCTCGTCTTTGCAAGTTTTGTTTGGGTGCATTCAATTATTCTTGTGTCCTCATATCATCTCTTGGTTTTCATCATTCATTTTCCCCTTTTTGAGTTTGATTGGGTTTCTATGAAGGATTGGTGCTTGAGCTCAAATGAGGCAAAATAGAGGCCCTGTGCAGTAAAACTTTGCATCTTCTGTGCTGGTGCAAAAGTAATAATTGAGAAACTTAATTTAGTCAAAAACAAATTATAATGTAGGAAGGGTACCCTGTGTACGAGTGCAATTCATCATGCAAATGCAATGCATCTTGTCAGAACAGAGTTCTCCAGAAGGGCATTAAGGTCAAGCTCGAAGTTTTCATGACTATATCTAAGGTATGGAAATGGACAAATGGTCAATAATTTATTGTGCTAAGAAGCAACTGACTGTTGAGCTCCAAATTGTAAAAGCAAAATAAAAGATCTAACATGCATATTCTTTGTTTTGTAGGGGTGGGGAGTTAGGGCTGTAGAAGCAATCCCAGGTGGCACCTTTGTTTGCGAGTACGTTGGAGAAGTTGTCAATGGTGAGCAGGCCAGTGAAAGAAGGGAGAGGTTGGCATTGTAAAATAAATTATCTCTGCCCTGTTTTCCCCTGCATAGTTGTGTTGCTGTATAGGATGTATTAATGATTAATTATTAATTTACAGGCAATCAAAGGATGGGTGTGAATATTTGTGTGAGATTGAAGCGCATCTTGGTCATGCTGGAGGTAATTGTGAGGAGCCTATGGCATGTGCAATTGATGCCAGCAAGTATGGCAATGTTGCTCGCTTCATTAATCACAGGTATATATCCTCTGAATCTTCAACTTCTTTACATGCTAGTAGATAACAGAATATGGGAGATTATGGTCAATAAACTAAAGAGCTATTGATGGCAAGCAATTGTGGTAAGACACCCTCATGGTAATTTAAGAGGGTTAGTGGTTGGGCCAAAGGTGCGCAATAATCTGGTTCAGTCCACACCTGGGTTGGTAATTTAATATCTGGAATCATTGTTGGGTTTCTGTTTGGATTTGGGTTTATTTAGGTTTTGTGTCATTTGGTTCAGGCCATTTGTGGTCTGGTCAATTTTGTGTTATGGCTCATTTGGGACTTGCTCCGGTTGGGATTCATTTCTAGCCTACCCCAACTTGTTTGGGACTAAAGGCTTGCTTGTTGTTGTTGGGTCATTTGGGACCTGGGTTTTTGCAGGATTTGGTTAAAAAATGGTCGGTGGGTGACTTAGTTTTGGAATTGGGTCAGTTTTGGTTATCCTTCTGACAAAATTGATTTGGATTTGCTAATGACCTTTCAGGTTAGGGTTTGGCGAGTTTGGGTTTCATGTTGTGGGTCTGTTAGGTTTTTGGTCAGTTGGATTTTGGGACCATCTCTATGTTGTAGCTCAAAAATAACTTTTTCTTGGCTTGTTGACTTGTCAAAAAAACTTGAGTCAGGTTTGGTCTTTCCATTTTGTGGGTGTTACCAGATTTTGCCTGTTATAATTGTGGTACTGATATTTTTTTTTTCCTGTTATTCATTCACTGATGACAGCTGTTCTCCAAATCTGTTAACTTATCTGGTGTTGGTGGAGAGCATGGACTGCCAGCTTGCTCATGTTGGCTTGTTCGCTAAACGTGATGTACAAACTCTTCTTTCTTTTTCTTTAATTTTGGCCAACTTATGGCAAACATTAATCATAGCAGAAGTACCAAAGTAGAAATATAGAAGTTGGACTATGTTTGTACCCAGTGTAATGTTAAGTTATGTTCTGGCATTTGCAGATTGAAGTAGGGGAAGAGCTGGTCTTTGACTACCGATGCAAGGAAAGAGATGGGGTTCGACGGCCTTGCTTCTGTGGTTCTCCCTCTTGTCGAGGCCGCATTAATTGAGCCCTTCCATTTTTATAATATTGATGGCGGAACTAATAAAATGATATTTTTCAGATAGGATGTACATTGTAGCTTTTTAAAGAGATTTCAGATTAGATGGGGGAAATTAAAGGTCATAATGTTAGGAATTTGTGAAACATTTCATCGTGTTAGGTGTTGTTTGACTAACAGCTCAAAATTGCTGCCGTCGTGGTTATAGTTTTCAACTGATCTCTTGTCCCAAAATGCAATTTCTCTTGTTGATGGATTCTTGCTGTTTTGTCGTGTCGTTATTTTGGGGAAAAGAAAGGGGTTATTATCTGCAATCAGCGCAATAAAACAAGTTTATACATATATAGAGTAAGGCTTGGTGCTATGGATAGCATAGAGGGCTACGGTGCTACGGCTCAATATTCGAGTTTTCAAAATTCTAACGGTCGATCCGAACCGTTCATCTTGTTCTCCATTAATAGACCAAATTTTACATTTTTTGGAAATTTTTTACTAATTTTTTAGATAGGTAAAAAATTAAATATTTGAATGGTGTAGAATTTTTTAGATCAAGTGATTTTCTACCAAGCTAAAAAAATAGTAAAAATTTTTTCAAAAAATATAAAATTTGGTCTCCAAACACACCGTGATTTTTATATATAAGAAAATGGAAAAATAAAATATTAAAAATAAGAATGAATCGGTGAAAATTTTAAAAACAAGGAGTACATGGCTTATGGCGTCCCTGAGGGACGCCATTTGAAACTCATATCTGTCGGAAAAAAAAAAAAAAAAAAATGAAAACCCAGGGACGCCATGCCATTTGTATTCCCCATGGGACGCCATGGCTTGGATGAGGTCCGACGGAAAAAAAAAAAAATTGAAAAATGCTGGGACGCCATGCCATAGTTTGGCCCTTTGGGACGCCATGCAAATGTCCATTCCGTGAGAAAAAAAAAATTTCCATGCGGACTAACATAAAAAATTAAATAAAATAAAAGTTGGACGCCATGGCATATTACGACAACCATCGTCTCATAAAAAGATGCAGAGACATATGTTTCTCTCAGCTCGTTTCATTATCATTTCTAAAAACTGATGAGCTCTGAGATCTCTAAAAACTGATGAGCTCTGAGATCTGTCAGGTAATAATTTTTTAGTTAATTTATTTACAATACTGTTGAACTTATTTATTATTGTAAACAAAAAGTATTTACATTTTGTAATTTATATCTATTATGTAGGTTATTTTTTTTGGAAACAATTAATCATGGTTTTAGTAAATGTGTTTATCGGTGGTGAAATTCGATACGGTCCGAGGGGCGCAGAGTATAGTATTAGCCATCGGTATTCATTTCGTGCGACCGTTAATCAAAATTTTGACGATTTGAAAGGTATGATTTATGGTCATTTTGGATATTCCGAGAGTGAATACAATCTAATAATTTATGCTCGATGTAATGTTGGTACGCCAACTGGTCGTTATTATGAGGTTGTGGAACTTATTTGCAATGGTGGTTGGATGATAATTTTTGAGCAATTAATAAATTCCGGAAGAGAATACCGTGTCATTGATTAGAAAGCTATGACTCGCATAAAGGAGAGACATGAATGGTCAGCGCGGGTCGAAGCATTGTTGGTAAGACGCGGAAAACGTTGTCTTGCAATGACTGCCATATCTTATGGTGAGCCACGGGGCGAGTACGATGTCATGACCAAAAACGAAAAAGTTCATTGGTACGATGAGGTAACGGGACAGATTAAATTCATCGATACTGAAACCTTCAAATACACAGTTATCACGAGAGATGATAATAAAGTAGAATGCACATGTCGAAAACCGCAGTTGACAGGTATACCCTGTGCTCATGTACTAGCTGTTTTCCTAACTCGAGAGCTGCATGTGCCTATAAAATATTAAACAAGTCAATATAAACATAAGCTCATTTGTATATTTAATAATGAAGAGTCTAAGTCAAGTATATGTACCTCACGTGTATTTCTTGGCCCGTTAGCTATGTATCCATATTCATTGTTATCATTTTCGTCAAGATCCATCGACATAACACCATCGAGCACCTGAGGTACCTCAAAGATATTGTACATGCAATTTTGATGGAACCACCGTTGATATGACTCAATCTGATTGCAAGAAAAATGTTCATCTGGTGCGACAATATTGCTACTGTGGTCCGATGACTGAGTCACGTATGTCTCATGCTCGACCGACCAATTAGTAGTACACATACTACTATGAACATACTTGTGTAATTTACGTACATCATCCTCTGGAAGTGGCTCGAGTACTGGAATGGCCTGTCTATACCCGAACTGGCGCATCACTCGATCAAGATAGTGATGTTCAATAATCCAGAAGTGTACCAATGGCACACGGGCACGAAAAAACTCAGCATCTTGATGAACTCGGGATGGCATACGGCTCCACAGTTGTTTGTATGGCTCCCAATCTATGTTACCCTCCCGCAAATCTTGTAACTGATTGCGAAAGTATTTCACTCCAGCCTTCCCATGAGGTTGTTTATATTCAATGGCACCACACCACTTAGCTCCAAATGCAGGGCAAGACTGGGAATCCGGTCTCCCCCAATCAGGAGCCCAACCTTTGTATGGACACGGACGTCCGGTCTGCAACCGCGACCATGCCCAATGCTGTAAAAGTACCACTGGACCCGCTAGCGTTTTCACCATTTTAGCTTTCCGGGTGGCGCCCCAACATAGATTCCTGTACAACAATGCTAAAACAGCCCCACCCCAATTGTATTGCCCAGGAGTATTGAGATCCCTAAGGAATTGCAAATACATCACCGGTACCGAATCTCCAGAAGAATCGGTAAAAAGTAAAGACCCAAACAAATCGAGTATGTAAGCTCTTGTATATTGATGTATCTGCTCCGGTGTAGGCTCACCCTGACCCGAAGGCATGGCTTTAAACCGATTTCGCAATCTTTTTAAGTTTATGGCATACCCAGATTTTTTAATCTCAGAAGGTCTTTTCTTCGGTTTCATTAATTCATCCCATGCCCCAACTCCAAGACACTCATTTACTAAACCCTCCCAATTACCATCTGACATACCAGTCACCGGTATCCCCGTAATTGGCAAAGCCCACAAACAAGAAACATCCTCTAAAGTAATGGTCATCTCACCTACAGGGAGATGAAATGTATGAGTCTCTGGTCGCCAACGCTCTAAGAGACCACTGAGAAGCGAAGAATCAACGTTTGCAACCTTCATTTGAGATACCTGATATAAGCCGAGACTCTTTAAAATGTTTTCACATTGCCAATGGTACGGAATAATGTGCTTGTGCCCTCGAGCCCTCACTCCATTGTTAGGCTGCCATAGTTATAAAAATTAACTTAAAAAGCAATGAAACCATGAATTAAAAAAAGTACAAGTTAAACAAAAAATTTAGTGACTTACATCGGTAGAAATTAATGAACTCCGATGTTGTTGATGTGGCATCCACAATAACGAACTAAAATGATTTGATGATTGAGTTTGAGTCACTACATCTTCTTCAAACACATCATTAGTGTTTTGATAACCATACTCACCACGAGGGGCTGACATCCTGCATGCATAATATTTTCATTAATTTATCATCATATCGAACATGCATATATTCATTTAAATAATTTATATAGTACAACTAATCTAACCCTAAATGAGGACAATCTAACCAAAATAAAATATAACATAAAATACAACAGATTTCATTATTGTACTCACTATATTATTTACATCCATAATCCAACCCTAAATGAACATAAAAAACAATGCATGCTCACTAAATTAATATATTTTATAACATACCTAAAAAAAAATTGACATATAATTGACATTCATAACTAAATTAATCTATTTTGCTTAAATAATAAAGACTTCTTTTGTATAATAAATTATCTAGTTGTTCTAACTATAATTGACATGCCTAAAATACAATGCTTAAGCACATTTTAAAATTAATTAACCTAATTATTAATATAATAAATACAAATCTATTTTAATCATACAAATAAAATCGAACTAAATTATTTAGTAAACTATCTAATTTTAACTAATTCGGCATAATTATGAAAAAAAATAACTTACTTGTAATATTTGGGAACGCCACAGTAATAGCAGCACCAGGGGACCAGCGGAGGAAGTGGGACGCCACAATCCTAGACGAAGGAGATCGGGACCATCAACGGCAACAACGGGTTGTCGCTTCTTTTTTTTATTTTTTTTATTCTTTTCTGTCGCTGTTGGAGTTCGGAGAAAACAAATTGTGTGGAGCGGAGAGACGAGATGCATTTTTATTAAGCGGACCAAGTTAGCGCATGGCGTCCCAGCGTTTTTCATTTATTTTTTTTTTTTCCGCGGACCTCACCCAAGCCATGGCGTCCCATGGGGACTACAAATGGCATGGCGTCCCTGGGTTTTCATTTTTTTTTTTTTTTTTTCGTCGGACGTGAGTTTGGAATGGCGTCCCTCAGGGACGCCATAAGCCATGTATTCCTTCTTGTTTTTGAAATTTCCTCCGATTCATTCTTATTTTTAATATTTTATTTTTTCATTTTCTTACAAATAAAAATCACGGCCAAACACATATTAATATGGAGAACAAGATAAATGGTTTGGATCGACCGTTAGAATTTTGAAAACTCAAATATTGAACCGTAGCACCGTAGCTCTCTATGCTATCCATAGCATCCAAGCCTTACTCATATAGAGTAAGGCTTGGGTGCTATGGATATATATATATATATAATATGGTAATGGTACTTCATAGTTCAGTTGAACAAAATATTGATTGCAGTTAATAGCTCTAAAAAAACTTGTTTATTTCTTTCATATAGGTTGACTGGGGAAAGATTAAACATATGATGCTAGTTCCTCCCTTGACTGATGAAATTTAAAATCTTTTATTCTTCTTCTATAATTTTGCAAACTTGCCAAACATGTCGAACAGTTACAGTTGCAGTGACTTCCGAAATATTACAAATAAAACACTCATATAAACGCCTTGTTGGCTTTCCCCATAATTGTTAAACGATAAATAAAAACATGGTTATATGTTAGCACCATTTGTTGTAATATTTCGAGCTCCCCTTTAGTCTTGAGATTAGAAGCAATATCTTAATTATTAAAATAAAAATGCCCTAATGGAGACCATTTATTCATTGTGCATATATATATATATACAAGCGAAGCTGATTGTTCTATAAGAGTCTATAATTTGGTATCTCAGTTTAATTCAGCCTCAATATCATGATCAGTTGTAGCTGACATAACAGAAGCCTCTCCCTCCACAGAGTACAGTTTTGTGTATGGGTCACTGTTTGGATCATAGCACTGGACAACAAGCACCGATGCTGCTGCAGTGAATTCTTCCGAGGTTAGGTAACCGCCTACTACACCCAGTTCTGGACAGCCTTGCTTTTCAATCAATACTTCTGGCATTAGTGGCGACCGACCTACCAAGAATAGGTCAGTCCCCCTCCCCATGTCTCTGATCGCCGCTGCCACTTCAGCATGACCATTGACAACTGTTTCCTGATAATCCATGTTTTTTCCTTCTGTCATGGCCTGGAATGCCTCAATTGCCATGTTATCTGCTGTTTTATCTTCACTGGCTTGTGGTACACTGGGAGAATTGGAAACCATGAAGTGAGTTACTGTTAAAGAGATGCCAGGATGTTCAGCCATGCGGAAAGCATATGCAAGCGCTTCACGATCATCGCGACCACCGAAAAATAGCACACGGATGGAGTACGTGACATCTTTGGCAGAGACTTGAGCAGATCCACCGAATCCACGGTCGACCAATATTGCGACTGAGCAGGGGGCGTGGTGTAGGACCCCTTGGTTAACAACATGGTAAGCATGGTTGATGGACTCTAATGAGCCATCAAAACCAAGCATTTTGTGGAAAGGTAGGATTATGAGTGCCACTCGCTTTTTTAGTGCAGATGTGATGATGTCGTCGTGAATTGAGCTCAGGTGGGAGATGGCAGTTATTGAATGCACTGATACAGAGCTCAGTTGCTGGTAGGCCTCGAAAGCTCCTTCAACAATCTTTCCTCCTGTCTTGCAACGTCTATTCCAGAAGGACAATTTATTACGCGTCACTGTCTGGACCATTGAAATCGAAGATGATCGCTCTGACAATTCGATGAGGTGCATTGCATAAACTGTCAGGCCACGGCGTTTTGTTCCACGTGATGACTCAATTAGGTTGATCAATGACGGCATATTTCGGCTCGTGTAAAAGCATGCCATGATGCGGAACTCGCTGTTGGTTTCAGTTGCACTCTTGACAGTGCGGTGCTTGTAGGGTGCCACAAGACGGGCCGGCTTGTACACAGCCAGGACAAGTGGGGTAGTGATGAAGGTGGTGAAGAGTGCCATCAGAACTAATATAGCGAAAGCCTCATCATTCAGCACCTTTCGGTCCTTGGCAATGTTCAATACAATAAGCTCGACCAGACCCTTTGTGTTCATGAGAAAACCTAAAGCAATAGCCTCCCGGGCCGGGACCCGTACCATGATAGAGACAAGGAAGGTACCAAATATCTTTCCCACACATGCATTTGCGATGACAAGGACAAGGAGACCCCATGATCTGGCACCACTAATGGAGGCCACATTGGTCTTGAGGCCGCTCGAGACAAAGTAGAGCGGAAGGAAGAGACTCGAGACAAGATCCTCCACTTTATCACTTAGAACGCCGGCAAAAGGCCCCTCCTTAGGCACCATGATGCCCACCACAAAGGCACCAAACAGAGAATGAATACCGATGGTGTCAGTGACAAATCCAGCGGCAAGGACTATGACGAGTGTGGCACAAATATAAACCTCCCTCACAGGTCCCCCTTCTGGAGACATTCGCACCATCCAGGTAAGAATCGGGCGAATGACAATCGCTAAGAAGACAACAAAGGCAGCAGCTGACAGCAGGACCCAAAGTGAGACAAGTGGGGACCCTGAGCCTGACAGTGCAATGGCAAGGGCTAGTAGAATCCAAGCTACCACATCATTGAGAGCAGCTGCTGACATTGCCAACTGACCGAGCTCAGTTGTGAGAAGCTTGAGCTCGGCCAAGATGCGAGCAAGGACAGGAAAAGCAGTGATGGAGAGCGCTACCCCCATGAACATATCGAGAGGGCCTTGGCGTGCTCCTTTGATAATGGTTGAACGGTATATAACAGAGGTGCCGATGCTGAGAATGAAAGGAAGCTGGATACCCACCACTGCGATAGCTAAGGCAGTTTTCCCGGTTTGGCGGATTGACGGTATATCGAGCTCAAGGCCCACGAGAAACATGAAGAAGAGGAGGCCGATGTGGGCAAGTGTGTCTAGCATGGTCAAGCTCTGATTTGGGAACACATAATTCAGGAATGCGCTGCTCCGGCCTAATGCCGATGTCCCCAGCAGTATCCCACCCTGCAATTTAGTAATATATAGAATTTATTTTATAAATAATTCTTTTTATTTGTTTTTTTTTTAAATATCAATATTTCAGAATATCATTTGCATTATAAAAGAAATCAAACTACATATCCTGAATTAAAGATTTTAGAACTCATCTATTTATTCTCAAATTCCTTTCGGAAACATCAGGACTCCGGAGAATAGTTTCATTAGCTAATTTTTCATTTCTAGAAAAGGAATAGCTGAACTCATCTAATTACTGATTCCATGGGATAACTTAACTAATTAACATGACATGATTACCGACTATAAACATATAAATGTATGTAGGTGAATGGGCACCAGAAGTCCAGAACACATACAATGATCTCAGCGACAACCCGAGGTTGGCGGAGGGGCTTAAGAACAAAGGCCAGCGAGCGAGTCACAACAACTACAAGGATAATCTGAAGTATCAACAATGGCAATGCGAAATGAAGCGGGTTGTCTCCCTGCCATGCTCCCTCCGATGAGGTCTTCCTCCCTACTTGGCATGTTGTGTTGGATGACATCAATCCTGTTGTCATGTCGCTCTTCAGGTCTTAGTAGTAATAAATGTGTTTTGGTGGTATGTTTTGTGCATGGGATGTCTATTTATACTCCAATCGTTTCTTTTCTATAGCACATGTGAGGAGAAACCGGGAATTTGGTACTTTCTAGGCCCTACCAATTAAGTAATTAATTACTTGATTGGACGATCGAGTTAGCTAGTTGTTGTAGCAAGATGTACATTAATTGGATATCATATCCTTCGTTAATTTGTTGTCCCAAAAATATTTTGAATACAACATCTTATTCAATATTGGTTAGAGAATGTGAATGAAAGCATCGATCAAAGAGAAGATGATAAAAAAAAAGTGGTTGCCAGCTGATTTGGATTCATGACTACTGCAAGGATCGATGATTGTGCAGCTGGTTTAATGAAATGATTGTTCTTTAGAATTAATGATAAGCTCTTTGTACATAGCCATAGGTGATGATCGAAACCAGGTACCCCTGGTAGTTGTAAATGCTTTTCTCTTATTAATACAATCGTAGTTGTGAAAGGATGAATCAATTATAAATTCAAATTTTATCAGATTCATATTTTTTTCGGGACATTAAATTTCGTACGTGTGGATATTAATAAAAAGTAGAAAGCAATATTCGTAAACCAGCTGTTTGGTATCATCAGTTTTCTGTTTAAATGGTTTCATTTTATTGCAGTGAGAAATCACTATTTGTGTCAAGGTTTCAAAAAAAAAAGAAAAAAGAAAAAAGAGAAATCACTATTTGTCCAAAAAAATAAAAAAAAATTCAAACCAGTCGCAATCAAAAGATATATTTATAATAAAAGTTAAATTAGATAAAGAAAATAACATTTGACAAGATATATTTACAACGAAACATATTTATTATTTTAATCAAATAAATATTTCATTAATAAAGAGAAAAATTATAAAAAAATAGTAAAAATAGTAAATTTTATACATAAAAAATTAGAATTTTTTGAATTATAAAGACTAAACATGCCTCCCCTAAATCAACCTGTGATTCAGTTGCTACCTATACAGCTCCTGAGCTCCCAGACGACAACATCTCACTTTTCCAAACCCTGATGGTTTGTTTACTCAGTGCTCAGTGCTCAGTGCTCTACCTATCTAGCTCCCAGTCCCAGGCGACAACAGCATCCCACTTCTCCTTATCCTTTTAATTTTCTCCTTAGTGCTTAGCTTACCATTATAGCAACCAGGAAACAGTATCCACTTTTCCTAATCCTTTTGATTTTCTACAACCCCTTAATTATATCCAATTATCCATCACACCACACTATATCAATGACAAATGAATTATTCGGATTCGGTTCGGCGAGGACAAAAAGTCGTGATTTGGAAATAATTCAGGTATAATTCAGAAATGATTCAGAATTATCCTGACTAGAGATCTAAGTCATACTAGGAAGCAAAAGAAAAAGAAACAAAAAAAAAAATGTTCTGGGAAAAATTCACGAATAATTCAGAAAATTCGGAAAAAGTTCATAAAATTTGCGAATTATTCGCGAATAATTCGGTCAATGTTCGATCCACCGAATAATTCGGTGTTCGGTTTGTCATCACTTAAAAAAACGAATTATTCGTGAATCTTGTGACTATGATTGTCATCAACGAATTCAACATTATCTTTTCAATCTTCAAATAGTATATATAACAGACAACAAAAATTTGTAACAAATTAATCTTAGCAATTTGTATATGTGCTGATGCATCATGTCTCTGGTAGTTGGCATGCTGATGTGTCAACTCCACTCTGGTTAACCTTCCGGTAGCACCAATTATGAAGTCCCATTTTAGTTTGACAACAAAATTTGTGCATTTCCGAGTCAGAAGCACTTCCATATTTCATCCTCAGGGATAGTGAAGATATATTATTTCTAGATTTTTACTTTTGAGGCCAAATTCACTGGTATGTTCTAGAGATAATTTTGTTTTTAGAGAAAGGAAACAGAAAGGGGGTTAGTGGAGAAGGACCCTTTTCTTATCAAGGCAAGAAAAAGAATAATGAATAATATCAGAAGCAAGATACAAAGAAATAAGAAAATATTAGGGAGACGGAATTTATTCCCTTTAAAAAGATAACTAAACTTATTTGGTATTGTTGGTGTTGATCTAATAAACCAAAAGACATATTCTGAGTTAGCGAGTAGCGTTTCCAGTTCAAGGTTAACATGTTAAAAGATCTTTCATGAAATCCTCTGATTGCCGAATAGGGCCATAAAAGCAAGGTCAGGTGGCAGGTGCATGTCATGCTAAACGTGCGAGTATCTGTCGTGCAGACTTGTGTTGACATGTGGCTTGCCACGTCAGAAATGTTTATTTATTATTTTCTTAATACATCATTGATTAAATAGTAGTGGTCCTGTCTAGGGCTGGCAAAAAAATTCGTAGTTCGTGATTTAATTCGGGTTTGATTTTGGTTTGATTCGAGTTTAATTTGATTCGAAATGAGTTTGAATTGAAACGAACCAAACCAGGTTCGGTTCAAAATTAATTCAAACCAAACTCAAATCTAGCCTGGTTCGATCGAAATGGGTTCGCGAACTTTTATGGTTCGAACCTCATAATAACATCGGTCGTTCATTTACATGATTAAATTAAAATCCAAAATAGAGAGTCATAATTTAACTTAGCCGACGCTCTCTCTCTCTCAAATCTCAATAATCTAATTCTCTCTCCGCCTCTCCCTAACTCACTCTCCCTCTCGCTCTAAAACCTAGCCGACGCTCTCGGTGACTGGCTGTCTCTCCAACCGTCACTCCTCTCTCCGGCCTAGACGGCTGTCTCTCCTCTCTCTTCGGCCGCCTCTCCTCCGCCTTCTCTCTACCTTTCGAATTCTCACTTCATTAGATGGTTCGATCGAGGGTTTGATCGAGTGAGCACTCAAGATACGATTACTTGTTTTATTGCATATTTCAGTTCTTGTACTTAATCCTTTTTTTATAATTATTTGTTGTGATGTATTTTTTCATGAATAATTTTTCAACTTAAAAACATTCATTTCATACCGGTAAAAGGAAGTCATGTGAATTTTGATCCGCAAGAAAAAATTAATGTATAAACTACCGGTATAACTAGGGCTTCTAAAAAATAATTTAGTTCGTGATTCGATTCGGGTTTCGATTCGAAAAATGTGTAGTTCGCAATTAATTCGATTCGAAATGGATTCAGTTTGAAACGAATCAAACCAGGTTCGGTTCGAATCTTATTCAAACCAAACTCAAACCTAGAATAAGTTCGATTCGGTTCGATTCGTTGCCACCCCTAGTCCTGTCACCTGTGGTTGCTAATTGGGACCCAAAACCGAGAGCAGAGAAATAGCAAATGCTCATAAACTTGATCGCCCAATCCAAATAACAAATAAGCCCAGCCCATAATAATTTCCACCCAACAAAAACCAAAACAAGTTGCATTTTCGCCATGAACTGTAGGGTTTTGAAGAAACTTCAAATCTCTCTTAGCAAAAACATATAAAACTAAACAGTCTTAAAATTTTCTATCAGCCAAAAATACCCAAAAATTTCAGAATATGACCAAAGAATATATGAAACCAGATTTGAACATCTCTAATCAGTCACTACTTACTGGAACTTCAGAATATAGAACTTCAGATATTTATACGATATTCAAATATAGAACTTCAGAAATATGTGTTATGTGTCAATTTTGTCCTTGTTTTCTTTTCCCCATTTTGTCCTTTTGTTTGCGTACAAGAATTGAACAGATTCAAAGCTCTTTTTAAAGTTTGTTTCGCTTGGCATTATGCCTGCTTTTCAGCTGCTAAGTTCATAAAATTTAAATGAACTTAATAATTTTATACACCATGCTTAACATGTTAAACAATTACATTTGCGAAGATTATCATTGTATTCCAAATGAAACAAGTTCGCGTAAACGTTTTATTGGCTCTGACGAAGTTATTAGATTATCATATAATAAAAATGATAATATGTAAGCCTCAATGGCTGTTATTATCCCGAGCTGTACTCTGTCATGAGGCAAGAAATAATATTTTAATCCAACAATTAGAAGGTCCCCTGTTGGAGATGATTTTTATTTCTGGCACTTGCTATACATCACTAAAAACTGATTCTCTTGTGAGTTGGTGTCTCAGTCTAATTGAACCTCAATATCTCGATCATGTGTAACTGGTGCAACGGATGACTCTCCCTCCGCAATGTATCTTTTTGAGTATGTATCCCTATCTGGATCATAGCACTGGACAACCAGCACAGATGCCATTGCCATGAATTCTCTGGATGCCAGATAATTTCCCACTGTACCCAATTCAGGGAATTCTTGCTTTTCCGACAGTGATTCTGGCATTGGTGGTGACCGACCTACCAAGAATAGGTTAGTGCCTTTCCCCGTGTCTCTTACTGCTGCTGCCATCTCAGCATGACACTCCACAACCCTTTCCTCGTACTTAATGTTTCCTTTTTCTGCCTTGGCCTTGCATACCTCAATAACTGTTTCATCTGCTGTATTGTCTTCACTGATTAGTGGTACATTGAGAGAATTAGCAACCCTGAAGCGGATCACTGTTAATGAGATACCGGGGTGTTCTACCATGCGGAGAGCATATGCAAGTGCCTCGCGGTCATCACGACCTCCGAAAAATAGCACGCAGATGGAGTACTCAACATTTTTGGCAGAAACCTGAGCAGCCCCACCGAATCCACGGTCAACCAAGATTGCAACTGAGCAAGGGGCGTGGCGTAGGACTCGCTGGTGGACCAGATGGTATGCATGACCAATTGACTCAAATGAGCCGTCAAACTGGAGCATCCTGTGGAATGGTAGGATTATGAGTGCCACTCGCTTGTTGAGTGCAGAGGTGATGATGTCATCATGAATTGTGTTGAGGTCGGAGATGGCAGTCATTGAGCGTACTGATACTGAGCTCAGCTGCTGGTAAACCTCAAAAGCCACTTCAACCATCTGTCCGCCACCAGCGACAGCCTTTCTATGCCTATTCCAGAAAGGCAACCCATTACGCCTTGCCCTCTGGACCATGGAAATAACAGATGATTGCTCTGAGAACTCAACTAGGTGCATTGCATAAACTGTTAGGAGACGACGTTTGGTGCCGCGTGATGCCTCAATTAGATTGATCAATGCCGGAATATTTCGGCTTGTATGGAAGCATGCCATGACACGGAACTCACTGCCAGTTTCAGTTGTATGCTCAATGGTGCGGTGCTTGTAGGGAGCCACAGAGCGTGCTGGCTTGTACACAGCTTTGACAATTGGGGTGGTGATGAAGGTGGTGAAGAGCGCCATCAGCACTAATATGGCAAATGCCTCGTCGTTTAGCACCTTGCGGTCCTTGCCAATGTTTAATACAATGAGTTCGACTAGACCCTTTGTGTTCATCAGGAAACCTAGGGCAACGGCCTCCCGGACTGGGACCCGTACCAGGATAGAAATAACAAAGGTACCAAAAATCTTTCCCAAGCATGCATTGGTGATGACAAGGACAAGGAGACCCCATGATTTAGCACCACTAATGGTGGTCACATTAGTCTTGAGTCCACTGGAAACGAAGTAAAGAGGGAGGAAAAGACTGGAGACTAAGTCTTCCACTTTCTCAATTATAACTCCTGCAAAAGGTCCATCCTTTGGCACCAAGATGCCTACCACAAAGGCACCGAACAAAGCATGAATGCCGATGGTATCAGTAACAAATCCAGCGGCAAGGACTATGACGAGTGTGGTGCAAATATAGGCCTCCCTGACAGGTTCCCCCTCTGGTGACATTCGTACCATCCAGGCAAGAATCGGGCGAACTGCAATGACTAGAAATACAATGAAGCCAGCAGCTGACAGCAAGACCCAAAGTGAGACAAGTGGAGACCCCGAGCCTGATAGTGCAATGGCAAGAGCTAGTAGGATCCAGGCAGCCACGTCATTGACTGCAGCTGCCGACATGGCTAATCGACCGATATCAGTTGTGAGTAGCTTGAGCTCGGCTAAGATGCGAGCAAGGACAGGAAAAGCTGTGATGGAGAGCGCAACACCCATAAAAACAAGGAGAGGGCCCTGGCGTGCTCCTTTGATAATGGTTGCACGGAAAAGAACAGAAGTGGCAATGCCGAGAACAAAAGGAAGGGAAATGCCAGCAAGGGCGATTGCTAGCGTCCTCTTGCCAGTGCGGCGAATGGCACGTAGGTCAAGCTCGAGGCCCACAAGGAAGAGGAAGAAGAGGAGGCCGATGTTGGCAACAGTATCTAGCACTGTCAAACTTTGACTTGGGAATACTGAGTTTAGAAATTTGCTGCTTCGGCCTAGTGCGGATGGCCCTAGTAAGATCCCGCCCTGTATTTGGTAATAAAATTAATTTCAGTCAATAACACAATAAAATTGCTGCCTTTATGCAGGAACTAATGATGAACTAAATTATCTATTTTTCACAATTTGGATTTTGAATATTTTCATTTGTCAGTGTTATATTTAAGGCTACTGATATCCAATAAATTAGTCGTAGTTTATCTTCTGTAAACCTAAAATAGTCAAAAGATCATGACAGGAAAAATAATGGCCGTAACAATTTAAGAGAAAAACAGTTTTTTCCTATAATTTAGAAAAGAAAAGCTGATTTGTTTGACCAGAAAAAAGTAAGTCTCTTTCACCATCAGTGGATAACCCAGGAAAAAGTTGGCTTCTTTCATTATCTACATCATTTTCTTAGGTAAGATATTTCAATGACAAAGGCACAATGCCTACCATACATTTCTCCAGTCACAATGTGCGCAAGTACTATGTGAAATTTCAAAATGAGATACTGTCATTTCACCTGAAGAACATTTGCTTAATGGCTGCTAATTATACAACTCTTGCGGGGATGTCAGTTAAAATTCATGCAGTGCTTTTTTTCTCATGTTTACTTAATTGCATTCCTTTTCTCAACTTTGACAAACCTTTTACTTTGTTTTATTTTAGTATAATATTTTTGTTCGCATTACCTACCTTGAAGAGAAAAATATTTGGTTATTCTTAAGCTTCTCAGATATTAATTTAGGTATACCATTCTTTTTGTGTTCGATCAGCAGTTAAGGTACATGGTATCAGATTCTCCAAGAAAAGGGGTGAACCATATATGATGGGCATAATTCCTTCAAATAACTTAACTAAGTACAGACTACAGAGAGAGTGAGGGGGAGGGGGGATATCAAATAGTACTCGTCCAATTCACGCGAAGATTCTTGCCGGCAAGTTAGGTATGCACAAATCTATAACCCTGTAAATCTAAACTGTCAACACAAATATCGACGTAGATCAGACGGGAATGATCGGGAATTAAACTAAATTTGGTCTGAACCCATCAGAACTCCCCCGTTCCTAACTTAATAACACGACATGAATGCTAATAACAAATATATAAAATATATTGGCAGGATGCAGAGCTTACAATGATCTCGGCAATTACACGAGGTTGGCGTAGGGGCTTGAGAAGAAAGGCAAGGGAGCGAGTGAGGACAACAACGAGGCAAATCTGAAGTATCAGCAATGACAATGCGAAGTGAAGTGGGTTGTCTCCTTGCCACGCTCCCTCTGAAGTCGATTGCATTGGTTTTGGACATGTTATGTTTGCTTCCACCATTGCTTTTCTATTAAAATTGATTGTTTTGTTTTAGAGAGATTTGAAGTTGAATCTGCTTGAGTAAGAAGAAACAAGTAACGAGGAAAGGGGAGGGGAGTAGTAGTTGAGACTTGAGAGAGAGCAAATGTGAAGCAGTAGTTGTGTGTTTGTTATGAACTACCAGCAAGGCAGCGAGTGGGACTTAAAGTTGAATTTAGGTCAAGTCCCTGAATATGAAAATGAACGCCATTTGTGTAAACACATGTTTCTATTCCCTTCCCGGCCGACATTCAAATTCAGGCCGTCAAAATTGACGAGCGGATCGGATGCCGGCTTCTATTTTTATTGTTACACAGGGAAATATGATTTCTTTTCCATAAATTAAAAGGACTGCGTACAGCACTGGCGGAAGGGGTGCAAACGGATCGGTTACGGATACGGTAAAAATATGTATCCGTTTTTATTTTCTGGATACAGATCGAATATTAGACGGATACAGATACGGATCGAATATTAACCGGATATGAATACGGATATCTATTTTTTTATAATACTAATAATATAATTTTTTTATAATATATATCTACTATTTGAATACGAATAATTAAAATTTAGAATTATATATGTATCCGTATATTCGGATACGGATATCCATATCAAAATTTTCTAAT
This sequence comes from Carex rostrata, assembly GCF_964058835.1. Classification (NCBI taxonomy): domain Eukaryota; kingdom Viridiplantae; phylum Streptophyta; class Magnoliopsida; order Poales; family Cyperaceae; genus Carex; species Carex rostrata. Next base: position 8,778,155 of record NC_135918.1, read on the forward strand.
ACGGATTCGGATACGATTATCCAACCCATTTGCACCCCTAACCGGTGGCTTGCTAGTTGTCACCACGACAAAAAGACATACCCGTGACGCGGTTAGTTTTTAATTTTTAAGAGGTGCAGATATTGACAGCTACATTTATTCTTTGGGCAGCACACAGAATTATTTTTCTTTTCAAATATATCCAAGTTTGACCCATCAACGATTAAAGAATTTAAAATTCTCATTTTAAGTTTTGACCCATCAACAACAACAATAACAATAACATATTGCATCATAAATTGTGCAAAGGTGAGAGCTAATCTTTTAAATATTTGGAGCATTTTGTTGTAAGTTGACGTGTGGTATACTGGTATTCAATGAAAGGGAAAGGGAAAGAATTAAAGGAATATAATAATTCAATTAATGCTGTTAGTTAATATTGGTACCCGATTTAAGAATTAAGATGCTCTTACTTGACGAATGTTTGACCTAAGCTTAGAAAAGTTATATATTCTTAATTGGACCCACCGGGCCCCAGCATTCATTATCTGATAGCAAACTTAAATGTCGTCGAAGGTGGGCAGGTGGGCACCACACGACCAGTGAATCAGTGATCAATCATTTTTCTCTTTTACGAAGCTTCCCCGATCAAATCATTCCTGTCTTCTTTTGAACAGAAATACAGAATGCAACATCTTACCAGTTACCAGCAGCCTCTGAAAATGGAGAAACCATGAAATCCAAAGAAAGGCGACATCTTTATACGATTGTATCATTGTATGTGAATGTGTCCAGTGAATTTTTGTTACCTTAGCCAAAATGGAGAGGTGTATTCCATTTACAAATGAATGTTTCATTGAATTGAATTAATAGCACTTTTCGGGTTTCGAATCTGCAACCTCTCTCTCAAATAGAGAACATAACATTGTTTTTGCCACTAGATCAAAGTCTAATTTAACAAATTTGATTGTTATCAATGTAGTAATTGTTGTTAATGCATGTATCAGGTGAAAAATGCAGGAGTTTTAAGGATATAATTAGAAGCATATAATTTTTTATGTAATGTTCAAAAATAAAATGAAAACTATGTATATGACCAAAAATTGAAATCATTACTTTTAAAAACTATATTAACAAAAAGGTCAAATAAGTTCCCTGATTGACACTTTATTGTTATTCTAACGATATAACTGAAAACTTTAAAAATAAAAAAATTATTTAAATTAAGCATAGTAGTAACAAAAATGATTAGAGTGATGACATCAAAATTCTAAAATTTATAGAAGTAATACGACTGCCATAAACTACAACAGCTCTCTTTCATAATGGAACCGTTGGTAGTTTACATCGGTTTCCTTATACTTAGCTCTAATTGGGGGTACGTGGTGGGAGGGGGAGAGAGAAATACTGTGCGGAGGGGAGCCTCACTCTAGACCCCAGCTGCCCGATGATTTCACCTGCTTCAGAAGAGAAGATTGGAAGAGGGAGCAGAGGTGAACGAGCACTGTATAGAGGGGAGCGGAAGTTAGCGCTACATTGATTTTTGACAAAATCCTTCACCTGATTTGGGGTGTAAGTTCACTGTGCAGAGGGGAGCTTCCACCTCCGTATGCTTCCTTGTCCTTTCATTATTGTCGTTTCACTCTCTAGTTGTGAAGCACACTCAGAGAATCAAAATTCTAAGAAATCAGTTAATGTAATGTTATGGATTTTTCTTAATATTATAAATTATGATATTTTTTTTATTGATAGCCCTGAAAATTTACTGGTCAATATCCTTGCACTTTTTATTATTAAAAAGATTCAATATTTTTAATTTTAATATTTACAATTTTTTATAAAATAATAATATGGAGAAATTAGATCAAATTCTTATGGATAAAATTCTCAGAATTATCGATGAAAAATTATTATATTTTATAATAATTTTAATAATAAAAAATCCTTAGCACCCGCTGTAAAAAGCTTTGCCTAGCTTTTCTGATTTCTTGGAATATGACTTTCGTAAATTTGAGAATTTTGATGTCATTGGTTAATTTTTTTATGCTGTAGGGAAAAAAATCGGATGTGTGCATATACAAAATTGAATGTCTTCGAGTGCAATAATCTATTACTTTTTACAAACAAGAATCCATGTCAATTTATCAAAAGATTTGTTTTCATAATAGAATCTTATCTGAAGCTCTCGTTGAAGGCTTAATTATTTTATGGAACATTCAGTTAGTGTATTGAAAAAAATTGGACGGTTCAGGATTGGATCGGACTACCCGTGGACATTCAGCAGCATTGATAGCTGTAAATTTCGCGAAAAAAGGTGAGGTTATTCGCGTGTCCGAAAAAGCAATGAGCAGCGAAAATCATCTCCTGTCTCCATCTGGGATCCTCGTCCGACCAAAGTGCGCAGTGCGCTGTCGGTTGATCCGCTGGGAAAATAAAAAGTTTCTGAGCTGCTCGATCTAAATTTGTGCTCCAAACGTTAATGCGTTCGAACGGATGAAATTAAAATTGCTGGTCCCCGCTGCCCCGCAACTTTTAAAGTGTAAGAAATTGTATGACACATTTGTCCCAATTTATTAAAATTATAGTCAGTAATGCCGTTGGGTACAAAATGAAAATAATTACTCTAGCAAACATGTAATTTTTTCATATTTACTTAGTAAAAATTGACGATCAAATTATTTAATTTTTTAATATCTATAAGAAATTTTTCATTTAGATTTTGAGTCTTCAACTTTTTACACAGAAAATATTATCTCTATCACTAAACTAAAAATTAATTCTCAATTTTGACAATTAATAATACAATTAGATAATTTCAACAAGTCTTGAGAAATGTCTTGCACTTTATCTATATATATGCATTATAGTCACACTGATACGACCTATGTAGTAGCGAGATAGTAGTACCACAATGCGAGATCAATGTGTGTGTGCGTGCGAGATTTGTCCCACATCGAGGGGGCAGTCTGAGGTAGAAAGAGAGAGATCGGAATCAAGACGATAGTTGTGATATACTCGGACTCTAACATGTTAGTTTCATTTTATTATTGGCCTATGTTATTACTGTGCACCAATTTCATTTAAAGAAATTAATGAAAAGACATCTGAATTTTTGATGAAAAAATTCAGATTGCTATTAATAATTATACTGGTTCCAAAGGTTACCTCAGAATATATAAAAAGACCCCTTCTCTAGCTTTTTTGCCCACTTATTTTAAGGGATCAGATTCTGAAAACTAATTTTTACGAGATCTCATTTTTCTGAAACGTTTTGGTCCAATAAGTTTACAAAAAGGAGAAGTAAAGAAAACACAAAAAAGGGTCTCCATCATTAGATCTGAGGAAAACCGTTGAAGATCAGTACTAACGCTTCCGTCTAAAGATGTCTTCAATTTAGAACTGTAAGATTTAAATTCATTTGCTATTTTATTTTGGATTTGCGGATTCTAGATTTCTTGTGTTTTTAATTGCAAAACACGTTATGTTTTTATTACGTCTATCATAACCTGTATAGTATCTCGCTTGGGAAAAAAAGGTCAGTCCCAACTCAGTCTGTTCACCTTAAATAGCCCCATTCCAAGTTGTCAGAAATGTCAGGGGAGTTCGCATAAAGGCGGTGAAGCTCCCGCGGAAAGCAGTGACGCTCACATATTCGAAATGCGGTGTCCACATAAAACACGATGTCATCTGCATAAGACGCGGTGATTAAGTCGCACCCGACTTGTACAGGTGCACGTAGCGGTAACTGTAAGCCAAATCCGGGTTGGGCTTTTCTTGTCGATGAGGTCTGGCTAGGCCTTTTTAGCGACGTACGGATCGTTCCCGAATTTAGGGCCTCAAGCCGGGGTGTCGTGTTCCCGGACCGGATCCAATAATTCGATCTCATTTGTTCTTTTATTCTGAGCCTTTTGTTCATTCTTGGGTTGGCCCTGAAGGAGGTCTCAATCCAAAGTTATTCTTTTAATCCAAAACTTATTTGGTAAAAACCTCAAGCACATGGCCCTATCACACACATTGTCTGAAGTTAGATTTGATCTGCATAACATAATAATCTACAATGAGACAGAAAAAAAACAACACAATTAGTTCTATGGCATAAGAATCTACCGAATACCCCTGTATCGACCATATTAATGTACTGAGAGGATTGCAAATATATGGTTTTGTGGAAAAAAAAAAAAAAAATCAAAGATTCACTAAACCTAGGCTAACGGAGATAAACGGAGAAGTGTGCTCCGTTCCGCACTTGAATGGCGAACTGATCAGGCACGTATCAAGGAGCAAATCGAACCGTTCGTTTTAAAAGCGGTAGCACTTCGGCCTGTTTTGATGAGAAAAAACTTGGATTCCGTCCTGTCCATTTAGAGCCCAATAACAGGCCCACGTATTTTTTTTATTGTCCGAAACCTCTGGAGTAATTCAAATTTTGGGTTTATCTCCAGACCGTTCGATCAGAATCCGGAGCTGCTCGGCACGAAGTGGAATGCAGAGATCCTTTAATAATCATGCCGAAACAGATCTGACGGTCCATATATTACCTTAAAATTTAAGTTACTTTAGGTGATAGAAGTTATTTTTATATGTAATGCACGTTTACTAGGGTTTCTCTTTAAACCGCCGCTTCTTCCTCAAAACCCAAAAGAGCTTCATCTTTGGGAGGAGGAGAAGAAGAAGATAGCACAACTATGGGTAATGAACTCCTTCCCTCTATCCAACCCCATAATTTTCGCTCATATGTCGATATTGGTGATATATTTTCTATTTGTTCTGATTTCTCCAGGGAAGGTGCACGGATCACTCGCTCGCGCCGGGAAGGTGAGAGGCCAGACGCCGAAGGTGGCGAAGCAAGATAAGAAGAAGCAGCCAAGAGGTCGCGCCCACAAGAGGATGCAATACAATCGCCGATTCGTCACGGCTGTGGTTGGATTTGGCAAGAAGAGAGGCCCCAACTCCTCTGAGAAATAGATCTAAGGTCTCACATTTTAGTTTTTTAATTTAAATTTTAGTTTCAAATAGTGATGTTTTGGGATTCTTAAGATGTAGTTGTTTTGGATGGGTATTATAATATGCTTTTTTGTCACTATGCTTTGAAACCTGTTGTTGTTGGAATACAGTTTACGATTTTGTTGCTTTTATTAATTACTTATTCAGCCATATTAAAATCTGGTGTTAAGAGAATCCGCATCCCCTCAGGTAAATCGTAAATTCAGAGTATAATTACTAATTTCAGACCATTCTTTGACCTGGCACAAATCTCAAAGCGGCCCCCCTACATCTACATTAGGCACCAAATTTCTTTATATTTGTTAGGTGCAATACCTGAGGGGATACCCTTCAATGTGAAGAATGGTATTTTTGGTATTAGGTTTCTTTGAGATTACTTGCTGAGGTTGAATGTACCTCCTCGTAATGCATTTTTGTAGGATAGTTTTTAAAATGAAAATGCATATTTTCGCACATGCTATGACACGATAGGGAGCCTTTTTTTCCTCATGCTATGACATGATAGTGTAGGAAGTAGGAACCACCTTACAGGGATATTGGAGATAACTGAATGGAAACCATAAAATTTCAGTAATATCAGAATGTCAAACTATGAATTAAGTCAAGTGTCTTATGTTTTAACTAAAAAGATTTTAAGCATTCTGTTTTATAAGACATTGTGGTGTTGCCACTCGTTGCTTAAGTATATGAATTGTGCCCTTTGAAGTACACACATTTTTATTGGTTTATTATCAGTACATGATACTACGTCAAAACTGAAAACCCTTTCAATTACTGGTTTAATATCAACACAGCTTTCAGTCAACCATTTTCCAGTGCAAACTTTTCATGTCAGCATGAGGATATTTGAAAAGGAAGAAAACACAAACATCATTGTCTAAGATCATCCAGTGAGCTTTAAGATCATCCAGATCTATGCATATCAAAATTGAAGCAACCATGCATGAATTTTTAAGTGGAGTGCACACATCTTAAAGCAGATTGGACGGTGATATTCAGTCAATCATAAATATGATAATATGAATTTTAGAGGAGAAAATATGTAATTTTCAAATTTTTGAGGAGTATACATAAAATTCTCCCTTTTAAAAAAAAAAAAAAAAATCAGTATTGTTACTCACGCAACCGGCATGCACAAGATTAGAAAATTAGAGTTTGATTAAAAAAAAAATTTAGAAGCTCGCTCCGGTAACGTTATTAGTCCAGTGCTGCAATACAATGAAGCCATGCTTTTATGCTTACAACCCGCTTCAATCAAATAAAGAACTCGCAGCAGCAACATGGATAGCTGTAAACGAGGACTTCCGAAAAGAGATTAGTCTAATTACAATTAAGTAAAGATGAATGGATGATAAGTGAGAATTCTCATGCTATCTATTGGGACTAGGCAAAAGAGAGCTAAATAAAGAGTCTAATTGCTCTTGTATCTCCATCATTCTGGTATATACCAGTATGCTGTATACCAAAAGCAGATCATATAATTCTCTTTTGTTAATGAAATTGAAACCTTAAGCAAAACTGTAAGGACGGTTAATGAATGAGATTTTGTTGTGAACCCGTGATTGCATCAGTCAATATTTAAAAAAAGAAGAAAGAAATTGTGTCCTAATTAATTTGCGGATTTCTGTACTCATTTCATCAGTATATTTATGTGACAATAAAAAATATCCTAAAAATTAAATTAGTGATGATTGATCCAGGAGAATTGATATTGAAGATAATCTACTTGATATTTGTTTCTCTCTCCCTTGCGAAGAGAACAAAACTTCCAATATCAACATGCTTAATTAGACTCTCATTAGCCTCTTACATTTTTTGAAACTTATAAGCTAGTAATTAAATGAAGAACCCCTTACTTTTCCCTTTAACCAAGGTTTAGATTTACAAGATGTCTATATAATTAAACAGATGTATTAATTGCGATATAAAGATTGATGAAAATACAATATACAAATTCCATTTACACATTACATTTTCTCCCTCTTTTCAAATCTTGCTAATAATGTAAAAATTTACATTTGCCAAGAGCATCATACTATAAACATGATAATATGTAAGTCTAGCTGGCTGTTATAATCCAGAACTGTTCTATGTCATGAGGCAAGAAATAAAATTTTAATGCAACAACTAAAAAGGCCCCTGGTGGAGATCATTTTATTTCCTGCACATGCATACAATACTGATTACTGAAGCTGATTTTCTTGTGAGTTGGTGTCTCACTCTAATTCAGCCTCAATATCTTGATCCAGTGTCACTGGCGCAACGGATGCCTCTCCCTTCACAATGTACCTTTTCGAGTATGTATCCCTATCTGGATCATAGCACTGGACAACTAGCACAGATGCCATTGCTGTGAATTCTCCGGAGGCCAGGTAGCCTCCCACTGGACCCAATTCAGGGCAGTCTTGCTTTTCCAATAGTGTTTCTGGCAATGGTGGTGATCGACCAACCAAGAACAGGTCGGCGCTTTTCCCCATGTCTCTTAAAGCTGCTGCCACCTCAGCATAACCCTCCACTACCCTTTCCTCGTACTTAATGTTACCTTCTTTTGCCTTGGCCTTGCATGCCTCAATTGCCATTTCATCTGCTGTAATGTTGTCACTGACTAGTGGTACTGGTACACTGAGAGAATGAGCAGCCATAAAGCGGGTCACTGTTAACGAGATGCCGGGGTGTTCGGCCATGCGGGAAGCATATGTAAGCGCCTCACGGTCGTCAAGACCTCCGAAAAACAGCATATAGATGGAGTACTCAACATTTTTGGCAGAGACTTGAGCAGCCCCACCAAATCCACGGTCAACCAAGATTGCAACTGAGCAAGGGGCATGGTGCAGGACTCGTTGGTTGACGAGATGGTATGCATGGCCAATTGACTCAAATGAGCCGTCAAACTGGAGCATCCTGTGAAAAGGTAGAATAATAAGGGCCACTCGTTTGTCGAGTGCAGAGGTGATGATGTCGTCATGAATTGTACTAAGGTCGGAAATGGCAATCATTGAGCATACGGACACTGAGCTCAGCTGCTGGTACGCCTCAAAAGCCACTTCAATCATCTCTCCACCACCAGCAACAGCCTTGCCACGCCTATTCCAGAAAGGCAACCCATTATGCCTTGCCTTCTGGACCATGAAAATAGCAGATGATCGCTCTGACAACTCAACTAGGTGCATTGCATAAACCGTTAGGCGACGATGTTTGGTGCCGCGTGATGACTCAATTAGGTTGATCAATGTCGGGATATTTCGGCTCGTATGGAAGCATGCCATGACACGAAACTCGCTGTCTGTTTCAGTTGCACCCTTGATGGTGTGTTGTTTGTAGGGAGCCACAGGGTGTGCTGGCTTGTACACAGCTGTAACAAGAGGGGTTGTGATGAAGGTGGTGAAGAGCGCCATCAGCACTAATATGGCAAATGCCTCGTCGTTGAGCACCTTCCTGTCCTTGCCGATGTTCAGTACGATAAGTTCGACTAGACCCTTTGTATTCATTAGGAAACCTAGGGTCACAGCCTCTCGGACTGGTATCCGTACCAGGGCAGATATAACAAATGTACCAAAAATCTTTCCCACACATGCATTGGTGGTGACAAGGACAAGGAGACCCCATGATTTAGCACCACTAATGGTGGCCACATTGGTCTTAAGTCCACTCGAAACAAAGTAGAGAGGTAGAAAGAGACTGGAGACTAGATCCTCTACTTTCTCGATTAGAACTCTCGCGAAAGGCCCATCCTTAGGCACCAAGATGCCTACCACAAAGGCACCAAACAAAGCATGAATGCCGATAGTATCAGTGACAAATCCAGCGGCAAGGACTATGACAAGTGTGATGCAAATATAGACCTCTCTGACAGGTTCCCCCTCCGGGGACATTCGTACCATCCAGGCAAGGATCGGGCAAACTGCAATTACTAGAAAGATAATAAAGCCTGCAGCTGACAGTAGGACCCAAAGTGAGACAAGTGGAGAACCCGAGCCTGACAGTGCAATGGCAAGAGCTAGTAGGATCCAGGCAACCACGTCATTCACTGCAGCCGCCGACATGGCTAATCGACCTATATCAGTTGTGAGCAGTTTGAGCTCGGCCAAGATGCGAGCAAGGACAGGAAAGGCAGTGATGGAGAGCGCGACACCCATGAAAACAAGGAGGGGGCCTTGGCGTGCTCCTTTGATAATGGTTGAACGGAAAATAACAGAGGTGCCAATGCCGAGAACAAAAGGAAGTGAAATGCCGGCAATGGCGATCGCAAGTGCCTTCTTTCCAGTGCGGCGAATGGCACGTAGGTCTAGCTCAAGGCCCACAAGGAAGAGGAAGAAGATGAGGCCAATGTTGGCAACAGTGTCTAGAACAGTCAAGCTCTGACTTGGGAATACAGAGTTTAGAAATTTGCTGCTTCGGCCTAGTGCAGATGGCCCTAGCAGGATCCCGCCCTGTATGTTGGTAATGAAAGTTAATTTTCAATCAATAACAAGATAAACAGTTGCCTTAATTACTACTAAGTATGGTAATGCAAGAACTAATTAATGATGAACTAAAATATCTATTTTTCAAATTTATGGATTTTGTATATTTTCATTTCTGTGTAATACAGGTGTCATGGACTCATGGTATGATCAGATACTCCAACAAAACATGTCATGACCTGTTTGATTCCTACAAATTGCTTAATTAACTTGACATGAATACTTATTAGATGTATATACGTTGATATACAGAGCGTACAATGATCTCGGCAATTACACGAGGTTGGTGTAGGGGCTTGAGAACAAAGGCGAGGGAGCGAGTGACGACAACTACGAGGCAAATCTGAAGTATCAGCAATGGCAGTGCGAAGTGAAGCGGGTCATCTCCTTGCCACACTCCATCTGAAGTCGTCTTCATCGGTGTTTGGCATTTTGTGTTTGCTTCTACCATTGCTAGCTCTCTTATTATGATCTTCTTGCACCTGCTTAAATTTCTTATTTTTTTTTAGAGAGATGTCAGGTTTAATCTACCTGAGCAACAAGAGACAGCAAGTTGGTATATATATAGAGAGAGAGAGAGCAACTGTCAAGTTTAATCTACCTGAGCAGGGAGCTTCTATATATATATACACACTCCACACTCCCTACTCTTTTTTTTTTTCTTCTTCTCTACTTAGGTACAAATTGGATAAGAAGTACTTTGAGGTGACAAAACTATTAAATATAATACATATGTAACGTGGCGTGCTCTATCATAAGATTAATTTGTAGATATAACCAGGGAACGCCACGCAACGCAATACAGTAAAGATAATATAGAAAATCTAGCTTACCTAGTACGTTCGTAAACTGATTAACAAAATAGTGCAATTATTGACTAGTTAGTTACGTTGCATATTTATCTTTGACAATTTAATTTATGAGTGCCTCTTGCATGTTAGTGTTCGTATAAATTAAGGTTTGGGTACAATCAGATTACATGTCTAATTAATTTACTTATTATTTGCATTGGTAAAACTTTATTTAAAGTCAAATATATTAAAATTTGTCTGGATAGTTTAGATTTACAAATTACAAGATTGATTAAATTTATTTAGTTCTAAATCTGTTCGACGCGAATTAAACAGTTTAGGTCCGAATCTGGATACAACTTGTTCAAAATTAGTTGGACAATATCCAATTTCATGAAAATTCCCAGCTGATGTGCTTGCCAGTGCTACTCAAATTCAGGCCGTCAGATCTGTCACAGTTATCATGTGAGTCCTTGTAAATACATCATATTCATCTTTAATTTCTACCCAATATATATATCATATATATATCATGAGGAGGGATCCACTTACACCCTTTTTTGGTGACACTGGATTATAACCTATATTTTCAAAGTCCAAACAGTTGATCCAAACCGTTTAATATGATGGATATGTTAAAATGTGCTCACAGATCAAATTTTATATTTTTTTGGATTTTTTTTATTATTTATTAAGACTGAAATTTTTAAATGTACCATATCCCAAAAAAGATAAACCAAACCACCACGTTTTCTGAAAATTTTGAATTTTGACATGACCACATTGCCTAGATGCGGCCATTTTTCTGCGGGCCGCATCTAGGGGATGCGGCTCATTTTTTTTTTTGGTCTCCTTCTCGTGTGGCCGTTCAATCTGAACGAAAAAAGGGGTGGTCGCTGTTGGGTTTTGACTGTTCAAACCCATTTATATGCTTAAGGTGCGGAAAGAGTAAAACAAAACTTTTACATCTACCTTAAGCTACGGATTAAACGAATCAAGAAGATCCGTTTAATCCTATTTACAGATCTACTCCATAATTGATTTTCTAAAACATTAAATCTATTTATCAATTAAATAGATTAATATAACATGTTTATACCTTGTTTCCAAATCACAGTTGGAATGCAGACCGAGCGAGTAGAGCCTCACCAGGGAAGGAATCGACTCGGAGTATCACACGTGTGATACCTCTATTGGTTATCCACCAGGACTAACCAGAGAGCGGTTTATTTCTTTTGCCAGAAATACTATAAACCGCGGTATTATGCAAAAACACTATTCACCGAAAAATTCGTTTTAATTAGATTTGCTAATTAAATCAAATCTGAAATACCGCAAAAATTTGGTAAAACACTATTCACCGATCGAAAAACCGTAAACAGAGAAAGAGAGAATTCCAATTAACGAAGTAATCAGATTAACACGTGAATTAGTGATTTTTCTCTCTAACCCTCACCCCTCTATTTATAGGCAAATGAGGAGGTTCGCCAAAAGACCGAAATACCCCCGTACTTAACAAAATTACATTTTTGCCCTTTTGTGGCGGTTTTGGATGAGGCATCCAATTTGGATTTTGCTATTTCATATTGGTTGGATTTGTTTCATGGATTCTAAACCCATTAACCCAAAGGAATAGTAAATAGTAACTATCCAAATCAAATATGTATAATTGTCATGTACAATTATATTCGTTTGCGGTTTTCGTTTGGTAATTTTTATACAACATGTCAAACACGTTTATAAACAAACCTGTGTTTCTGTTTGTCATTTTAAACGACGTACAATTAATTATAATTAATTATACCAAGTATAACAAATTATAACCATTAGTTTTTGCTTTGTCATTTTTAACATGACAAATATAATTTAATTATAACACGTATAATTAATTATAACCATCTTAATATTGATCATAACCAATTTATAATCAATCACAATAAGATTCTCCGATTAACTCCTATATGGTGTGACCCAATAGGATCTGTGTTATGTTGGTAAATAGAATTAAAACTGTTTTAACTTCTATAATCATAGGAGGCATCTGGCAGTATACACTATGACCATCCAATTACACAGATGATGCTGTACTGTACAATATCACGATCCAGTAAACAATTTACTTGTGTCAGTTCTTCTGTCTCATAGCTATCAGATCAGTTTCAAGGTAGATGTGTGTCATCCTTGCTAACTGTATCTTTTCTTGATCTTGAGTAGATTATCAAATATAATTACTCTTGTAATTATACCGCATGCAGATAATCTAACTCTACCAAGGGGCCTAGTGATGCTATAGCTCGTATAGAGATACGAGGGACAAATAGTATTCTTGGCAGACTATCACTTCCTCAGCTAAGCTATACATATGGAAATGTTATCGTTATGACTGCTTTTTACGGACAGCGTTAGATAACACTCACACATACATATTTCTTAGTGGGAACGATAAATACCTCATACTGTAGAACTTGACACTGAATGAAAACATAAATGACACGAACACAATTTTATTTAATGTTTCATTCGGGGTCTGTCAAATACCATGTTCCTAGAACATGTATCTATGTGATTAAAATGACATATCGTGTCAGGTGGTTTGTAAAACTTAACCATCTTTTAATCCACATGCTAACCTTATCGCGGTAATTAGTGTTCCTGCTAATTACCTTGGTCAGTGACTTTTAAGAGTATATATTATCTATATTTATGGAGTTTCACAATTTCAGTCATGAACTCGAAATGATCCATAATTTCAATAATACTCAAGGCAACAAAATGATATATATAAATAAACATTCAATTCATGAACAAAGCTTTATGATAATTTATCGTATTATTGACTTCTAGATTATTACAAACTAACAGCCGCATCTAGGGGATGCAGCCCGCAAAAAGGTAGCCGCACCTTGGGGATGCGGCCGTGTCAAAATTCAAAATTTTCAAAAATCGTGTTGTTTTGGTTTATCTTTTTTTGAATTATGGTACATTTAAAAATTTGGGTTATTAAGATGGGTACAAAAATTCAATAGTCTGAATATAGCGATTTTGTTAAATACTTAATAAATAGTAAAAAATTTCGAAAAAATGTAAAATTTGATTTGCAAACACATTTTAATATATCTATTATGTTGAACAGTTTGGATCGACTATGTTATTTTTGAGAGATGTAAAGCTGAGGAGACCAAGAAAATTCTTGTATATTTGAAAAGTTGTATATTTTTTCTATTACACAGTGGTATATATATTACAAGGTCAATATGACCGTTGGAAATCATCTCCATTTTTGCTACAGTAAGTTGCCTATACTATTTTATACATTTTTCATATAAACTCTTGAGCTATAATAAATTATTTCTTAGATCATTTATTCAACACCCCCCTCTGAAGCTAGGATTATAAATATCGAGTAATCCTAGCTTGCTTGTAATTTCTTCAAACGGCTTTGGAGCTAATCCTTTTGTGAACACGTCCGCTAGTTGATCTTCACTTCAAACAAACGGTGTTTCTATATCCTTGGCTTGGACCTTCTCTCTAATAAAATGACAATCAACTTCTATGTGTTTGGTCCGTTCATGAAATACGGGATTTTGAGCAATGTGACGTGCGGAGTTGTTGTCACAATACATTTTCATGGGTTGATCAACATTGATTCCCATGTCTTTAAGCAATTGTTTGAGCCATATTAATTCGCTTGCGGTTGATGCTATGGCTCGATACTCCGCTTCCGCGCTTGATCGTGCCACGACATTTTGTTTCTTGCTTTTTCATGTGACTAAATTACCGCCTACAAATGTGCAAAAGTCAGTGGTGGACTTCCTATCAAAGCTACCGGCCCAATCTGCATCGGAATAGCCACATATTGCATTAGAATTATTATTCTTCATCCATATGCCCTTTCCGGGATTTCCTTTTAAATATCTTAAAATACTATTTATGGCATCTAAATGTGGTGTTCTTGGTGAATGCATAAATTTACTAATTTGACTTACGGAAAAAGAAATATCCGGACGGGTTATCGTGAGGTAAATTAATTTTCCTACAAGTCTTTGAAATTGGTTTATATTTTCTAAGGGTTCACCATCCTCAGTATTTAATTTATATTTATTATCTATTGGTGTAGAGGCCGGTTTACAACCTAATTTATCGGTTTCTTTTAATAAATCCAAGGTATACTTCCTTTGTGAAATTAATAGACCTTTATTTGAAAAAGCTACTTCTATTCCTAGAAAATATTTTAAATATCATAAATCTTTAATGTCAAATTTTTCTTTTAATTGGAGTTTAATTCCTCTAATTGCTTCTAAATTGTTTCCGGTAATTATTAAATCATCTACGTATACTAAGACAAGGGTTATATTTTTCCCTTCACTTTTGGTAAACAATGAGTGATCGGCATTGCTAATTTTAAAATTGCAAGAAATTAAATATTGAGATAGTTTGCCATACCATGCTCTTGGAGATTGCTTAAGTCCATAAATTAATTTTTTTAACCTACAAACAAGGTTAGCATTTTTTTCTTTTACATGACCCGGTGGGAGGGTCATATTGTTACGTTACGAAATTTTAACAATAAATTCTGAATGAATTAAAAGCAAGAATCGAAAATCGTGCTAACAAAATAGAGGTTTAAACCTTAATTAAGGTTCCTCTAAATAAGTAAGTTAAGTGTGAAACGAAACCGCGTCGAAATTTCGAAGTTCTAAGACTTTATAGGCTCAGTGCGTCCGCACTGGTGGTGAGTGCGGGTGGCTGACCCGCACTGGATTCTGTTTTCCTTAGTTGTTTTCTGAATTCCTTCTCAGTGCGTCCGCACTGAGGTTGAGTGCGTCCGCACTGAGGTTGAGTGCGTCCGCACTGAGAAATTCTGTATTGACTGAATTTTCCAAAATGTGACTAACTACCGAGTGCGTCCGCACTGGAGTATTCTTTTGTGTTGATTGAATTTCTTTCCAAAATCCGTCCAAGTACCAAGTACGGGTGACTGACCCGCACTGAAATTGAGTGCGTCCGCACTATGCTCAGACATTTCCTTTGTTCAGTGTCGTTTTCGTGAAAATTTGACTAAGTATGGAGTGCGTCCGCACTGATGGTGAGTGCGGGTGGATGACCCGCACCGACACCTGTTCCTTTCCTCTGGAAAGCGCTGGAATGACCTACAAACTACTGAGTGCGTCCGCACTCAGGTCCAGTGCGGGTGAGCGATCCGCACTGGATGAATCTGAGGGCTTATTTGCATATTTCCTGTTCTCTCTCTCTCTCTCCCACTTCATTTCTATTTTATTTCCAAGTGAAATATCACCCAAGAGAGAAGAAAAAGAGCGAGAGAGATTCCCATCCCTCTCTAACCCCCGATTGTTGCGAGAACTCGAATCTGGAACCGAGTAAGCACCAGTGGATCTCTCATAGCTCTCATGTTCGGTATTTCTTTCTCTCCTTCTCTCTCTAAACCTCGAATTTTCTCGATTTCTCGGGTTTTCGTTTAAACTCGAGATTTGTGTTCGAATTGCTCGAGGATTAGTTCCTTTACACCTCTTGCCTGTTTATTTGCCAATTTTTTTCCCGATTTCCTTCCGATTTGTGGATTTTGATTTTTAGGGTTTTCGTGCCAAAACCTAAATCGAGCATAATCGTGAATTGATTAGTTTAATCCAACCGATTAGACTTGTAATCGGTAGAGTTACTCCCTGATCTTGAATTTCTAGAACGTTAACGGTTAATTTGAGGTTTTGACCAAAACTAGGGTTTAACCAATCGGTAAATCGAATTGTTACGAGAACCAAAATAGAGAACTGGTACCTAAATTGTTACCAAATTGGATTGTATATGGCTAGAGGGCCTAGATGCAAATATGTGCAGTTGTAGAGATGGTTAATAAGAAAGAGGGAACCGAAAAATTAAGTAAGGAATGTACCAACCATTAACACACTAAAGTAAACGTATAGACCACCGAACCAAAGTTAAACCAAGTATATGTGTAATATAGGCGTAGGCTCGGTCGAGCAAGATCTCGCGGGACACTTCGAGACGTCTTATCCTTAATTAAGCGGTTATTCGTTTGTCATGTTGAATATCATTGATTGCATTATTGAATTGTGTAGAGCATTTGCATAGCCCAATCAAATTAAACTCGAATTGATGTGACTTGAGTGATTTGCATGCTGGTATGGTTGTAGGTTGTGTCGATCTATTATGATCTGATTTGATTGAAAGTCACCACGATTTGATATGTATGTGAATGGATTTACGAAGTTAAGCACTTGGATCCAATGAATTTGCAAAGTCGGGCAGTATGCTGGCTTTGATTCCCAGGATCCTAATGGCCTTAGGTGAACGGCCCTCGATGTTTCCCAGTACCGGTTGGGACGAGGGAGGGTGATTATGTATGATGTGTGTGGATTGGAATCGTGGGTGACTAGTGTGTAACGTCTATGACTCGGTGGCATTCTCATACGTGTTAATGCATTTGGAAGGTCAATTGAATATTGCGAATATTGGAAACGACATCTAAAGAGAATTTTCTTTATGTGACTTGAACCAGACCTTAATAACTGTTAAGCCAGGCGATTGCAGATGGGTGTCAGATAAAGGGTCCAGCTCGGTGGGCCATCTGTAGGTGTCAGTAACCCTACAGGTGTGGGTTTGATAAAGGGTCCAGCTCGAAAGAACATCTGTAATTGCTACAAGCCCTAATGAGTCGAGTTAAGCCAAATATGTGTTGTGTTTGAAATTCATCTTGGAAATTTCGTAAACTGTGATTCATCTGTTTAATTGTTGTCGAGCATTGGCATTCTGTTATTTATTTATATATATCTGTTTGAACTGTTTTGGTTTGGGTTTCATTGTTGAACATGGAGTCTGATTGCAAGTCCAATAATCTAAACTGTGGCAAATTTCGCAGTGGGAATTTATTCTCACCCCCACCCTTCGGGTTATTTTACAGGTACGGATGCGACTGATTCCGAAGAGGCACGCGAGTAGTAGGCCTCAGTAGTTGACCATCATAGGACCCTAGATATATTTTGGTTGTGTAGTTTAGGGTAGGTCTCATGGTTGGTATCCGGATGAGATACGTTTGTTGTATTATTTTCTGTCCAGACTGTGTACTCTGATTATATATTAGAAACTTGTTTTATATTGCTTGTTGTTTTGTTTGAATTGTTAATTGCCTTGTAAGCATACACGGCGTTGTATGCTTACGGCGGGGGACTGTTACGACCCGTGGCCGCGGGGTGTGACACATATACACTTCTTCCTCAAGTGTTCTTTAAAAAAAATACATTTTTTACATCCATTTGATATAAACTCCATCCATTGTTTACGGTAATGGAAAATAATACCCTAACGGTATTCATTTTTCCAACCGGTGCAAAAGTTTCATTGTAATCTATGTCATATGTTTGTGTAAATCCCTTAGCTACTAACCTTGTCTTATATCGTTCTATGGTACCATCACAATTATATTTAATTTTTTAAACCCATTTGTATCCCATGGGTTTTTTATTTTTTGGTAATAGAACAATTACCCATGTTTCATTTTTTTTTCTAGAACTTTTAGTTCTTCTTTCATTGCTTTATTCCAAAATGGTTTTTGAATAGCCTCTTGGTAATTTTTTGGTTTTATTTCTTTTTCTATGGTGGTAAGAAAAGCTTGGTATGAAGGCAAAAAAATTTCATATGAAACAAAATTTTGTATAGGGTATTGGACGGTATAAGTAACATAGTCTCTAAGTCTAGTTGACGGTTGTGATATCCTAGTCGTTCGTCTAAGCCCCGTATTATTCTCTACTTCGGTCTCATTTATGTTATCATTGTTATCATCCATTTCTTTTTCACCATCACTTGTTTCATTTTCTTCTAAATTATTTTGTGCAATATGGGTGTTACCGAATTTATTCTTTCAATTTGGGTTTGATTAGACTCTTGAATCTCTCCTACTTTTTTCAAATATGGTTCATTTTCAAAAAATACAACATTTCTAGAAATAAATATTTTTTTGTTAATAGGATCATAACATTTGTACACCTTTTTGAATGGTGAATATCCTAAGAAAATAGTTTTTGTTGATACAAAATCTAGCTTATCTTTCCTTTTAATATGTACAAAACTTGTACATCCAAATATTTTTAAGTGATCAAAGGTGATTTTTTGTTAATAAAGAATTTCTAATGAAATTTTATTTTTTAACTTTGAACTTGGTAATCTATTAATTAGATGTGTAGCGCAAAGTATGGCATCCGACCAATATATTTAAGGAACATTACTTTAAAACATCAAAGTTCTTGTCATTTCCAACAAATGTCTATTTTTCCTTTCCAACACTCCGTTTTGTTCGGGTGTATTAATGCAAGTAGTTTGGTGTATAATTCATTTTTCTTTAAAAAATGTTTCAAAATTTTTGTTTACAAATTCCGTTCCGTTATCCGACCTAAATATTTTTAGTTTGACATTAAATTGATTTTCTACAAGACAAAAAAAAATCTTTGAAGCTACTAAACACTTCATTTTTTTTATTTGAGTAAATATAACCAAGTGGTTCTTGAAAAATCATCAATAAAAGTAACAAAATATTTAAATCCATTGTATGAATCAATTGAGGCCAGTCCCCATACATCCGAATGAATTAAATTAAACATAGCTTCACTTTTACTATTATAATGAGAAAAAGGAAGTTTTATTTGTTTTGCCAACTTACAAACTTCACAATTAGCATAATTTAAATTTTTACAATCCAAATTATAATTTAAAATCTTGTCGGAGAGATGTCCAAATCTTCTATGCCAAAGTCCAATATCAATGGATTTAGCGGAAGCACAGAAATAATTTTTTTGGTTCAAAAAGTAGTGTCCATTTTCAAGAAATCCTTCACCAATCTTCGTCCCAGTTTCCCGGTCCTAAAATACAACATTTTTACAAGAAAATATTACATTGCAATTTAATTCTTGCGTTAATTTTTTAACCGAAAGTAAGTTTATAGGAAACGTATCTAGGTATAGCACATTGAATAATTTTTTGTTACAAAATATAGTTTCACCTATACCATTTATTTTAGCCTTCATACCGTTCGCTACCAAAATAAATTGGTCATTTTTGGTCATATCTAGATTTTTTAGAAGTGCTTGATTACCAAGCATATGATCTGTAGCACCACTATCAATTATTATTTTATCTAACAAATTAAAATTTTTTGAGTATGAAGAAATACCAGAAAATCTAGACTGGTTTTGTTGAGTCAGCAGCACAGACATTTGCTGAATTAGTGACTGCAGTATCTGCTGCAACTCCTGACCCGTTTCGGCCTACCTCTGACCCGCCAGCGAAAAAACTAGCTCCTGCAGATCCGCCAGCTCTTGGGAATCCTGCGGACCCTTTAGCACCAGGAAACGTGTTAATTCCTGCGGACCCGATAGCTAGACCCGATTCCAACTCTGATTTTGGTTCTGCGTAGAATCCACGCACACCCTCTCTGTTTCTTTCTTTTCTCTCATGTCGTTCTTCCCTTCCTCCTCCAACAAAGCCTTGATTCTTTCAATGTTTTGGTTTCAAGTGAGGATGGAGAAACCAAAAGTTGTCATGGGTACGTCCCTCCTTTTTACACCCCGTGCATCTCTTGATTTCGTTTTGATTTGAGTGAATTTGAGATCTAGGGTTTTGACCAGATTTGGGAAAATTGAATTTTTTTTGCTGCTACAAATGGATGGGTCTCGTGTTGTTCTTCGATTGTGAGTTGTGAACCACCCATGGCCTCTCTTCGGCTCTCTTCTTGTTGAATCATGTTCTTGATTTGGGAGTAAGAGGGAAGAGGAATGGTGTTCATAATCTGAGCCCTAACGGCCTCATAGCTCGGGTTTAATCCCGCAAGGTACTCAAAAATATTATCTTCTTCTTCTCGTTTTTTTATTATAGCCAAGTCGGTGGTTTCTGGCCGGTACAACTGGAGTTCATCCTTTTTCTTTTGAAGAGTACCAAGGTACTCTACGTTTTTTCTTGTGTCTTGTTGTTCTTGTTGAATTTCTAGTTTGAGTTGATAAATCCGAGAGTAGTTATTTTCTTGGCCGTACATGGCTTTCACGGCTTCCCATAGCTCGAAGGCTGTGTCGGGGAGAAGAAATAGCTCAGCAATGGATGGCTCCATAGAATTTGTGAACCAAGTTATAATTTTATCATTTTGAGTTCGCCATTTCCGCATTGCCTTTTTTTCCGCTTCGGTCAGCGAGAGCGGGTTTGCCACTTCAGACACTTTGTTGTCTCTCGTGATGTATTAACGCATCTCTCGGCCACCGAGCGCTCGCGCTACAGCCTTTGCCCATGTAAGGTAGTTTTTGCCATTGAGTAATGCATTTGTGAGCTTCGAGGAGTTGTTGGTAGCATCGTGTTTCCCTTCTTGAGCCATCTGCTCTTTGCTGATTTGTTGTTGTTTTTACGAGTTTTGTGGTCAGAGATCTTACTGTTAGTGTAATAATCTAGAAGTTAATAATACGATAATTTATCATAAAGCTTTGTTCATGAATTGGATGATGGTTAATACATGGATGAATGGTAAAATGCAGTTATAACGGTAGCTCTTCGGTATATATGGCTTAGCTGAGGTAGTGATGGTTTACCAAAAGTACTATTGTCTCTCGTATCTCTATGCGAGCTATAGCATCACTGGGCCCCTTGATAGAGTAAGATTATCAGCGCGCGGTATGATTACAAGAGTAATCATATTTGATAATATGCTCAAGATCAAGAAAAGATTAAGTTTACAAGGATGACACACACCTACCTTGAAACTAATCTGATAGCTATGTGACAAAAGAATTAACACGAGTAAATTGTTTACTGGATCGTGATATTGTACTGTACAGCATCATCTGTGTAATTGAATGGTCATGATGTGTTTTGCCAGATGCCTCTCATGATTATAGAAGTTAAAATAGTTTTAATTCTATTTACCAACATAACACAGATCCTATCGGGTCACACCATATAGGAGTTAATCGGAGAATCTTATTGTGATTGATTATAAATTGGTTATGATAAATAGTAAGATGGTTATAATTAATTATACTTGTTATAATTAATATATAAATGTCATACAGATGACAAGCAAAAACAAAGGTTAATTTATAAACGTACACGTTACGTTGTATAAAAGTTAACCGGTTAATTTATAAATGTGCAGGACACGTTGTATAAATTACCGAAACAACAACCGCAAGAAATATAATTGTTAAGAATAATTATACGAATATTATTTGTATTCGGGCCGAGGGCATTCGGGTCTTTTCAGATTCGTCCTTATCCACATGACACGTCATCGATCATATCCAGATGACACGTCATCAATCCTATCCACATGACATGTCATCATCCTTATCCATTCAATGTCATATCTTGTAAATAGGCATATGTTGAGGGGTATTTCGGTCTTTTGCGAACCTCCTCAAAAGCCTATAAATAGAGGGGTACATGTAAAGAGAAAAACCGCTAATTCACTCGTATCGTTTCGTGTCGAAACGAATCGGTATTTTCTCTCTTTCTCGGTTTCTCTCCCAAATAGTGTTTCGGTTGAGAAAAGAAAGTTATACGTAGTTGACGTATAATCTTGCGGGTTGTTGTGAAGTATATTTACGGGATCGGTGAATAGTGTTTTCCCGAATTTCGCGGTATGTCAGTTTTGCTTATTTGTGAAACTGAGTAACTGAAAATTCGTGTTTACGGGTTTTTGTCTTTTCCCTGTGAATAGTGTTTTTGCAGAATTCCGCGGTTTACGATATTTCTGGCAAAAGAAATAAACCGCTCTCTGGTTAGTCCTGGTGGATAACCTATAGAGGCACCATACGTTTGGTGCTCCGAGTAGAATCATTCCCGTGATGTAGCTCTACTCGCTCGGTCTGCATTCCAACTGTGATTTGGAAATAAGGTATAAATATGTTATATTAATCTATTTAATTGGTAAGTAAATTAAAGTTTTAGAAATCAATCATGGAGTAGATCTGTAAAAGGATTAAATTGGGTTTTGATGCCAAAGGAATACTGAAAGTGGACCGCCTTGGAAAGTTTCCTGACATACCCCGTTTAATCCTTGGCTTAAGTTAGAAGTAAAATTTTTGTTTTACGTTCTTTCCGCAGCTTAAGCCTAAACGGGTTTTGGTTACCCCGAAAACCCAACACTTACTGCTCTGATACCATGTTATTTTTGAGAGATGTAAAGCTGAGGAGACCAAGAAAAATTTTGTATATTTGAAAAGTTGTATATTTTTTCTATTACACAGTGGTATATATATTACAAGGTCAATATGACCGTTGGAAATCATCTCCCTTTTTGCTACAGTAAGTTGCCTATACTATTTTATACATTTTTCATATAAACCCTTGAGCTATAATAAATTATTTCTTAGATCATTTATTCAACAGACTATTTGAATTTTAAAAACTTTGAAAATAAAGAGTATAATTCGGTATCACCAAAAAATATATAATTGTATCCCTCCTCATATATCATATATCATATGTGCTGCAATAGCATATAGATATGTCAAACGGTGGCAATGCATTATCCACTTGGAGCGGAAACTAAAAGTCATGCAATCGTATCTTATTGGATATTTTTAATTCAATAGAACAATCCTTATGTTTTCCTAAATTTGGTCAAACAATCAAGCTGCAGGGGAATGCCATATATTATGCCAACTAATATTGATAGTTAATTATTTTTCTGCCTCTATAATTGATTTCTGAATAGATCCAAGTCAACTTTATATGTATGCATATACAAGGTTGAATGTCTTTGAATGCATGTATCTATTGCTCCATAGAAAACATGAATCCGTCCGGGTTGTCAATTTGTCAAAAAGATATTTTTTTTTCTTCAAAGGATCTTTATCTGAAACAAACTCCTCTTATATATCTTGCATCATGATGAAAGTAACGCTGTGTCACCCGCATACTTGAAATGCGGGGTTCGCATAATGAGCGGTGACGTCCACATAAAAGGCGGTGACTAAGTCGCACCCGCCTTGTACGGTCGGCTAATGGAGGTGATTCTAAGCTGACTCTGGGCCTGTTCTTGGATCGGATGCCCCCGTCTCGAGTTGGACCATGTAGCCAGGCTGCCTATGTTATTCTATCTTGGATCTTTTGTTTGTTCTTGGATTAATTTTCACCGTGAAATTGTTTAATAAAATTATTTTAAAAATCATAAAAGACTTGTAGGGATTTGTGTCTAGTGATTGATTGGTAGTTGGCTGATTCTTATTCTATCAATTATATTTATATATCAGCCTCTGTAATTGATGGTAATTATGTAACGCAACCACCTATCAAACTGCATATACAAAATCAAAAGTCAAATACTCGAAAGTCAAAAAGATATAAATCTGGCACGTAACATTAGCTTAACAAACAAATACTCTCATGATGTCATTGTTTTTTAAAATTTATCTCGGAGGCCGTACCAATCTTATTTGCTTACGGATGATCTTATAAATAGCTTGTTTTTCAGAAAAAAAAAAAAAAAAAAAAAAAACATCAACCAAAATATCTTTTCTATCATGCAAGCCTATTAAACATCAGAATTAATGTAGCCTATAAAATATCAGAACTATAATGTATACAGCTCTACGTCTCTACCTGAATAAGGCATAGAAAGAAGAGAAGGCTGGATATTGTTTTTTCACAAAATTTGGATATGATTGAACAAGAACTAGCAATATACATGAGAGAGAGCTAGATCAGGACACATGATATAGGAACTAAGTGACATTTAAACTTGGGTTTCTGTACAATTTATTTGCCAGAAAAAAATTAACTAATACCGCATTGAAAGAAGAGGGTTAAGTCATTTGAAAGCAACCAATTTCCCATTTATAACCAATTAAGTTACAAGAAAATATTGCACTAGAACCATTGCAAATTAACACAGTACTATAACATGTAGTGATGCTTACAGATGATCAGTGATGGGCGATTGAATGATTGGTATTTTCATTTGTATTTCTGTAAAATCTTTGGGTAAATCTACCACATTCCTTTCAGCTTATAATAATTATAAGAAAAAATAGATGAGAAACTTTCATGGATATGGCAGCTGTAGACGACACCACAACCACAACAACTCTCTTCACTTTAGCCTAGACTTGCCTTTTGCGCATTCTTCGTACCAGTCACTGCTGGTTCTAGGGGTGCCAACGGATTGGATACGGATCGGATAGTGGTGAAACCATATCCATATCCGCTTTTATTTTTCGGATGCAGATATAGATCGGATATTAGACGGATACGGATATCGGATATCTGTAGATTTATACATAAATATTTTCAAATATATATATTAAACCATATGGTATATATCTATTATTTAGATACAGATAATTAAAATTTAAAATCATATCCGTACCCGTATCCACGCGGATATTCAAATATCGGATATCAGTATTTAATTTTCGGATACAGATCCGGATACGGTTGGATATTATCCGATCCGTTTGCACCCCTAGCTTGTTCAAACACTTCTACCTTAATTCATATGAAATATGGTTAAACACATAAAGTGTGTAAATCACAGTAAAATTAGGTTTCCACAATATTTCAACCTAAAGTTCAGAGTCAGGGCAGTTTTGGTACTTGCCAGGTCAGGGTCAGCTTCAGATTCTGGCTGGCCAGGTAGAACCATGAGGGTGTTCGGCAAGTTGGTTTGGCTTAAATTTTAAGCTCCACTAAGGAAGAGGTGTTTGGCAAGATAAATTTAAGAAAGTGAGTCTTTAGCTTTCTTAAGGGGGCTTAATGCCTTAAGCCATGTAGAATGGTGGCTTAAAAATTGGGGCAAGCTTAAGAAAGTAGACAAAAGGAGGCTTAAGAAAGTGGTTTTAAACTTTTCAAAGAAGCAAGTGTTTGGCAAGCTTAAGACTCCTTAGAGCACTAAGGAGCTCTAAGGAAGCCTAAGCTACCCTTGCCGAACACTACCCATAGGCCCCGTTCGGCAACACATGGTGGATTAAATAATAATCCGTGCTAAGGAGGGATTGTTCGGTAAGCTAAAGGAAGGGGCGAAGGATTAAGATAGCTAAAGGAAACTAAAGGAAGGGGGGGAGGTGCCTTAAGGAACGGGCAGGGGATTAAGATCCGGGCAAAAGGAGACTAAAGGAGGTTGTCTTAATCCGCGCTAAGGAACCGGTGTTCGACAAGATTAAGTGGCTAAGGAAGCTAAAGGAGGCTCCTTTAGCCTTAAGGAGGCCCTAGCCGAACGGGGCCATAGAGTTCAAATTTTGTCAGCTCCTACTAATAAGTTTCGTGTTTCTGTATTTCAAAATTCCAAGTTGACTAGCGGTTTTTGATATTTCAATTTTCAAGCTCTTCCATCAGGTTACATTATCCAGCGATAACTTATTGTTTTAGTTTATGGTTCATTGTGCTTGATCAAGTACCACTTTCATATTATCTGTTGCAAGCCAGTTACGGCTTGTTCACTTGCTCTAACATCATGCAAAGAAGGGTGGGAGTAATCTCACGAGAGTCGAATTTTGTAAATAAATTGAAATAAAAATATTTTGTTTGATGTTGTTACAAAGCAGAACATTTAATTAAATTTTCTATTTACTTACAACTATTTAAACGTGTACATGATATGAGCTTGTATACTGATATATACCTGTATACTGTATCGTTTTAAACAGGTACATGATATGACCTTTGTATACTGGTATATACCCCGTGTACTGTATACCACCCCCAGGAGGTCCCGTGTACTGGTATATACCCCGTGTACTGTATACTGATATATACATGATATGACCTATACAAATTTATTTTAATTGTTTGCACCTATACAAATTTATTTTAATTGTTTGCACCTATACAAATTTATTTTAATTGTTTGCTGCACATGCACGTCGTTGTGAAAGATGAAAGAAACTGGCTTGTTCGGCTGCCAGGTGGAAACAAAAATGAGCTTGGGTTTGGGTCCAATTTTGGATTTGAGTCCAATTTTAATGGCCGAAACACCATGCACCTGGAAAAAAAAATTTCACTACAATGAAATTTTTTTTTTCCATGGATACAGTGGCAACCGAACAAACCCTAAGCGAGAACTTTTAATGAACCTTCAATGTAATGTACTCAGAAAGCAGTGCTTCACAAATCCTACCTTACATTGTTTCTCTATTCTACGACCTTTTAGTTCAGTAGTCATATCAACTTATACCTCTCTGCTTCAATTATTTG
Source organism: Carex rostrata (assembly GCF_964058835.1). Taxonomy (NCBI): domain Eukaryota; kingdom Viridiplantae; phylum Streptophyta; class Magnoliopsida; order Poales; family Cyperaceae; genus Carex; species Carex rostrata. The sequence continues at coordinate 8,804,592 of NC_135918.1, forward strand.
ATGAAGACATCCATACTAGGAGTGTTACAGTGACAATAAAACTTATTTGACAACCATGACAACCAAAATCAAAACTTGCCATTTAGATAAAATCAAAATATTTTTTTTTTTCGAATTGCTTGATGAATTACAAACCAGTTTTCATATTAAACCAATTTTAATGTTCAATCTATCTAAATCAAAAGTTCAAAGAAAACACATCTATAATATTAATATTATGATTTTGATAAGCATTCTGATCATTATCCTGTCAGTCAGTATAGCAGCATATCCCAAGTACTTTTTCAACAACAACGAACAGTCTCATCAAAATTTATAACTTGAAATAAAACTGACAATTCAAATATAGATTGTGCTCTCTACTAGATGATGCAACTAGGACAACAGAAACAAACAAAATTAAGAGAAGAGTTGACCAATCTGATTAGTTGTTAAGAGAAGCTTGCAGCCTTCCATCAGGAATTGCAAAGAGTACAATTGGCTTCGAATTGCGGAGGAAAGGGGAGTCGCAACGGTAGTATCCCTTCCTCTCCAGTTGGATAACCTCTCCTTGCTTGAGGTTTCTCATGTTGGAATCACCCAGTGCAAAGGTCTCCTTGCGTGTCACCGGGTTTAGGTTATCCAAGAAATCTTCCCCTTCCTCCAGCTGTTATCAATAAACAATAATTAAAGAAGCTCATAGATTGTAATAAAACATTAAATGGATTCTTTTTTTTCTTTTTTTTTTGGCTAATAGAATACTAATTTATTGCACTTCCAAACAATAATCAAAATTCCTCACACTTATTCTAAACATACATTTCACAAGTAATTGCAGCTACCACTGAAGCATTAGCTTGGTAAAGAATGTTCAGACATATTCACAAATATTAACAGATATGTGGCAAACAAATATTAACAGATATGTGGCAAACTTAAACGAGTTCTTTTAACAAGCAGAGATCAAAATATAATTAAGCAAATTGAACTTGTAATTTGGACCTGCTACCAACATGCAAATGTCACAGTAAATTTGCTTCACTCAACAATTGAGAGATGTTGAGTGCTGTTCGCAAATACAGCAAAATGTTGCATATGATTTATAAATAAATAACCAAAACTGTTTAAATTGAAAGGTACCTTCTTCTTCTTTATTAAATAGTCAAACTCGACCAATGAAAGGTGCACCAGCTCCTCAGTATCAGGTAGCCATGTTAGCTTCAACTTGGTACTCTTCACAGAACCCTCCAGGTGCAACTCTCCAATCAGACCCACAATTTTATTATTACTATCCTTCTTTATTTCCTTCACAATAGCATTGCCCCAGTCCATTAGAGTTACTTCCTCCCCTTGAGTAATGCTTGCTGCATCAGTATATTCCAGCCATATTTTGTTCGTGAAGGTCGTTGCCTTTTTGCCAGCGGGCTCATACTTCTTGTGTCTCGGTATGATACGTACGAATGGCTTGTCAGGACCATTCGCCAGGGTCAGTAAAACCCGGTCTTGTTCGATCACAGCTGTGTGCCGGGCACAAACTGGGTCTATTATCTTCTTGTTTATAGTCCACAGCTTATCCCATTCCATCAAATTTAGATTTTTAGAAGCACCCTAAAATGCCAAAAATAAAAAATAAACAATAGCCTCTTCATAGGTGCTAACATTGTAAATGGACCTTATGTAATAGGAAATTGTCAAAAAGGTCTCATATGTTCAAGGAAAAACAAAAAGAGACGCCCTTTATATCTTGTGATTTAAGACTGATTTATAATTGTAAGCACAAGTCCTTGTACTTTCAGGCTTGGTCCAATACCCATTAAAGATGTTTTGTGAACAAACTAAGCAAATTAAGCACAGTTACCTTTAAAGAAAGGTACAAATCTGCTTTGATGCTTCACAAGATACAGTAATCAATATACAAAGTATGTTATTGTAATAGCAAGCTTGTCAAAAATAGCCTATCAATATATCATAGTAATTATTTGTAAAACACATGGACCAGCTTTTATTATTGCTTTTTGTGGGTCTTCTTTTCAATGTCCTATGATTTAGGGCCCTACTTTTTGCGAATTTATTGAACCAGACAGAAAGAAGTGAAGCTGACCTGCTGAAGAATGAACTGGATGAGTGCCTCAATTTTGAGGCCCCTTCTGACAATACCTTGTACAGTGGGGAAACGGGGGTCATCCCAACCATCAACCTTACCATTTTGCACAAACCAGAGAAGTTTGCGCTTACTGAGAAGCGTGTAAACCATGTTCAGCCGGCTAAACTCATATATCTGCACCCTCCTCAGCTCCATATCATCTTGAATTCTGTAGTATTGAGCATTCCTGTCATGGTACTCACTCGACCTCAATGCATGAGTTATTCCCTCAATTGCATCCACAAATGGGCATGCAAAGTCATACGTTGGGTACACCTTGTACTTTGACCCAACCCGATGATGCGGGTCAGGATTACACCTGTAGTAAACTGGGTCACACAATGACTTGTTTAGGTTTTTCATGTCAAGCTTTCCCCTGACGCAGCATTGCTTGCCTCTCTCAGTCCCTCGTAACATCTCATTCCACATTGAAAAATTTTGTTCTACCGTGTTATTTCTACAAACTGACTCAACACCATCCATTCTCTCCTTCTGCATCTGCTCCCTTGGCGTGTCATCAACATAAGCCTTCCCTTGCTTAATCATTTTTTCCACCATGGCCATAAGATCGTCGAAGTAATCTGATGTGTAGGTCACTCTGTCATACTTGACTCCAAGGGTTTCTATATCTTTCAAAAGATTGTCGACAAACTCCTCACTCTCTTTCGAAGGGTTGGTGTCATCAAACCGCACAATCAACCGGCCATTGTACCGTTCAGCAAAGTATTTGTTTAGAAGTGCGGCTTTCGAGTGGCCTATGTGGAGGTAGCCACTTGGTTCAGGAGCAAATCGCACACAAACTTTCCCAACTTCTGCACCAGGTAGGTCGACCTCAAAGGATGAATTGCTGTTAGAATTAACCGCATCAGTTAATGGTTTTGGGGGATGCTCCTTCGATTTAAGGCTCGGTGCAGGTGATTTGCCAATGCCTCTTTTGCCTACGAAAGCAGCTACCGTTTCATTTAAGATACTGTGCTCCGCTGCTATGGAATTAAACCAGCGCACCAGGTTTTGGTACTTATTCGACTTCCTCAGGCTCTCCCATCTCTGGCCGATACCTGGTTTACAAAAATCAAGTACCATATCTGGTCAAACATCTTTGAAATTGTAAGGCCTACAATGCAAGCAAATTCATGGCACCAAAAGAGAATCAAGTACCAGCAAGAGCAGTCCAAATGGCAACATCAGAAATTGTGAAATTGAACCCAACCAAAAAAGTACGGTGTGACAGGTAATCATTGACATATACGCATGCATTCTCAAATTCAGAACCTATTGAGAAGATTGTTGCATAATCAAGCCATTCATCAATCTACAACAGTTGACCTTAATTAGTTAGTTACTCAATGAATGGATTAGAATTAGATCAGTGATGTTCAAATTGTAACAATTGGGTAAAGATGGAACAACCTGGCCAGATTGGATAGCATCAGTCCCGTACAAATTGGGAAGAGATGAAACCCTTGCAATATACCGTAGAAGTGTATTCACTCCATGCAAACTCACTCTGAAAATTATTCTCAAATTAATGCAAGCTACCCATTAAGCATAATTAAGAGCATAAGCAATGTTGTTTTAGCAATTGAAAAGAAACAGATCTATAGTAGGAAGAGAAGATCGAGATAGATCAATGGAAAGAAAACCAACCCAGATGACAAGCGCAGCTCAGGTGGAGAGCCAGAAGGGAGAGCGCCGGCGTCAACAGAGATATTAACTCCAGCGACCTTCGCGGCGGCGAGGATCGATAGTGGCGGTGTATCGGCGGAGAAGGCTAATGTCACTGCCTCCATTCGCAATTTCGCAGTAACTTTTCCGAACTGGTGTGCTGGGGTTTTGGGATTATATATAGGAAGAGAAACAGGACTTCAAATCCGAATCCTCTCAGGTACCTGATTTCTAGAAAATTGAAACGGACGGTCCAGTGATGGCGCGGGTCCACCGGGCCAGTATTATGTTTGCTTTGAGATTCGTTCCATATTAAAAGAACAATCTTGGACCGTCCGTTTCCAACTTGGTTGAGTCAAGTACCTACGGTAATCTGAATTCAGTTAAAGGTAACACATCCACAGGATACACTGAGTTCGGCCTGAAACTGGGACTAACCCCTTGAATACTGAATACTGTCCGATTGGAGCACACGGGCTGACGCCCTAACTCACCAAACACGGAGCTGCGATAAGAAGACGAGGCGTGTTCACCAAGTCCATAATTGTAGGCCTTTTGACTTCCGAGCCCTCAAAAGAGTAGGGCCCAAGTCTCTTTACGAAAGAATCAGGACTTATTCCGCCAGATTCGTAAGAGTCAAGTTAGCATCAATTTTAACTTCACAATCTATTAAATCTACTCTAAACAACACTGTTGAAAGTAATTTATTTCATAAGTGATACATTCATATATTAAATTTATAAATTTTCGAATTAATCAAGTATATAATTAAGTGGTCCAAAAATGAAAAAAAATGAACACATTAAAATTAACTTTTAAACTTATTTTACCGCTTGCCTTATACTAAATTAAATTAAAAATGTATAAATTTAACATATAAATACATTACTCATGAAATAGATCACTTTTAATAATTTTAAACTGCAAAGCCTACTACACCCCTTGTATACGGAAGCAGGGTGTGTCAAGTCAAGTGTGGTCTGATGCCAGCTCAGAACTGTTTAATTTATTTCATGATTCGTACACACCATTTCCATATTCATGCGGATCAAACACGTACAAATTATAAAGCGAATCGGACAGTTTCGATGCCCATTGGACGCGCTCTACTTCTCTTGTATCTTGATTTTTTGAAGATTGAAAAGATAATCTTTGGTGATGCAAAGTAAAATAATGTGCAGATACAATTTAAGGCATTTTATGAAATGAACTCAATCAATCAAATAAATAGTTAAAAAGAGTAACATATCTATACAATACGGAGTTAATGGTTTCCTTTGGCTTTGTTTTGTTATTACATTGTCCAAAGCTTTGTACTCTCAAAAGAATATACAATATTAATAATACACAACACCATATTGTGCACCTCTCTTACAGTGCTATATATATAGAGAGAGAGAGAGATGAGGTTGGAATGTTTACATAGCTGCATCAAGTAATTAACTAATGGCCCTGGATCGCCTTGATTTCGGATCTAGTTCTCTCTCCATTTTTAGCGCAATTACCTCTTTCTCCAGTACAGTTTTCTCTCTACGCAATTTTCTTGTCTCCACCTCCATTGCTTTTGTTAATGTATCAATTTTTCTTGATAGCATCTATGGCAAACAAGCAACTTATTCATGAATCAAACTTCATAAATGAAATAAAAAAATTGAAATTTCTCATTTGGAAATATATAGTTACCTCAATAGAATTATCTTTATCCCTCAAGCACTGCTCTTTCTCAAGGAATGTCTTCCTCAAAGATATCACCTCCTTTTGCAAAAAGTCGTAAAAAACAACAGAAACAACCTCGTCATTCGTAAATTTATCTGTAACCGATGTCTCCTCCTTTGATTCATTCTCTTCTCCAATGGAACCATTAGTACTATCACAATCAGAATTTGACTTTGAAATCGGAGAATTTTCAACTAATGAGATGGCACCATCAAAAGACTTAGATGCACACGTTGCTTTACTTAAGATTACACTTGATCTTGGACTAGGGAGAGATGGCTTTTGGTTAAGATTCTTGTTCTTACGAGGGCTCAAGAGAGAATCAGATCCATTAACAGAACGGCTTCTAGATAACCTATTAGGTATAGTTCGTGTCTCCTGTTGTGGCAACCCAGATTGTAGTGACGGTTTCAGGCCATCTTCTACTACCTTTAATCTTAGTTGCAACTTTTCCTACATAATCAATCATAGTACAAACTATTTTAGTCTAAGCAGATAAGAGTTCGGAAATTTGCAAATAGAATAGCTGAAACAGTATACTTTGAGTTGGCCCTCAGCCTTGGCAGCACGTTCTGCTACAGAAAGCTTGTCACGAAGTTGTTGAATTTCTCCCTGAGAGAAAGCTATTATAATTAGCAAATTAACCATTTCAATATTTTTCATGGGATAAAGAACTTGCTAATAGAAATTTGAATGGATGGTTTTGTAGAAAATTACCTCAAGAACACGGCGTTCTTCAATCCATTGCTTGACAGAAATGACCTTATCATTCTGCTCCTTCCATTCATTTGCAATAACCACTGCAGCACGATTTTCTGTGGCCTTCACTCGTGAGAGTGTTCTCTCGAGCTTCCTGTTCTCATCCTACAATAGAACCACCAACACACTTCTGTAAATTAGGCGATTTCGATCGATTCTCAAAATAGGAAACCGTAGATCATACATCAAAAGAAAACAAAAAGAGAGAAAGCAGGCATTACCAATGCAGGGTTTTCAGGCTTCTTTCTAAATAAGTAAAGAACAAAAAAAAAAAAAATAGACCTTAATTTGGGACAGCTGGCGTTGGTAGTCACGGACAGCATTGACTGTGGCAGCACCAGAGAGAAGAGACTCCTCAAGGTCACGAACTGCCTTGCTCAATTTCTCTACCTCGGCCACTTTTTTTCGGTGCAGTTTATCTAGTATTCTGTATTCTTCCTGGCAAATGTCATTTTGCTTTATCAGCTGCTGGTGCTTGTTTTGCAATTCATCGACCACTGCCGCTTTTGTCTTTGCAACTTGTACCTCCCTTTCTGCTTCAATTAAAGCATCTTCTTTGGATTTTGTTAGCCTCTCCAATGCTCTGTTATCTTCTTGGAGCTTCACCACCTGCCGGGAGGAGACCGGGCAATAAAGAAAGCAAAATAATTTCATTTGCAGCTCAAGCAGAATTGTTAAGGTAAAAAAAAAAAAAAACTGTAACAATATACCTCTTGCCTGAGAAACTTGATCTCAGCTTCAAGAGGTAAAATAATTTCCTCAAGGGGAGGGATGTCATCGTCCTTTTGAGCAGCATGGACCCGCCTCAAAGTAGCCTCTGCGGCAAGCTGTGCTGCAACTATATCTTTCTTCTCTTCACTTATCCTCCTTATTTCTAGGTTCTACATTATTCAGAAACCCCATTTTTTTTTATGCTACTAGTATGAAGTTTAAAATTCAAAGAAATATAGTACAATGAAATGCAAATATACAAACCTTGTTTTCAATAGTACCTTCGGATGCCTCCAATTTGCCACGTAACTTGTTGAGCTCCTCTGTAACCTATTACCAAATCATTAAATTAAAGAGCCACTGTCATTCCTCAGATGCTTAGAATATTGGGATTATCAGCAAAAGGGAAATAAAAGATACCTCCAAAAGAGCCTTGTCTTTGGCTCGATCAGTTAGGCGCAAGCTCTTTATCTCGTTTAGGGCTTCTTCTAGTTCCCGATCCTTCTCTGGGTTTAATCCAAAGCAAAGTAGGTTCAATGATTAAATTTGCTTTGATGTTTGTATTGTATTCTATTAACCTTTCTGTTCAAACAGGGCATCACATTATTTAATCCCCTTTTACAATGAATTTCTATAAAGCATCTCAAATTATCTTTTGCTTTAATAAGCATCTTAAATAATCAAAACCTGATGAATTGTGCTTAAATTGTGAAGAAAATAAAGATCTAGAGAAGGAGATAGATACCCTTGATTTGATTGGTTAGGCGATTGAGCTCAATCTTGATAGGATCCATAGCGAAGGAATTAGACAATACCATGGATTCTTCATCTTCTACAAAATTTGACCTCTTCCCTTGTTGATTCTTCCTCTTTGATGCCTCTATTTCCGAATCCACCAAGAACCCCTGGTCCTGGTTCTTCTCTCCATTTTCTCCCATCCCACCAACACACACACATACACACAGTGTGCGCTTCTCTTCCCTTCTATCACTTAGTACTGAGTTGGGTCTCTCTCTCTCTCTTAGCTTTTTCTTTTTTCTTTTTCTTTTTCTCTCTCTATAACATTTTCTCCCGGTATTTTTCTTTCCCGGTTTAAAGTGATACGTGTGTACCATTATTTAATTTATTATATTATTTATTGCCATTATGTATTTTGCATGGGCCATTATTCATTCTTTTTAGTTTTAAATAAATATAAAAGGTAAGAAAATAAATTAAATAGAAAAAGGCCGACTCCCACTCACTACTATTATTACTCAGCTGCCGACAGACTATTTGACAAATACACAAAATGCCCCCTGAAACTTCTCTTATTTTCTGGCATATATTATTTGACATCACATCACCACTTATTTAAGAAGAAAATTTTCTTTTTTCGAAAAGGATGCTCAATTGCTCATTATTTTGAACAAGTCCTTTTTTCTTTTCAGGCAACTATCTTCTTAATTTCTTTCAGGCAATAACCAGCAAAAATGATTTCTCTTCCAACTTTCAACTTTTCACTTCTTCTAACAGTTCATATTCTTCACTGAGAAGCAGTGTTGTAACGGTATGCACTCGTCGGACAAACAAAGTACCGCTAAACGATTAATCGGGAATAATCGGTCATAATCGGAAATAATTGGCCGATTAGTCGGAAAAATCAGTAACAGTTTGGTCACCGTCAATGACCAATCGGCCGATTAATCGGTCTAAATGGACGTTTTTTACAACACGGCTAAGAAGCAATAAATAATTATTATTTGTTGCAGGGTCTGATTTGTACACAAAATTTGTAATTAAAGCTTAAACGTCTTTGTTATACCAATTAGCATTGATAGCCTTATCAAACATACATTTCCAATTAACTTTTGTCCAAGTACCTCATTAAATATTTAACGCTTTATTCAAACTTTGATTAGTTCTCATTAAATACTTCAATCTAAAGTTGACACTTTACTGATTTGAGATAGACAATTTATTATTATTATTTTTTTAAATCATGGGTTAGAGATGAAGCTATTCAACACACTTTTAAAATCTATATTACAGCTGATTTTTTCACTTTGTGAATTTTGAACTCATGACCAAATGCCAAAGACAATTTCTTCTTATATTATTATTATTAATAATTACAAGTTTAAGGCGGACACTTTACCCTAATTGGGTTTTGTTTGAATAGAGTTATGTACTCACTTATTAATACAAAACTGAAATAGTTCATAAAAGATGTTTAATGGATGAATTCTAGGCCGCTTTTCGATTTTATTTGACCCGTTTAAGTACCTCTAATTAATCAGGGACATTAGCTAGGAAGTTAATTTGTTTCAAAGATGTACATGCAACTAAGATATCTCTAGGTACAAGAAATTGGGACTAATTGAGCTGTGCGTTATTTATTATTAGAAATCTGATAATAGTTTCCAAGTAAAATCTTCTAAATGTCCGTTTAAATTTAATTATTTAGAACTATACTCTAATTATTTTATCATAATCACTTTTTAGAAGGTTATCAACGAATTTACAACTGGTAAAATACAAGTGTTGATACATGTGCGTGCAAGTTTAACGAAGAATTCAAAATTACTTCATTATAAATCTCATTTGAAAGAGAAAATCACATAAAAGATGTTCGTAGTTTTAAATTCACAAAAATTTCCATATGTTGTCAGAAATATGAGTGAAATTAAATAGAGAAAAAAAAAGGCATCACCTCTAAAAATGTGTAAAAAATAGATAGGTAATTAAAAAAAAAGAAAAAAAATTAATTTAAATACTATTCCAGCTATATATTATTAAAGAAAAAAAAATTTCCATTCTTGTTTCTTCTTCTTCTTCTTCTTATTATTATTATTATTATTATTATTATTATTATTATTCCAGCTATATATAGTTCCCCGCGGATTTTATAATGGATGCAGCACGTGATGGAAGGTACAACTGTAGAAGAGCTTATGTATGAATGGATAATGAAGTTTGGACATCACTTTCCCCAGGGAGAAAACAATGGGAAAAAAACAAAAACAGAAAGGAGTCTGGTATCAATTGATTTTACAAAATGATACATCTAGCTAGTTTGATATGTTATCATGAGTGAGTCTATAGTACTATGCATATTACGATTTGACACTGTGCTACGGCTCTATATTCGAGTTTTCAAATCTTAACGGTCGATCCGAACCGTTCATCTTGTTCTCCATATTAATATGTGTTTGGAGACCAAATTTTACATTTTTTGAAATTTTTTTACTATTTTTTTAGATTTATTGAAAATCACTGTTTTTGGATAGTCCAGAATTTTCAGATCAAGTGATTTTCTAAATATCTAAAAAAATAGTAAAAAAATTTCAAAAAATGTAAAATTTGGTCTCCAAACACATATTAATATGAAGAACAAGATGAACGGTTCGGATCGACCGTTAGGATTTGAAAACTTGAATATAGAGCCGTAGCACAGTAACAAGTCGTGATATGCATAGTACCATAGACTCACTCTGTTATCATTGTGTATTCATTTTATTCAAACCAGCAATTATTAGGATTTTACTTTTCTATTGTTCATGCATCAAAGAATATATTGAATAACAATGAATTAAGTTGCTCTCTTCTTTATATATTTATATAAAGTTGAACCATACTTTCTTTATATTAGATTTATATATACAAACATTTTGTAATCAGTATGATGTGGGCACAGAGCAATAATATATAAAGAATCATGAAGAATTGGTTGTCAGTGGAGGGAACTAGTTAGTGTGATTGATGCCTGTGATCTCCTTTAATGAGCTGTTGATAGACTGTACATGATTTTCTTAACATGGAGGTTTGGTATACATTAATTATTAGAGAATAAACTTTTATTTATTTAAGTATAAGGGGCTCAAAGTAGTTGAGATGTGTGCTTCTACCTTTATTTTACCCTTCTAATTCTATCTCTTATTAGTCCTCCAATTTGCCAACAAATTGTTTATTTAAATATATGTGTTACCGTAACAGTGCAAACACAAGTAATTCAAACTAATTTAAGCTTACAAATGCATCAAAGGAAGTTCATGAGTTCAGTCTCAAAAAATTATAAAATGAATTTCAACTGTTGAACTAGCCAATCATTTATATTCCAAATTTATTATGTTAATTTGTACATAACTTATTTTATAACTCATTTTCTTGTACAATTTATTTCAATCAAAATAAAACAAATACAAAAAATAGTTTTATTATTGACATTACAATTTTGTAAGACAAAATAATTTGTACTATCAAATCATGCCATAAGCCATCGAATACTTACCAAACAAAAAATAACTTAAGTCAATGTATAATTTTAGACATCAACTAAACATAAATAATTTGAATCGACCTAAATTGAAATAATCAAGTTAAATCTTATTAGTTTGTTCACAACCAAACACCATCATTGATACTATTCATTTAGTTAATTAGTTTACTACAAACTTTCACTGCATCAACCGCATTGAATGGCTAAAATCGACCATTTCAAATTCTGAAAGTCAAAATCATCATCATCATCATCATTATTATTATTATTATTATTATTATTATTATTATTATTATTATTATTATTATTATTATTATTATTATTATTATTATTATTATTATTATTATTATTATTATTATTAAAACTACTACTATTACTATTAGTATTTTTTTATAAGATTATTACTATTACTATTATTCCTTAATATTTTGGTAGCTTGTTTGAGAGTTGTAATGTCACCATCAGCTGCAAAAAGCCTACTCTCTGTCCTATTGATTGTTTGCAAATTGCAAGTATAACCATGTATAAAAGATGTGCTAATTATTAGTTCTAAAGTTAACAACTATTAATCAGATATTTTCATTACTAAATTAGTACATAAAAAATTAAAGGAAAATATTTAATGTATGCCTATCGAGATTTCATTATCAATTCTCAATGTTCTCTTAAATTTGTAGCTTTTCCACCATTATAGTTACTGAAAACTTCTGTTCCTAAGCCTCCTATCATAAGACAAATAATAATAGTGGTATTGTCATATGAACTATGAGGTGATTTTTTATCTTTGAGCAAACAAAAACAAAAAGATAAATACTAAACAATAAAGGGATAAAAAAAATGCCAATAAAGTAATGTTCCGTAGTTTAGCTTAGGTAGTGCTCCAACGAAGGAAAGGGAAAGTGAGGGAAGAGAAAGAGAGGATAAAGAGTTTACTTTCTTTCTCTATACTTTGATTTAGTGAAGAAAAATCGTGATATGACTAACACATTGTGACTTGGTCATGTCATATCATGTCACGTGAATAGTGACCAAAATTTATTTTCACATGATGTAACTAAAATGGTAAAAGACAATCACATCACGTGACGTGTGGTCACTTCTTGACTACACGTGGCATATCAAACGTGATGTGACTAATCGCATTTAATTATTATTTTCAAGTTTTAAGTTAGTTCAAAGAAATTAATAACAATATATACCAAAAAAATAAGAAATTGTTTCAAAATAAGCTATAATTAAAAAATAATAATGTTGGAAAATTAGCCACGTCATATAACATGACTTGATCAGGTCAATTTGCGTGACGTGACATGATTAAAATGATCAAGGACAATCACGTCACGCGATACACAAGTCAAATCACATAATCGACACACATGATATAACATGACGAAACTAGTAACAACGTGACTAATTTTCTTCTCTACTCTGATTTACGATTACACAATTTGAATAGTTTATACATATAGTTTACCTCGCCTCTCCTCCCCTCCTTTCACTCGAAATTCAATGTTGCAGAGCAAGCAAACATAGATTGAATTCATCATTTAGTTTTAATCTTTTTTTACCGCCCAACGTTATACTAAATAAATTCGAAAATTGTAAAATTTTGAATGTAAACACATCAGTCATGAAGAAATCGGTGTCAACAGTTTAAATTCATCATTTAAAGTCAATTTGAAAAATGTTAAAGTTATGCTCACCAAGTCCTCTCGGTGAGTATAGAACTCACTAACTTTGCTCAATAAACAAATTATAATCAAGTACTAGGTGATCCTCAACTACAAATATTCTGAATTCTGATCAACATATAGTAAAAGCTTAACCAAGTTGATAATGAAATTAGTGATGAAAAAATATCACAAGATAGACGGGTTTTTATATAATGTACCTAAACAACAAAAAACATACACGAGTGATAATATTTATCTTCAAGAATTGATGTTTAGTATAAGCAGCAGCATTACGAACAGCTTACACAATTAAAGAATATTAACATTTTTTGACAAATTAACAATAAAAAAAGTACAAAAAAAACCCAGAAAAGGGGTTAAAAATACACAGCATTGCTTTATTCAAAAGCAAAAAGGGAAAAAAAAATATATCAGAAGAAAAGAGAAAAGAGGAAGAGAGAAAAAATGAACAACCTTGCCCTGAATTAGCAAAGCAACTCCCAGAAAAGTGAAAAAAAAAAAAAAATGCAGCTTCAACCCACTGCCCTATAACAAATACAAAATTCCCACACAAGTAACAACAAAACAAAACTGAAAATATTATAGGTACGCATGCCTGCGCATGAAAAATTGGGTATATTCTCAAGGGGGAGGTAAAAAAAGGCCGTACTGGCTAAAATGCTTCACCTTGAAGCGCCACTCGGCCTTCACAGGGTCGTACGAAAGGAACTCACCTCCTTGCTCCACTGTCCTTTTAGTTAACATCTCCTTGTACCTCTCCACCTTGGGTCCTGTCAAATAACGCTCACCTGTTTTCTTGTTTATGCATTTAATATTCAGCAGTGCCACCTCAGCTGGTTTATTCAGACCCTGTCCCACGATCGGTTTCTTCTTCTCGTCCCTGTACACCACCACCTCCTTGTTCCCAAACTGAACTATTGCTTCTAGATCCAGCTTTCTGACATCTGTTTCACCTAAGAACTGTATGCACCCATATCCAGTTCGCCCCACCACAAAACCTGGCACCCGGGAACAAAACCCCGGGTCTGCACGCTCCCTGGCCGCCAAATCCTGTATGCGTGGCTCAGTATAATAGTCAGCATGTCGTAGCTTCGGCATCAGTGCTTCAATTTCTGCACCATGCTCGTAAACTATCGCTGCCTGGAGCCCCTTCTGGGTGCTGTGGTTGCAGTCCACAGTAGAGGGAGGAGGGGCATTCTCGTCATTTTCATCTAGGTTCAGGTCACAATCTGCACCAACAACTCCTCAAGTCAACATATGCACAAATAATTATTGCTTAAAAGGAAAAACAGTCAGATCTTAATAAGGCACCAACCATCTAGATCATCCTCCTGTTCAAAAGAGGGGCTGGCAGTTGGGTCCGAATGCTCTCCTGATGATATTAAATCGTCTGATAAGAAATAGAGGTGCATGCCATAAATGAGAAAACCCAAGAAATAGGATCATGTATGTGCACAAGATTCACAAAACTGGTATGTAATTGAATACCATTTTGATTAGTAGGTGAATTGGGTACAGGTAGGTGACTCTCCAAGTGATTGGGCAATTTGTCGCATACTTCATCTCCCAGCCAATCATCATTATTTACAATTGCAGGGTCAGTAACTGTAACTTTCCTCGGGTTCTGTCTTGGTATCACAAATGCATCAAGCTTTGGAGCATAGAAAGCCTCCTGCCTTTGGGTATCAAATGCAACCTGCAAAAAGAGAATGATTTGATTAGAAGAAAAAAATAAACATCAGTTTACATTCTCTTTCCTGGATTTACTTGTTATACGTAGTGATGAGAAGAAACTTCTATTTTCTACCTTTGGAGCATCAGTTTTTGTATGATATCTCCTCAGTGGAAGCCTCACCCGTCTCTGTGAGAGGTGCCTCGGTACTGACAAAGACCCTCTAGATGGTGCAGATCTATCGCCAACCTTAGCAACCAAGCAAACAAAAAAACACTTAGAACATGAAACATGCACACGTGCTCAACAATATGGTAAAAATGATTAATCTGAGAATATGGAACACACCGGCAAGCTTGAAATACCATATTGAACTGAAGAAATAGTACAACAAAGCCCAGTAGACACTTCAGGCGCCGAAGGCAGTGCACTGAACAGGTTCCCTGATGGGGCAGCTGTTGTGGACGTAGCAGTCTGGCTAGTGACTCTATACACCAAGTTTGGTATAAATTATTAGAACATTGATATGTTAGACAGATAATTAAGATGACAACGATAATCATAGATACAAATTACCAAATACAATAATTTGGAAAAAAAAAAAAAAAAAAACCGGATGATTGGAAGAATATTACAATGAATAAAAAACGGTTTATTGAACAGGAAAAAGATACTTACTGTTGATTGGAAGCACTGGCTCCAATGCCTCCTGAAGAAGAAAATTACAAAATGAAAAAGAAATAGTTAGTCATATATATAGAATTATAGAAGAATACAAGTGCTATTGTTGGCACCAAAAAGAAAAGGTAGAATGGACTTAAAAAAAGCAAACAATGCAATACCTTGTGATGTCAGAGCATCATTGTTATTCCCAAAAGAAAACACATTTGAAGTCTGGCCTGTTGTCATAGCTTCAAAAGATGGTGTGGAAACAGAAGCAGCAGCCTACAAATAAGAGAAAAATAACAAATAGAAGGCCGTTGCTTATATTTACTATCACAATAACCTACAACAACCAAGCCTTTAGTCCCAAACAATAACTTAACACTAAATAAAAAATATAAAATGGATCAGAAGGAACCTACTGCTGTTGTTGGTGGTGGTGTTGCTTGGCCAAATGGTGGCCGGCCGGACCAAGATCCATTAGAAGGCTGTTGCCCAAAGCCAGAAGTAGTGCACTGGGTGAGTCCAGTTGCTTGGGTGGTATTGGCATTGATACCAGCTGCAGGAGTACCCATTGCTTGTGTTGTAACAGATCCAAAAACAGACAGTTTAGAAGAAGAGGTTGAACTTGAGCTGAAAATTGGAGAATGGTTCGCCGCAAATGGGCTTGAGAATGGGTTTTGGTTTGAATCTTTGGCAAATGAAGAGAAAGGGTTTTTGTTTTGGTTTGATTGAGAGGTAAAGGAAAACGAGTTTGCATTTGGATTTGGGTTTGATTGAGGGAAAAACGAGGAAGGGTTTGGGTTTGGGTTTGAGCTTTGGTTTTGGTTTTGGTTTTGGTTTTGTTTTGATTTCGAGGTAAAAGAAAAGTGACTTGCATTTTGATTTTCCTTTGACTGAGATGTGAAGGAGAAACGATACGAGTTTAAATTATGAGTTTGGTTTTGGTTCGATTGAGAGGGCAAACAGAAACTGGTCGGATTTGATTGTTTCATTGAGAATGGGTTAGGATTTGATTCTGTGACCGAAGAGCAAGGGTTCATGTTTGATTTGGAGATAGAAGAGAAGGGACTTGTGTTTGGGGTTGATTGTGAGGTGAAAGAGAAAAAGTTCGGGTTAGACACCATTGGACCAAATATGGATGTTGCACCAAATGGACTTGATGGGGATGTCTTCTGAAAGCCGGGCCCACCTGTTAGAGCACTTGGCTCACCTACAGAATGCAAAGAAAATTTTGTTAATAATACCATGAAAAAAAGCTGAAGGACAGATATAACAACTGGATCCCAGCAGTTAGGTTGCAAATGTGCAATACCAACAAAACATCTAACATGTTTAACCACTTTATACTGCCTGTCTGTATGGTCTGGGTCCGTCTGGCCATAGTAGTTAGGTTGTAAATTTTCCAATCCATGACAAATCACTAACAAGCTCAATATATCTACAACAACAACGCCAAAGCCTTTAGTCCCAAACAAGTTGGGCGGAGGCCAGAAATGAAACCCAACCGGAAAGCTCAATATATCTAACCAAATAATTTTGCAGAAGATCAGGTTAAACAGGTTTCAATTGAAAAGCTGCCAAATTCACAATTAAGCAAACTATTTGACTGCCTTAGTGAATAAATAAAAAAATAATAATAATAGGGAAGAACACGCAATCGTAACTTTATTTGGGAAAAACATTAAAAAAAAACTCTCAAATGCAATAAACATTCAAATGCCTCCTATTTTGAGTCAATCTTAACTCCATCTTTTTAAAGTCAATAATATATAATTAAGCTCTCCCAACAATGGAGTAAACTTATAGTGTGTACGAGTTTCTGTTTCAGTAATAGAAACCGATGGATCCAACTTATGTGGATGTAAAAAGATACAAAATTTGGGTGATGATGGGAAATAAAAGCAAGGAAAAAGTTCACATCACTGACTTTTACAGACGTCTTGATGCCCATGAAACAGAACCTGAAATATTAATCTTTTACATTTTCCTGAGAAAGTGACACAAAATGAAATATGACATGAAAACCTTTGGCCCTCATTTTTAATATTATGCATGGACGCTATGGAATTTCCTGAGGGCTCAAAGGCTTGATACGCCCCCAAATTACTCATGTCAGTTGTAGCATAAACCTGCTCTCTACTTGGCTCATTCTCACTAAGTAGCTATAACATGAAACCAACCAACTGTTTTGGCAGCATCGTGATAATTTGCTTATATAGGTCATATTATTTCTATATGAATCAAATTAACTTTTTATCTGGTATTTTAAGTTTAAATCTCCATTTTTAATTTTTTTTGCTTATCAATGAGGGCATTTGAACCCTCCCCAATCGATACATATAATTTTATCAATTAAAGAAAATATGGGAGAAGAGAGAAATTTTGGTTTCAACATTTATGTCACTATGATCTAAACAGGACAAAAGAAAACTAACATGAATTCTTCAAGCATACGAAAAGGAAAAAACGGCAAAATAATGTAAAGATGAGAGATGATTTACTCAAATCATATTGAGTCATGTCTAAAAATGCCAAATCATAAGCCATGATTTATTTATCAGGTTAACCGTATTCAAATAAGTACCTAACCAACCAAAGTTCAATGCAGTTTTTCAGGTTATGTTGGCCTTGAGACAGGTATACGAGATTGATTGTATGCAACTACTTTCGACTTATTTTCTTTGCTTTCTGCTCCATTTTTGGAAACTTCTTCAATTTGGATAATTTTCTTTAATTTATATATGCTGGTAGGATATTGTAACAGTAATTATACTGTGACGATAAAAGAGGGGAGAAAAATGACCTTTGTCACTACACTGATAATCAGACAATCTCAACTCCTGGTAGCTGGAGTCTTTAAAAGAAGGCATGGCACTGATTGATTCTGTCTTGGCATTGCTTTGTTCATCATGCGGGCTCCACTTGTACGCCTCATTTTTATCTCCAACCTGTTGACCTGACTGAGTCCCGAAGGAAAATTGACTGCTGAAGGCAGGTGTAGACCCAAAAACAAATGCTGAGCTACTAGATGAACCAAATGCAGGTGCACTGGGCATTCCAAATGAAAAGCTACTGGATGGACCAGAACCTGGAGAACTGGAGGGGCCAAAGGAAAATCCACTAGAAGCCTCAAATGCAGGACAACTGGAAACACTGAATGCAGATCCAGTGCCGGTAAATGGATTGGGTTGATTAGGTGATAATCCAACTCCACCAAATGACCCCATTTTCTGCCCAAAAGAACCTGTAATGAGTTGCATAATTGTCAGTAAAAAAAAAAAAATATATATATATATATATATCCTGCTGATTAAAGAATGTGAATGAAATTAGTATAAGAACCTACTAAGCTGCTAAGGTTTGTAATTGGAGCAACAATGTGCTTTACCTAAGTAAGGTGGCAGTAATGTGCAGGTAAAGTGTAGCAAAACTTCACATTTTTGTTGTTTTGTTTTGAGAAATTGATAATTTCTGATCAAACCAGTTATCGAGAACGAACGATAGTTCATTCAACAGAGTTTTGTTGAACTGGATATAAGAACTAACAGCTAAAAGAAGATGATGATGATGAAGAAGAAGACGTGCCGAATGTTGGCACAGAAGTTTGACCAAATACACTTGCGGATGTAGATGCACCACCAAATGAGTTGAGATTTGAGCTACCAAATGGATTAGCAATACCACTGTCCATTTGCCCGAACATGGATCGTGATCCAAATGGGCTACTTGGGATCAAATTCTACAATAAAAACATAATGAAATATAATAAATAAACTGAGAAAGAAGGATTGCATTATACAAGGAATTCCATTCCAACACAGAAGAAGAAATGCACAGAACTTTAGGTTGAATTAGACAAATGTGGACTGAAATGGTCCAAATGGAACCAAAACACTAACCACAAACCATAGAACATGTCTGAGTTGAACCCGATTAGAAAAATTGTTCGACAAAACATCCCCAAAATCTGTAGCTTTCTTATCGAATTACATAATTTATGAGCTAAATTTTGATGAATTGTGTGTGCTTTATTTAATTCCCTATGTATATTGCAGTAAATACGAAATCAAGATAAAAGAAAGATCAGCGAGATGAAACCCTCCTTCCCCCCATCCGCACTACTTGTGCCGCGTTTTGGTGAAAAAAAAAACGCTTGAATCGGGGGCGGGGGTGATTCCTCCGACTCACCGTCCGAGTTACGCCGATTGTTTATAGTGAGTGATTGATTCTCCAGATTTTTGAGCGATTGTTGAAAGGCAAAGGTGGATGCGATTGATGATGGAAAGAAAGATTTGGGGTAGCGCTGCGTCAGGTCAAGTATGGGTCTGATCAGAACAATAAAGGTGTTAGAGTTCAATTGATTTCAATTCAATAGTATTCAATAGAGATGATTTCTAATTGAAATTCGTTGATCGGAATAAAAATAAACTAGAATAGAATTCTTCTCTATTTATTGATTGAAATGTACACATAATAAAAGAGAAATGATTTCATTAGAGTAAATGACTTTTATGCCCTTAAAGTATATACTTAAATCCATTCAATTTGTAGCTTAAGGTAATTTATCAAACAAATAGTTCAACTAGTTTTGGACATAAAATGTTTATATCTGAGTTGGTACTGATACCAAATGGTACCAATCTTACTGGTACGAACAATATTCAATTGGTTTAACATTTAAAAATGCATTGGACAAAACATCACTAAAAACCAACTGATACATTAAAAATAAAACATCTTGCTGGTAAAAAACAAACTGGTACATAAAAAGTAAATAAAGCTGACCTAAGCAAAAACATAAAGTAAAATACCTTGCTGCTGACAGAAAAAAAAATCAAGTATTAAATGAAAAAAGCAGACCATAGTGCTTGGAAAAAATTCACTAGACTACAAAATGCTCAACTAAAAAAATACTTGAGGTTATCTGTTTGTTGATTTATCATAACTTTTTATTTTATTTTTTTGCATCGTCACCTAGAATGAATGAAAGATCAAAGACCATACATCTTAACTAAATAAAATATTGCTTGCACATAATCCAGTCATATATCTTTTTTGATGGTAAATAAGATCATGCATCAAGCATCATCACTTGTAGCAAAGTGTTTATTAGCCAAGTAAAAGTGTACCAAGTTAGCTGTCAAGTAGAACTTAATTTGATTCATATATATCAGCAATTAACAGCTGAGATGCTGTATAAACAAAGGCTATATAAAGTAAGGTTAAAACAGCAAAATGCATAATTTGTGCTATGGGTTTTCAATCTTTCTCTCTTCAATAAAATCTCACCTGGTCTTCTTCGCTTCTTTTGATGAAACCTCCTTTCTTCTTCTTCTTTTTTTTCCCTCTTCTGCGCTTCTTCTTCTTGAAGAGCGAAATATGAGTGTTGGTGTCTCAAACAACCCGATCAGGTACGTTTCTGCTGTCTCACGAACCGCCGCTACGGCCGAGCTCTGAAACCTCAGATCTATCCTGAGATCTTGTTCGATCTCTCTGACGAACCTCTAAAACAATAGGAAGGGTGTCGCGGGGAATAAAAAAAGCCGGCTGTTCTTACCAAATCATTTCTCGCCGAATCTCATCAATTTTCACGAGACATTTTTGGAGCCAAAATTTCCTCCAAAATCGTCTCAAATGAAATCGTTTGCTGTTGCTGGTCACGTTCCGATCAAAGAAAATGAAGCGACGTCAATTCTAATTCGCGTTTTAACGGAGAATTTGAGGTTCCGATATGTTTCTCGTAACTTGAGAGGAGGAGAAGATGGGTCTGTCGGGTGGGGCCCAATGTTTCATGAGTAGGCTGCGAATTTCTCGGGTCTATATGCTTTTCATCGGACCAGCTGTACTTGTGCAAACGGATCGGATATTACCGACCTGATCCGGATCCGTATCTGAATATCCGTACAAATACGAATACATATTTAATTTTAAATTTTAATTATATATATTTAAATAATAGATATATACCATATAGTTTAATATATATTATAAAAATATTTATGTATATATCTACAGATATTCGATATCCAATATGTATTCGTACATATCCGTCTAATATGTGATCCGTATTCGATCTGTTTGCACCCCTAGAGCAAACAAATCGAATACAAATAAATAGTAGTAAAATTGTATTTCTATTTATTTTTATTTTTACATTTAGAATTAGGACTAGTAAAAAATCTCGTAACTCATAGATCGCTTGCACCTTGTTTCTAACTCAATTCTTAATAGTCCGCTAGATAGTGAACCGAGCTAGTAGTGAACCAGTTCACAACTAGCTCAGTCTGAAATTAATAAGTTGAGTTAGAGCCTAGCTCGGACCGAACCAGCTCAGCCCATAACGAGTTAGTGTGTATATGTTGTTGGATACATGTAATTTAATCATATCCGTTCAGATTTTGGGTTTAACTCCCAATATCACTCCCATAATTTCATATAGACTGAATTGGTTTTTTTTTTTGCTTGGCTGTTGGTGGAGGCATGGCAACTATGGTACTAGTTCTGAGTTCTGAGTACTAGGGGTGTAAACGGATCGGATATTATCCGATTTCGTCCGGATTTAAATTTGAAAAATTATCTAAATTATCTTATCCTTATCTGAAAAATTACAACGAATAAGAATACGATAACACCTTTAACTATTCGTATCCGACCGTTTACACTTTTAAACCACAACAAATGTGCTATATGTTCTTAAATTAATTTATTATATTGCATATTGTATCAATAATTTATTAAACTGCATATAGATATATATTTTGATGAACAATATAACACTATGACATAATTAGTGACTAATATTTTAATAATATAATAAATGTTTTGTAACCAACAAGCTAATTGTGAAAAATATCTATATTCGTCTAATATCAGATCCATGTCTGTAACGCTTAATATCCGATATGTGTCCGAAAAATTATAATGAATACAGATACGATAAAACCACTATCCGATCCGTATCCGACCGTTTACACCCCTAGTTCTGACTACGGCATGATACCTTTGCTAAAGTGATGTTGTTTTCTAGATGTGATTGTCAAGTTTGGGTGGAAAACTGTTTTCTAAATCTGACAATGGTTTGATCTTATCTTGTACTGTATTTTTGGATAGGATTTTGAGTTTGAAGATATCCAAAATTGTGTTAAAGACCAATAAAATTCAATGAGCTCGTGAGCTAGCTCATTCTAGCTCGGATTGGTTTGTCATGATTTTAAGCCGAAATTTTAGTTCGGATATCTTAAGTGCAACTCGCTCGACAGTAGCTCGGTCCGGAATTAACGAGCTGAGTTAGGATCTAGCTCGTTACCATCCCTATTTAGAATATATATATATATATATATATATATATAGATAGATAGATAGGCTAATGTGCTTCCATAAGCACTTGGCCCGAAGTGCTGCCACCTCATTTTCGATTTTTCAAAATCCAAAAAGTCGATCCGAACCGTTCATCTTGTTCTCCATATTAATATCTTCTTGGAGACCAAATTTTACATTTTTTGGAATTTTTTTTCTATTTATTAAGCCACTTTGAAAATCGCTGATCCAACGGTGGCTTGCCAAACAGTAAAATCAGGGGTTCACCGTTGGATCAGCGATTTTCAAAGTGGCTTAATAAATAGCAAAAAAATTCCAAAAAATGTAAAATTTGGTCTCCAAGCAGATATTAATATGGAGAACAAGATGAACGGTTCGGATCGACTGTTTGGATTTTGAAAAATCGAAAATGAAGTGGCAGCACTTCGGGCCAAGTGCTTATGGAAGCACATTAGCCTATCTATATATATATATATATATATATCAATTGAATATTAAACATATATAAATACAGATAAAAATATGAATTAAACGAATACGAATTTAGATATATAAATAAATAATAATTCAGATCTCTAATTTAGATATTGTAACAAATTTAACATATTATTCAACAACTTTTTTTTCGCTAAAAAAATATAAATATAGTTCGGATATGTAATTATTATGGTGAACAAAATAATATTTCTCGTATTAAACTTGTTACGTTATTGCAAAAATATATGTGTGTGAATTCGAATACAAAAGATAATATCCGATCCTGTTGCTCCTCTTCAGCTATCATTCGGTATTGTTCTTCTTTTTGCTAAAACTTTCACAGGTTAATATGGGATTATGAGTAATAGGTTAGATATATAAATTTTATTTTTGGGAAATGAAGACGTTAGCTGATGTGGTTGGTTGTAGAGAACGAGATAACTATACGCGTTTGTTATGAGGGGTGTAGCCAAAATTTTAAATTAACAGGTCCAATTTCCATTATAAGTTTTAAGAATCGTGTCAGACTATTTTGATCTCTTTAAAAAGTATAATATTTTTTTAATATATACCGAGAATCGTAAATATATCTAAAAACTCTTCCTTATTTTTTTTTCTAGACTTATATATGTTAAGTTGAAAACGAGATGCATATGTATATATATTTTTAATTATTATTAAGTGTATAAGTAATCAATATATATATATATATATATATATATATATAGAGAGAGAGAGAGAGAGTTGGGCTACAGTACTTCGCGAAGTAAAGCGAGTATTTTATTTCACGTTTATATCTTTAATTCCATAGTTCAAAAATGTCAATCCGAACCGTTCAAGTTAATCTGTGCTTGGAAACCAAATTTTACAATTTTTAGAAAAAAATTACTATTTTTTGGGAACTTTTTAAAATTATTGTTTTTCAGAAAATCGTAGACCATAAAAAATCAGTGATTAAATATGAATACATAAAACAACTTATGAAATAAGTTATAAAATATTAATTTCTTTTACCGCTTGATCTTGTACTAATGAATTTCAAACTTTTAAAATTTTACATGTACATGCACCACTCGTGAAGTAGATAGATTTCTACCGTTCAAATTTGTATTTAAAACCAATCCGATAGACTTTTTAACTTGTGCTCATCAAACTCTCTTGGTGAGCACATTTGGTACATGTATCACCATACATCAAAAAGACTTGAAATTTTAATGGTTCAAAATTGGCGAATTTTTATACAACTTAAAGTTGCTAAGTTATCTTTGTGATTTAAAAAAATATATAATTATGTACATTGAAATTTGAATCTCCTTTTTTTACGTTTTTATATTGTTCAAACCCTTCATAAAATATTAAATATGTATTTATAGCTTTTCCACTTTACAGTTGTGAAAACTTATGTATAACTCTCATCTGACACGTATTAAATAATTTTACATTTTACCTTTAACACTTCCTATCTAATTTTTTTTTAATTATGTCCCTATCCGATATTAAAGACTCCGATGCATCGTTGAACATCACATAAATTGCATTAAATTTTATTGTTAGGCTATTGGTGTATCCAATGACATACTTATAAAATTATTTTGTTATGTTTAATTTGATTAATATTTTTTATGCATATTTATTGTCAAAATGGTTAGAATAATTATTGTCAAGTGACAATTCCCTTTTATAATAGACATAGTTCCTAAAAAAAAAAATCATGAATTCATCTTGAGTAGGGGTGTCAATGGGTATGATACGGATAGGGTGAAAGCATTTTCATACCCATATCTATTAAGAATGATCTTACTCATACCCTATCCTTACCCATTAAGGCTTGAACTTATCATATCCTACCTTTACCTGTTAAAATTATCAGGTAATGAAACAGTAGCGGGTGAATAACAAATAATATGACTATAATAATTAGTTTTATTATATTTTACAAATATAACATCAAAACTCATTTATTTTGCACATATACAGTGATATTACTAATAAAAAATAAAAGTAAAAATAATTGTGCAATCAATTTCAACTAAATTATATTTTTTTTATAAAACAAGAAAATTCAAAAACAAAAATATATCTTTTGAAAAAATTAATTATTTAATTAAAGAACAAAACACACAAATAATAATAATATGTTTAATATTTTTCTTACAACAAAAATAATACACTAAATAATAAAAGTACTCCATAATTATTGCTCAAATATTATCATATTATTATATTTTATATAATTACCCTATATAATAACGGGTACGAAATAGCTTTTACCCGTACCCTTACTCATTTAGCTAACGAAAAAAAATCCTTACCCATACCCAATAAGCTTACGAAAAAAAAGACCTTACTCATACCCGCCTTATCGAATACGGTACGGATCGGGTAAACGGCTAAAACGGTATCATTGACACCCCTAATCTTGAGCTTAAAACATGTAAAGTGATCATGTATTACGTAGAAGGGATAATTCTTTTATATTAGAGAGAATTTTATATACATCTCTAAAAAACTTCAAAATTTTGTCTCTCTCTATACTTCAAAATTACATATTCCCCTCTCTAAACTTTCATAACTCATAGATTATTTTATCATTTTATTGTCTTTCATATAAAAAAATTTATTTCAAATTTATAAAATATCCATTTTACCATCTATAAGCATAAAAAAATTGTAGCTTGTTGAAGAAAAATATTGGTATTATATTGATGATATTTGAGGGCAAAATGGGTATTTTATAAAGGATAAATGGTATAACGGGTATCGATTTTTTAGGACAAAATTGATATTTTATAAATGATAAATGTTATAATGGTATCTTATAAGACCGATATTTTTCTTAAACAAGCTACATTTTTTATGTTTTTAAATAAATGATAAAATGAGTATTTTATAAATTTAAAATGAGTTTTAATATAAAAGACAATAAAATGAATATATTTGTGAGTTTTGAAAGTTTAGAGGGGAAATACGTAATTTTGAAGTTTAGAAGGAACAAAATACGTGATTTTGAAGTATTTGAGGGGTATATGTGAAATTCTCCTTTTATATTAAGATAACAGAAACAAAACAAAAATCTGATATTTTCTTTAACCCACCTAATTCTAATTTTGGCTATATCTTATACACGGTAGGAATAAATTGAAATATCATTTTCATGTTTATATTAATTGAATGACTAAATTAAATTTAATAATGAATCAATGGCTGATGTGTTTCTATTGGTCAAGGTCTTCGTCGGAAGTATGGTGCCTTGGGGAGAGGTTTATGTTTGTCTAACATATTTCAAAGTGCTAATCAAATTAAACTCTAAATTAATTAATACCAATTGTATAAAAAATTATAAGTAATTATTTTAATAATTTTGATACTAATTAGTAATTTAGAAATAAAAACTGATAGTTATAGTATTCTTGGATATCGATCAACAAAGATAATTATGAGTACCAATATAAACTGTTGTTTTAGAAAATACAAGTATTTTTTTTTAGTAATTTTGATATCAATTAGTAATTTTGAAATTATAACCTATTTAATAGGTAGAGATATGAATCAATAGGCAGCTCGAGTGGAGGCGGAAATAGAGTTATAGAGGTAATTCGAATCATAACCCATTTAAAAAAAATAATCTAAATGGCTAAATTCGATCTCTGCCTGCCTACCTCTAATTCAAATTCTGACTTCGGCGGAAGTAAAAAAATTATTATTTATGAGAGAGAAAAAAAAATTCACTTTGAAAAAAATCTCACATAAACAACAAAAATCAATTCAAAATTTTTACAATCCATTTCTATTCTCATTCCTTTTATACTTTGATCGGAAACAACGGAGCATAAGAAATGAGTTCATTTCATTAAAATGAGATGAATAGAAATGATTTTGATTTGAAATTTTCT
Source organism: Carex rostrata (assembly GCF_964058835.1). NCBI lineage: Eukaryota > Viridiplantae > Streptophyta > Magnoliopsida > Poales > Cyperaceae > Carex > Carex rostrata. The sequence continues at coordinate 8,831,542 of NC_135918.1, forward strand.
GATCGGAAACTATTTACGAGTATAATTCATTTTCAAGAGGAAAAAAACCATCCATCATATTTGTTGAATTTACAGAAATTGTCATTGTTAGAGTTTCACAAAACTAAGAAAATGAATGTTAAATTGAAAAAAAAAAAATTACTGAAGGACAATACAAGTTTGGAGAAAAAAATTCAATACCTCGTCGGACCTCCTAATGTGAAGAAAGGAGATCGATTTCACCGTGCAGTTGACGAAGGAAGAGAAGAACGAAGAGGGTAGACAGGTCTTCTCACGAGCAAACAATCAATTCTCGTCAAATACCTACGTTTTGGTGGAGATTTGCTGACGCGATTTGAGGATCGAAAAGTCGCGTAAATTGAACTCTTCTCTAGCTTCTCCTTCGCTTCCGATCACGAACGCAACATGCGATTCTAATTCTATTTCGCGTTTGTCGCTCCCTTCACCTTTCCGATCAGAGGGTTAGTCTGCCGAACAGCCCTACCCAGCTAAAACGAGGAAATACGGATTCTCGCAGACGGACCCACAATTCAGTTGCTTGGGTGTTGCGAGCAGGAGTTTCTCTGTTCCGGATTTCTGCCAAATCCTGTTACAATTTGCTGACAATCAGGCCCTACATACTTATATGAATGAAGGGGTATACTCCGTAGTATTTGTAATTATTCATGAATCGAGTCTCAGAGATAGAGAAGTGCTATAAATTTGGTTTAGCGATGGATAAATGAACAATGCTACTCTGTTTCTGACTTTCTGTTACTTGGTTTTCAGTTATGACCCACAGGAGCTGAGATTCAACCAAACCCACTTATAACCCTAATCTTCTATTACAAATTTCTTAAAATGGAATGATCTATATTAACAACGTGTCCATAAAAATAATGAAATTTACTATATATTTTAGAATAATTATTTCAATCCCCACACTCCAGTACTCCCATTGTACCCCCATCTCTTAAACAAATTTTAACTTCCCATAAACTAACTTAACTAACTAATTTATTCAAAATACTAGTATAAATACTTGGAAGATAATAAATTAATACTTACAAATTAAGATATTAATACTTGCATGTCTAACTTGATATAACTATATGGAGGGACCACTCAAACTACATGGGGAGAAGAATCATACACATTTTTAGAGGTGGGTTTTTTTTTTTTTTTCAATATCTTCCACATTTCTCACGTTCTATGAGGAATTTTGCGAATCTAAAACCACAAATGTATTCTACGCAATTTTATCTTTCAAATGAGATCCATGATGACGTACTTTCGGATTCATCGTCACACAAGTATTTATACCTCATTGTGCAAGTATTTATACCGCATCATACAAGTATTTATACCTATACTTGTAAGTATTTATCCCTAATCGTGGACCCCGCATCTCCGCATCACATTTCCCTAATCGTCCCTGCATCAACCTTTCTCTAACAAAAATAGTTGACCACAGAGGTAAAAATACTTCAGTGCATAGATATAAATACTTGTAATACTTGATATTAATACTTTTAAATGTCAGCAGTGCCATATGTGAAAAATACTAGGTATAAATACTTAAATGACGAGGTATAAATACCTGTATGATGACGAACCCGAAAGTATGTCATCATGGATCTCATTTGAAAGATAAAATTGTGTAGAAGACGTTCGTGATTTTAGATTCGCAAAATTTCTTATAGATCATGAGAAATGTGGACAAGATTGAACAAATAAAATTGGGGGTACAATGGGAGGATGAGAGTGCGGATACTCATATCATCTCCCATTTTCGTAAACCAAAATTTAAATTTAAATTTTAACATAGAACTTAATTGTTTGACAATCAACATATCAATTAACATATTTATACATTGCTTCCTAATTTTCAAACTTTTTTTAAAATATAATGTGTAAATTGCAACTATTATCAAATAATCCTCCTCATATTCAAATCAGTTTTAAATGCTGGGTACGTGTCAATGACAGATGGGCTCCACCGCTGGACCCCTATACTCATCGATCTTCGCTGCACCAGGTGCATGCCCTAACTAATTCATGGACCCCAGACCTCCACGAATCCCTCCCTCCCTCGGATCCGTATCCTCCCAGGTACCTGACTCAACACAAATGAAACGGACGGCTAAGATTTACTCTCATCCGGTAGGGATTCGGGATGACAGAGGGGGGCAGGACTATTTATGCTTTGAGATGCGTGGCAAGTTACATAGAACAATTTTGGACCGTCTGATTCAATTGTACTCAGTCCCGTAACCTGAGGGGATGTAAATTCCCCTCCCTCGCTTTCCTGAAATAACCCCCGCTCTCTCTCTCGTATGAGACGACATGGCAGGGCTCAATGACCTCCGTCGGCTGGCGTACGGCGCCTCCATTGTCGCCAGAGAGGCGGCGAGGCGGTCCAAAGCCATAGAAGCCGCAACCTCTGGCGACATCGCCGGAACCCTTAAGGCCGCGATTCTCACTGCCACCGACCTCGCCGGGCTCACAAGCGGTACCGTTCGTGAAGTTTCTCCTTCCGCCCGCAATGAATCCTCTGTTGTGTATTTTACGGAGGAATCATCGCCACCTCGATCTGAATCCACCGAGAGAGGTACGAGGTTTTAACTTTCAATTCGTTGTCTTTCTTTGATTATATGATGATGTAGAAATGGAACAAGCTGTATGTAGAAATGGAACAAGCTGTTCTATTCTAGCTTGCCCGTCAAACATTTATCGCTATTGAATGTAATATAATTAAACAGGCTTAATCTCAGACCAGTAATAATTTAGTTTTACTTCAGTTGTATTGATGTCAAAAAATAATGTGAACACTGAAACTTTCATAAGAAACTGACACGCATTGTCTTTTCAATCATGCAAAACATTTGAATATTTGATAAATTATGCCAAAGTATTCCCATTTTGATCGCATTAATTTTTATTGTTGGTCAGATACCAAGTTTGAAACTTATCTTTTGTTTTTTGTAGAAATATTCACACCTAACCTCCCGACGGCATCAGAGATGACAACATCAATTAAGACTGAGTCAACATTTTCAGTATCAGATGATAAAACCAAGGAAAATGAGGTGTTAAATGAAAATTTGGATAAATTAAATGAAAGGAGTGTGGATAGTAATGACATACTGGCAAACAAAGAAGAACGAAGCACCGGTGCTGGTACAAGTGGAGAAGAACAGAGAGGCGATTCAAGTTCCATTGGTACAGTGAAGAGAAGAAGGCCCCGTGAGAGACGAGTTCCGTCGACACCTTTCACCAGAGCTCTCGGGTTAGTGTTTAGTAAATTGTTGTGTTCACAGGTCCATTTTTTCTGCACTGCTCATAGAGATTATATATTTTTAGAAATTTGCAAAAACGATTTTCCAATGTTCAGAACTTAGAAATGAGCTGCTATATTATTAACACTTGTTAAAAGTCCCACTGTAACATATGATGTTGATAGCGGATAGCCTTATTTATTAATGAAGTGACTAGGAACAATGCATAATAAATCATAATTAAGTTATATGTCACCATTGTTCTTATAATGAATTTTAGGTCAGTTAGATTAATTTATGGATTATCACTATTTTATAAGGATCAGTTGAGGTAGTACTGATATGACATTAGTTACTTTGTAATAATTGTTAAATACTGTGTTGTTTATTGCAAGACCACGGTTTAAAAGCCAAACCAACAGTAAGAACTATTATCTAATACTATGACAATGCATGGTTTTTGTGGAGACACCAGAAATGCAGGCTTTCTTTTTGCAAATTTTTGGGTAAATCTTCTAAAGATTATTAAATACTGAAATGACGAGGTATCAGGTTTGCGGGGCTAGGAGCTGGTCTGGCATGGGGCACTGTACAGGAATCAGCTAAGAGGATATTGTATGGGACCCCAACTGAGACAAATGGGAACCCTTTCTTGTCAGAACAGAACGCAGAACGGCTAGCACTGGCTCTCTGCCGAATGCGAGGAGCTGCTTTGAAAATCGGCCAGATGCTTAGTATACAAGATGAGTCACTCATCCCACCTCCTGTAAGTTTTTTTATTTCCATTCTGCTCTGTCACATTTCATTCTAGTCCTGGCCATTTTTCATCCTTTCCCATGATCTCTGGCAAAATTGGGTATGAATTGGGTTCTATTAGGACCGGTCAAGAGGTGTACTCTCACTCTTCATTTTTTTTTTTGTTTATAAATTGATTGTCAGCTGAGTTGTTGAGGTGATAATGTATTTTATTGAGGCTAGGAGTCAGAAAATTTCCGGCTAGATTACCGATATTTTGTTTATTTACTAAAACGGCTTGGACCCGACTCGACTGTCATTAGATTAGAGATTTAACCCACATCTGAACCCATCAGGTCACACATCGACTCAACCCTACCCGATTAAGTTCTTTATAATAATTCTCAAATAAATTTAAATATATCAATACTATGTTTTGGAAAAACCAAGGTTCATGCCCTAGTCCTAGCTGAGTTACTAGTCTAACAAGTTGGTTCAGGTTTGGGTCCATGATTGTATCCTTACTGAGTCTCGCTCCAGGTACAATTGCTAAACTGGAAGATCTGGGACCACAACATGACATTTATGACCAATCTCATTAAGTATGAACTGTAATTTGGTATTGCCAATTGTCATGATCAAGAGTTACTGTACCAAACCGTACCTGTAATTAATTGGCAATATTTTAATTTTAAATTTTATTGTGAATTCAAAATCAGATACTGACAGCATTGGAAATAGTGCGACAAGGCGCGGATGTGATGCCCAAAAAACAGCTTAACTCGGTGCTAGATGCCGAATTAGGCAAAGATTGGTCTTCTAAATTGAAGAGCTTTGACTATGAACCATTAGCTGCTGCTAGCATTGGCCAGGTTTCTATAATTCCTTTTCTTTTTTTCTTTAATAGGACTTTGGAATCTCAGTGGTCAATACTGTTCTTCTTATTTATTTATTTATTTATTTTCTCTTTGTGTTTGCGATAAGGTGCACAGAGCAGTGATGAAAGATGGAATGGAGGTGGCAATGAAAATACAATACCCAGGTGTGGCTGATAGCATAGAAAGCGATATAGAAAATGTGAAATTGTTGTTAAACTATACTAATCTCATACCTAAAGGCCTTTTCCTTGACAGTGCTATCAAGGTATTTCCTATGTTTGTTGCAGTAGTTTCTTCTTTCCTTATTTCAGAAAAAAATATCACCTCTTAATTGGGCATATTAAAGTACCAAATAACTTGAAACCGGCACATGGTAGTTTTAAGCTGATCCAGGGAAAGTAAAATCATTCATTTTGTGTCCCTTCTTTAAATTTTTTGCTGTAGGTTGCAAAACTAGAGTTGGCCAGAGAATGCGATTATATATTAGAAGCCCAAAGTCAGAAAAGATTCAGAGAATTGTTGTCCGGTAATGAAGGTTTCTATGTCCCGAAGGTGATTGATGAAATTTCTAGCAGAAAAGTGTTGACTACTGAGTTGGTTCAAGGTACTTCTATTTCAAATTTTCTCACTTGCAGGTGTGATACTGGTGAACTGTTCAAATCATTGGACTATAAGTTGCCAAACAAAAGAAACTACCTTGACCTTGTGACTGGATAAAAAAGTCATGTTTTATTAAACTAGAATACCGGCCATAAAAGCCCTGATACTAAATACATTTATTGTAATATTATAAAAATATTAACAAAAAGTACTTGTCATATATATCACAGGGATTCCCATAGACAAGGTTGCTAAGCTCGATCAAGAGACACGCAGCTACGTTGGCGGAAAGCTTCTTGAACTTGCTCTCAAGGAATTATTTGTCTTTCGCTTTATGCAGGCATGCCTTACTTTTTAATTTGTTTGCCTTTTTAAAAAAATCATCAGAGAACCCTTATTAGAAAAGGAAGAAGTAATTATAAAACAAGAGTATTTCATGTTTCAATAAAGGTACTGAATGCGCATGAACTTGTACAGTGCTAGCTTTCTGGTAAACTGCCATGAATAAAAGCAAAAACCACATGTATATCACAGTGACTTTTTTTTCTATCCTGTAATTTCTTGAACTTGAAATTTCAGACGGACCCTAATTGGAGCAATTTCATGTACGATGAAACTACAAAAACTTTCAATTTAATAGATTTTGGGGCAGCTCGTGATTACCCAAAAAACTTTGTGGATGATTATATCCGGATGGTATTCTTTTACTCTCTCCTTGGTCAAAATCATTTTTATCTTATGCGTCCCAAATTTGTGAAATTGCATAGGTCTGGTGTTCCTTGATGAACTTTACATATTTTTGCAGCACAAAGATTTTAATGCCAGTTGTTTGCACCAGAAAATGACCCTGAGTACTTGTATTAACATGTGGGCCTGCTGTTGCAACTATACAATTATAAAACCTTGATTAAAGCCAAATGGAATGTAGAATCTTACTGGTCCCAGAATATACCAACAAATTCTGGTACGTATTGGTAGTATTACTGAAACATGTTGCCATTATTATAGGTCGTAGCATGTGCGAACAGTGACAGAGATTCGGTACTAGAAATGTCACGCCGGCTTGGTTTCATAACTGGAGAGGAGTCAGAAATAATGCTAGATGCACATGTACAGGCTGCATTTATAGTTGGCCTTCCCTTCTCCAAACCAGGTGGATACGACTTCCGTGCCAATAATATTACGCAAAGCGTCTCCAATTTAGGTGCCACAATGTTGCGCCACCGTTTGACCCCGCCTCCTGATGAGGCTTACAGTCTGCATCGTAAGCTATCTGGTGCTTTTCTAGCATGTATTAAGTTAGGTGCAGTTGTGCCGTGCAGAGAGATATTATATGAGATTTATAGAGATTACAAATTTGGAGATGAAGGCGAGGAGGCTTTGTCAGGTGCTATATAGCCATATAGGAAAGATGATGTTGGTATTAAGAGTCTACTCCTATTTTATTTTATTTTATTTGTTAAGATTTTTGCAATAGAAACACAAAATGGCAGCTTATTTTCAAGAAAGCTGTCTGATAAACGGTTAGTATTGTTATTAGCCAGAAATAATTTCCTGAAAGGGGTGAATGACTGTTTATTCTTTGTTTCTTTTGGATTCATACGGGGTTAGCAATTCTAATAAACAAATTTGTTTGGTCACATTGAGCTTCTTAGTAATTATTGCTCTTTCCGAGGTAATAGTAAACAAATTTGTTGGCATTTACTCAAAAACATTGATTTTGTTTGTTGTAGGAAGAGTAGAAATGAAAATCACTCAAAAACATTACGTTTGTTGCTTTGTGCAAATAATTGCGATTGATGATAATTTGTCAAACTTGTGTTTCCAAAAGATTTCAAAATTCATCCCTCAAATGGTGTAAACGGTTTTTTTTTTTTTATGTTGTATTTTCTATATATATTTTTTTAATGTTAGTCGCAAGAAAATGACTAGGATGTATAGTCTGTACGGGTTAATTTAAATGTTTAAAATTTTCACATGTAGACTCATCACTCGTAAGTAAGCGGGTTTCAATGGTTCGGATTCATCATTTGAAACATATTTAATAGGTTTTTTAGTTAAGCTCACCAAAGTATTTGGTGAGCTTAAGAACACCCTAATTCTACTCATAATATAATATATGTATATATATGTATATATAATATAATTACATATAATTAGACGTTTGCTAAACCCCTAACGGGTTCAGCCCGTTTTGCCCGGTCCGTACCCGTTACCCGAGCTACCCGTACCCGTTGCCCGGGTACAAACGGGTAGACGGGTAGACGGGTACGGGTAATAAACGGACCGGACAACCTAATTTGAAAAAAAACCCGTTATACCCGTACCCGTCTACCCGCCTACCCGTACCCGCCTACCCGTACCCATCTACCCGCATACCCGTACCCATCTACCCGCATACCCGTACCCGTTACCCGTACCCGACCCGTTTCACTTCAAAAAAATTTGAATTTTTTGAAAAAAACAGAAAAAAAAGGGAAAAAACAGAAAAAAAAAAAAAAAAAACCGGGCGGACCGGACCCGTACCCGGATACCCGGATCCGTACCCGTCAACCCGCAACGGGTACGGGTAATAAACGGACCGGATAGAGGTTTTGGAAAAATTACCCGTCTACCCGTTACGGGTTTTACCCGTACCCGACCTACCCCTTTACCCGTCCTACCCGTTACCCCTAACGGGTAACCCGGAACGGGTCACGGGTAACCCGTTAGCAAATGTCTACATATAATTATATATAATTTAGGTTTTTGTACAATTATATAATATAATATAATTATACAAAAAACTAAATTACTCTACACGCAAACTAAAAAATTCTATAATTAATAATTACACTACAAAAACCTAAATTATACTAAACAAAATACTGATCGTTGTACGTCTACCGTTGAACGAAAACTTAAACTGAATTTTTGAGGCACTAAACGATTTTTATTTTTGAAATTCTGATGATTTGGAGACTCGGGGGCGACCCCTGGGCGATATTTGGATCCGTCTCATTCCCCCCTTTTCAAAAAGTGGTCATATGCGCAAATCCAACTTTCTTAGCAAAAGTTATGGCTGTTTAAATTTTTTTCGAAAGCTGAATTTTAGAAATTCATAACTAACTGTAGAAAAATCCAAATAAATTAAAATTTGTGTCAATTCTGTGTATTTTTTAATACTCTACATACTGGTGTAATCACTTTTGCAGTTTGATCCCTGTATCAGTCCAGACTTGCTGATTTACCAGCAGAGGTCAAATTTGATATATTATACATATATCATATGAGGAGGGATCAAGTTATAACAATTTTTGAGTTACAACAAGTTACCACAACCATTTTTTACATTTTTAAAGTCCAAATCGTCGATCCAAACTGTTCAACATGATCTCCACAATAAAATGTGCTTCCAGATCAAATTTTATATTTTTTAATTTTTTTTTACTATTTATTAAGATGGGTATAAAATTTAATAGTTTGAATTTGACTAGTTTTTGTACTCATCTTAATAAATAGTAAAAAAATTCCAAAAAATGTAAAATTTGGTCTCCAAGCACATTTTATTGTGGAGATCATATCTAACGATTTGGACTTTAAAAATATAGAAAATGATTGTGGTAACTTGTTGTAACTCAAAAATTGTTGTAACTTGACCCCTCCTCATATTATATATATATATATATATACATAGTGCTTAGCTACTCTACTTCTATAAGCATATGATGGCATATGCTTGTAAGTCATTTTTGCGTTTTGAACGTTCAAATGGTTGATCTGAACCGTTAGATATGATCTCTATATTGAAATGTGCTTGGAGACCAAATTTTACATTTTTCTGAACTTTTTTACTATTTATTAAGTCACTTTGAAAATCGCTGATCCAACGGTGGCTTAACAAAATAGTAAAATCAGAAGCCACCGTTAGATCAGCGGTTTTCAAAGTGGCTTAATAAATAGTAAAAAAATTCAGAAAAATGTAAAATTTGGTCTCCAAGCACATTTCAATATAGAGATCACATATAATGGTTCAGATTTACTTTTTGGATTTTGAAAATGAAAAAATGACTTATAAGTATATACTCTCATATGCTTATAGAAGGAGAGTAACCAACCTCTATATACATATACATATATTATATTATATATACATATATTATACATATATTATAAAAAAAAAACTAAACTGTCGATATTTTTTTTCTCCAAACTCTATTTATAGTGCAAAATGCAAAAAAATAATAATAATAAAATGTCCGGACCGTGAATTTTTTCCACGGGTCCGAATTAAAATTCTAGACCGTGGATTTTTTTCACAGGTTGGGCATTTTTAAAATTCTAGCTGAACATTGGTTATTTTTAATAAAATATTTTTAAAAATGAGTATTTTTAAAAAACTCAGAAGTTCAAGTGTCAGCCGAAATTTTTTATTTATACCATATTAAAAAAAAATTAAACCAGAACACACTAAATTCTAGCGATTTCCAAAAATACCCAGATCGCAGAATGATTTGACGATTCCATTTTTAGGGGGCCACAGATTGATTTGAAGGTCCTAAAAAACTTAAATATATTTAATAGCACAATGCATTTTTGGGTTTTGAGGGGTCTCCAAACTAATCTGCACCTTCCAGTAATGGGGCTGCCAAATCATTATGCAGCATGGGTGTTTTTGAAAATCTCCACAAATCATGATTTTTTGGTTTATTTTTTTTAATATGGTATAAATAAAAATTTCGGGTGTCAGTAAACCCTTAAATTTGTTTCAAGATGATATGCTGGTATCTCAAGCGGTTTTTATTTAATTTAAAACAACATTTCTAATGTTCAAAATATAAATGCACAATTTTATTTAAGTCTCTGAACTTTAATTTAGAGTATAAAGATAGAAATGCCAATATTTTTTGTTTTGTCACTTGGGATAAATTTATGTTTGTGAACTCCACACAAGATTCAACAGGGAAAATTTCCCTTTACAAGATTAATAATTACTTTCTTGCTTAATTACCTTTGTCTTTGATCCATTAATTAGAATACTGATTAGTCTATTGTTCATATTCAACAATGAGGTGGGCTAGGGTGAATTGGAAAGTAAAGTCATGTTTAAGATTCAAACAATTGATCTGAACCGTTTAACACGATCTTCATGTTAGATCTTGGAAAGCAAATTTTTTAATTTTTTTTGAAAATATTTACTAATTAAAAAAAATAGAAATCATTATTTTTTTTTGTTAGAAAATTTAGGATCATTCAAAAATATGATTCTCGAATCTAATAAAAATAGTAAAAGTTAAAAAAAAAGTAAAATTTAATTTCAAATTTATTTTAATATATAAATTATGTTCAACAATTATTACTTAGACATTAAAATTACAAAAATATGAATGGAAAGTTCTCAAAACACGTAGCCCACCTCTTTAACAGTCATTATTATTTCAAGTATTCAACAATTATCAAATGAGCTTCTAGAGAAAGGGAGAAGGAGAAGGCGGTAGAATCAAATCAACGGCGCTGATTTGATGACGCATAATTAAGTACATGTTGGCGAGCGAGAAGACGTAAGCAGCGTCACACAGCTCTTTCTTTGCTGCTCCGAAGCCGCGAAGAGCGAAGGCTGTGGTCAAGGCGGCTATGGCGCACCCAAATTCTTGAATCCGATGGTTACTTCTTTGATAAACACCACCAAATCCAATCCACCACCATGTCCCATTTATCGAGATCTCTCCGCCGCCTCAACCGCTTATCTTCGCCTCTCTTGGGCATTTTATCAAACACCTTCTCTTCAGCCCCTCTCCCTCCATTTACTCCTCTTCTCGCTTCTCCGTCTCCTTCTCTCTCCTCCACTGTTACCTCAGCCTTCTCCCAATGGTTTCTCTCGCATTCCCAAAACTCTAGTACCTCTCTTCTGGATCGCATCTATGTCGCTCTCGCGTCCAGTAAAGACGAACACACTCTTGACCAGTCTCTTTCCAGCTTCAACATTCCCTTGTCGGAGACTTTCCTTCTCAGTTTCCTCTCGCACAAACCCATGTTAAACCCTCCCGTTGCCGACCCAAATCAGCTCTTGGAACTAAAGCTTAGCTTCTTTGACTGGTCTGGCCGACGCACGCCGTATCGTCATTCCCGCTCGGTGTACCTCTCGGTCTTCCTCCTCCTAAAGAAATCCAATAAATCACCTGTAATTCTTCAGTGGCTGCAGCGCTTTACCAGTTCGAACACCCCCTCCAGTTTTCCTAACCTGTACCCTGGTTATTACGACACATTAGTAATCGGCTATGCTGTAGCTGGAAAGCCTGAAACTGCATTGGGGATTCTCGGCCGCATGCGGTTTTCAGGCCTTGATCTCGATCCTTTCACAATGCGAGTGTTGTTAAATTCCCTGGTGGAGAACTCCCTGTTCTCATTTTGTGACTCGCTATTTCCGCTTTTGTCCCCAACTGACACGGGTGCTGTGTCCATTCGACTCAAGTCTCTGTGTATGCAGAAGGATCTCAATTCAGCCGAGTCACTGCTGAGGTCACTACCCAGCCAGTTGGCATCTCGAGATTTCTCTGCTGGTGCGCTTGTAAATGCATTTTGCAGGAGTGGTAAATTTGACAAAGCGCAAAAAATCGTCGAAGATTTTCCATCTGGGGAGGTCTACACAGTTTGGATAGAGTCTCTGGTAAAGAAGGGCAGGTTGAGTCAAGCACTGGGGTTTCTAGCAGATAAGAAAGTTACAGAGGACTTTATACCAGCTTCGCCAGTGTACGGATCTGCTACTGATAAATTTTCATGTCTAATGTTACAGATTTACATATTGGTGCATACTTGTACCATTCCGTGTCACAGTCTTTTCTGGTGACTGTTTACATATTGTTTCAACCCCTGATGTGTATGTGTCTATGAGAACTACTTCTTATAACAAATGCTGGTAGTTCATCACTCACAACAGGTTTAAGAACAGTGGTGGAGAAAATAAATATATAGTGTAGATAACCGATCAACATTAACATCAGACACGGGAAATAACCTTTTGTTCTTTTATGAATTTCAAAATCTGTCCTCGACATTAAAAGTCAATTCTGGTGTTGGCATGTGCAGACCGATATTTCAGTTCACGTGCTATTTTTAAACAAAACCAATTGTACCTAATAGTAGCATTTCGACAAATGAAAGTAATACAGAAAATACACATGTATTGTGATCCATGTTCACTCGATTAGCAAACTTTTTTACCAAATATCCGAATTATTCTAACCCCGTTCGCCTTGCAATGTTTCAGGTATAACACTCTTCTCATGCGACTCTTGAGAAAAAACCGTCTGCGTGAGGCGTATGACTTGCTTACCGAAATGATGGAAGAAGGCATCCCCCCGACACGTGTTACCATGTCTGCAGCACTTCGGTTCTTCTGCAAAGCTGGGCTTGTTGATGTGGCACTTGAGCTATACCGGTCTCGCTGTGAGCTTGGCATTGACCCTGGTGGGGCCACTTATGATGACCTTGTACGGGCCCTCTGTGCGGATGGCAACTCCGACAGAGCGTACAGTGTTGTTCAGGACGCCATGCACAAAGGCCATTTCCCTCGCCACCAGGCATTTTCCTCCCTAGCTAATACACTGTGCCGCGAGGGAAAGTTGGATCAGATTCGCACACTCCTTGATGCAGCAGCGAAACAGGAGATCAGACCTGCTGCAGATATCTGTGCCCGGTATGTACAGTGCAAGATTTTGGTTTACTACAGTAGATAACATACTGGTTGATATTCTCTGCAACACTGATTCACTACTTTTAAGTACCACTTCATCCCCATTGGTTGGTTTATTCCCATTTTGTTGGTAAATCCCTTAATTGAGGTTATTTGAGAACTGAGTTGAATCTTGATTATGGTGAAATTATATTTTAAAAAAAAAAGAAAAAAAAAAAGAGAGGAAAGGATTGAATATCCTGCTCCATTACTATAGTACCATTGCTTAAGTCAGCACTGGTACTGGTATGTACTGGCTTAAAAATTGTGGCCTTGATATTGCATTTTCTATTGGATGATATTCAAGGTCACTAGTAACAATGTTTCCAACTTTGCAATTCAGGTATCTGGCCGCTCTTTGCAAGGCTGGCAACTTGACAGAGGCTCGCCTAGATCCACACGTTGGTAAGGGCAGTATTTATACTCTGGAAAGTAATTATAAGCACAAATCCACTTACGTAAGCATGGTACGTGATTTTGCACTACTGGGCTGGGTTGAAATGTTGCCAAGGCTTATGATTGAGATGCAAGAGATGGTGCACATACCAAGTCGAAACCTGTACCGCACAGTGATTGTATCTTTATGCAAGGCAAAGAGAGATAGGGTTGTTTTGGAGTTACTTAGCCAACAATTGCAAAGAAGAGATCTAGATGTAAGAACATGCTACCACTATTTTTTAGACGGTGCAGCCCATGCCAAAAATCCTGACCTGGCAACAGAAATATACAACAAAATGGTGAGTGCACGTGTGCAATCTAATTGGGAGTCTGAAATGCTCCTTCTACAAGGGTACCTAAAGAGCAATAAAATAGGCATAGCGTTACTTTTTTTCGAAGAAATTCGTAAAAGGAAGGAGATTACCACAAAGATGTATAATATGATGATTGTGGGCCTCTGTCAGGCTGGCCGACCAGACCAAGCGGTCAGTTTTTGGAAAGAAGCTAGAGAAAAAAAGCTCATCCCTAGCTTACAAAGCTACGAAGAGCTTTCACTTGCGCTGTGCTCGGTAAAAGACTATAACACACTTATCAAGTTGTTCGATGATTTTCGTGAGACAGGTCGACCTGTCTCGGCATTCCTGTGCAATGTCCTCTTGTTGCACATGTTGAAGGGCAATGATCTACTACGAGTGTGGCATAAGTTGAGAGAGGAGAGTGAAGAGAAAAATAGTTGTGGTGGTCTGCTGGAGGAGTTGATTGTACTATTTTCACGTGTGACTGACACAAAACATAACCTAGATAAGTTGGTCGAACATTTTGAAACGTATTATCCTGTGGATCTTTATACATACAACATGTTACTGAGGGTTCTTGCCAGAGGAAAGAGGATGGACCTTGCAGATAAATTATTCGAAAGGTTGTTTGAGAAAGGGTACGAGCCAAATCGGTGGAGTTATGATGCAATGGTGAAAGGGTTTTGTAATAGCAGAAATAAGGATGAGGCTGAGAAATGGATGGAATCCATGTCAAAGAAGGGGTTTCGGCCAACTCGACACGCTATGAAGCTGCTTGACAGAATTTCATAGAGAGATAATCCTGGTCCTGTTTTTCCTTTTTTTATTGGATAGGTAATGATCTAATTCTAACTTCATATATTTGATGCCTTTATTCATTTGCATTGGAGTGTTTTGTACCTGAAATGTGTCAATGTGTCATTTATTCCCTCTCCTGTTGGAAACAGAGTGGCCAGTATGGTACTTGTAACTTGTTCAATATAGCACCTGTGCAAACTAATAGTTTCACTACACAATTTAATGCCTTCACTAATCTAATTTCTGTTAGTGTTACAAAATTAAAGCCTCATCCTGGTTGGTTTAGACAAGTTCATACCAGTATTGGCCTATCAGCACAGTACTGTACATATCTTATGGTATCCTTCTTCTTACATCAGCGGTTTACTTTCACCGAGGTATCCTTCTTCTTACATTAGCGATTTACTTTCACCGAGTTGTTGCAGAATATTATCTTTCTTGCAAAAAGATTTGTAGAATTGAAAAAAATGGTAGAAAAGAACGACCTAATTGCTTGATTACTCTTCTTGTTTGGTGATTTTCAGATAACTGGAAGATTAGTTTCTGTTGTAGCTGCTCAATTATTCATTTAGTCAGCTGAGAGCTAATTAAAATCTCACTTACATCCCGACATTTTTGCGATGATCTTAAACCAAGGTGACATGAGATGAAGTTGTGTCTAATAAAAGAACCCAGAAATTTGTTCATTTTTTTCTATTTAGACAGTACAATTGCATTTTTGACACCTTCAGCTACTGTAGGAAAGGAAAAAAAGAAGGGAAGTTCTTTTCGTTACTGATGTACTTTATATGTAAAATATCAATAAGTGTTAACAAAAGATGCTTGCATTTTCTTTTCTTTATTTCTTTATTTTTGAGCTTAGGATCATTGATTCTCTTTGGAGAAAGTTTTCAATTTTGTAATCAAGAATGTGTGGTCTGTTTCAAATTTTATGTTGATTTTGGTGTTGGACTATCTATAAGTAGTTGCCATTGTTTGCTGTAGTTAGTGAGACCGTATTATATTGCATTCTTGTATAAAGCACCCTTTTATGTTTGCCATACAATTAAACAAATATAGCAAGCCCTTACCACAGAATCTTGGCATCAGACGAAATTCATCTGATGTCTGATGAGAGCCATTAGATTTCCATCAAGATTCGCATCCATTTTATCAGTACGAATCTGAAAGTTTTATGCACCAATCTTGAGGTGGATTGATGGCTTCGAAGACCTGGGCTTGAAACCCAGCATCCGCACTAATATTTTAAGGCTACTGATGTGCCGGACCTGCCCAAAGACAAACAAGGCCTGTCCATAGACAAATGGGCTGGAGTACAACCGATTTGAGTCAAAACTGAGCTGATTCTAATTTGTATCAAGTCCTTGAGGGCTGAGGATCTTAAAAAAGTGCTTTGTGCTAATCTCAGAGCACACGATTTCATTTATTTTCTTCGTACCGAGTATAATTTTCTGTATTTTTTACATTATTTGTTTGACACATATTTTGGCTTTCCAAATTTGAAATTCCGATATCTATCATCAGGTTTCTCTGAATTGTAAGAAGGGTTTGACAAATGTGGTAGTGTAGTGTTATTGTCCCTTTATATTTTGCCTTTCCAAAGTCCAATTTCTTTTTTGAAAAATTTGGTAGTGGGCTAGTGGCTGCCAAAGACAATAGTCCGATTTCTATAAACAACTTTGACATAACATCTGAGTCCTAATGTTCTGTCCCTTCTATATTTGTGTCAAGTCAACCTAATTAATTTTGTTAATTTTGGAAGCTTTCTAAATTACAATTTCTATCTCAAGTTTCTAATTTTGTTTTGTGTTTCCCAAGTTTAAATTAGTAATAACTAATAACCTAATTTGCTACTTTAAGTAAGCACTTTTTCTGACAATTATTGTATGGTTGTTTAAACTTTAATCTCTTTTCAACGAACGAACTAAAATAAATAAAGTAATAAGCTACTCTGCTGGGTGGGGCCCACATGGACATGGTGGGTAGGCAGCACCTTTCCGCTATGGTCCGTGCCAGAAACCTTCCAAGAGAAATATTAATGAAAAGCGTGGAAAGATGTCGTTGTCAGATTGACCCTTGTCTACATTCTCTCATTCTCTTTCTTTCTTTCTGCTTCAATCATGCAATCTATTATTAACAAACTAACTTCTCCCTTAGAAAGATAGATCTGCTATCATCAAAAACTAATTTGATTGAAACTCACGACCAACTGCCTAGTTTATTGCCATGCATGCATTGCATTGCATTGCATTCAATAATATGTGGACCCTAATTATTAAATAACATTTATTCAAGACTATTAGCAAAATAGAGATTGCTAAACACACTAACACAAACACACTGCAATTTTATTATATTTTTATGGCACCTTGCAATGCGTACATAGGTCTGCACTTTGAATCCATATCTTCATTTTTTTTTTAATTCAAACGGTAAATTTGATTGTTTAACATGTCCTTTATATAAAAATATACTTGAACACTCAAATTTACATTTTTAAAATTCTTTCACTATTTTTTTTAATAGATAGAAAATCACATGATTTAAAGATTCTGGACCATTCCAAAATAGTGATTTTCTATCTATCTAGAAAATAGTAAAAAAAGTTGAACTTTGATATGTAAGTTTATTTTCATATAAGATTATATTAAGCAGTTCACAGAGGTGGACCTAGAGTAGAACAGGGGGGTAGCCGCCTCTCTTTGGATTTCGAGTTTTAGTGGTGATCTATCTGTACCGATCGACTTTGCCCCTCCTGGAAATTTTTTTGCCCCCCTCTAGATGTTTGATTTGTAATTCGGGTTAAATTTAGTGTTAAAATCAAAATAAATTTATTGAATTATAATCGGTAATTAGAATTATAAGTTAAAACATCAGAAATTATAATTTAGAGCATTGGAAAATATAAATCAAAACATTGTTTTTTTTATCGAGTACTCAATTAGTTAATGAGTTTAAATCCGATTCGATCTTTTTTTGTCCTCTTCTGCCGAAAATCCTGAGTCCTCCCCTGACAGTTCGAATAGTCTATTTGAACTTTAAAAAACATAATATAAATTCATAATATGGAGTTACGGATTACCATTTCGGCATAGCCTCACTCTATTTTCTTTTCTACTGATAACATAATCCGAATCAGTAACATGTTAAAACGGACAGAAACGTTCACTGGCAGATTCGGTTCTTTCTGCCTTAATCATTGGAAGAAGATCTCCTGTGGCTCATTTATAGTATAGCTAATAGTGTAATGATTCATGTCATTCTTTATTTGGGAATTATTAACATATTTGCACAGTTAAATTCGAAATAAAACTTAACCCCGTATCAAAATTCTGCAGCGAAGGTGTCAAATCAAGTCGAATTATATAACCATTTGTATGTAAACATATATATATAAAATGCATATACAGTTCTCTGCACAGTGAATGGCCAAAAGATAACAGATTACTTATTATTATAGAGTTAGGCTAATATGACATTGGTGTTATTTGAAACTAAATAACACCAAATCTTAAATCCTTAGATCTGCTTTAAGATTCGTACAAAATAAAGTGCTTGAACAGTAAAAGCGGATATTACGAATCTTAAAGCAGATCTAAGGGTTTAAGATTTGGTGTTATTTAGTTTCAAATAACACCAATGTCATATTAGCCTAACTCCTTATTATATATGCTATGATATATATTTTGCTGGTATTACATTTAATGCCTAGCTATGAATTTTATAAATTCTTGCTCTGTGAGAATAGCAGAACTACTACGCTTTAAAATTGTTCTTTCGGCGGAGGGATCTAGAATTCTAGATAGACAGGAAAGAGGGACAGATTTCATTTTCTGTGGCCAAATCTTTGAAATTTAAAAAGTGAAAACGATGGCAACTAATACAAGTATATCAAATTATCAAGTGGACAAACCCACTAGGTGTTGTTTTGTGCCAGAGAACAATGCTAATTAAGTGGGCCCATCTCCACAATTTATTTGATTTTCAATTTCAAACCAAACAATCAAGATCTAAACGGAGCGGCTAGTGGCAAAATCATATATATATCTCTCTTTTTATTTTTAAATACGGATACGGAACAGATATTAGACAGATATGGATACGAATTTGGATCAAATCGGATATTTATTAAAATAATATCAAAAAATATTTAAGTTTGTAATATTTATCTAATTATAATGATGAATAATATAAATTTTTCATAATATATATTAAAATATATGGTATATATCTACTATTAAGATACGGATAATTGAAATGTAAAACCATATCAGTATCCTTATTCACATGGATATCCACATTTAAATTTTCAAATACAGATCGGATATTATCCCTACCCTCATGTTTTCACCCCTAAAAACATTGCATTTAAGTTGAACCAAATGACGCAAAAAATAAAAATAAATAATAATTGAGTTTTTTTTTTTATTAAAGATAGTAGCTATCCTGTACTTTAAAAAAAAAATTGTTCTTTTCCAAAAATTGAAGTTATCTTTGCAATGATGCAAATCTTTCATGTTTTTAAATATTTGCGTTGCAAAAGAATCAGAAAAGGAATAGGTTTAGTTTTAACTTTTAATGTAGACTTTTTGAAAAGAAGGATAAATACAAAGAATGATGTTAAGAGGATTAATCATAGAATGAAGGTTTAGAGGTTTGAAAAAAAATATATAATAAAGCACAAGACAAATATTGTTTTTTTTTTCAGTTTTTCTATTTTAGACACCCAATATAAATCTTGATGCCCCAAAAAAGACGTTACACCATACAATTATTCAATTTAAATTTAATAATTTAATCACTGAATCTGAAAATATTAATGCGTTTGCATGGAGAGGAGTAAATCCTGTGAAGGGTGCAACGAATCCTAATAATAAAAAAAAGAACAATGAAAGCAAAACCGTATCTCGTCGCTTTGAAGAAAGAACATAGCAAGCATTTAAAGCTCGATCAATGTGCATAGATAGCGTCGTTTCATACTTTGATAACCTTTATCTCTAACTAACCCACAAAATTCTTAAATTTCTGATGTAAACGATAAGCACTAGAAACCGCATGTGAACACACACCTTCATTCGTTTCTTTTACAATTCAACCCTCGTTAAAAGCGTTTATTGTAGAAATAGCCGAAAAAACCCAAGATAAGCAGATTCATCACATAAGATAAAAACACAAATATCATTAATTCATTATCAGTTTCACACTATAAACTGTTTCACAAAAAAGAAAGATACAAAATTAATGAAAGGTTGAATTCCTTGTTAACTACACTACCATACATATATAGCATTTATGACCCATGTCGTAACAGTACCATTTCTCTCTCTACACTAGTATATATCTCTATCTGATATATATTATCTCATATCTCAAGTTGAAATTCGTTGCACCACCATTTGTTTACTTCCTGAAACAGCCCCACTGGGTCATGAGCTGTCCATTCCCTTTCCCTGTTATATACCCAATTTGAATACCACATATTTAACACATCAAATTTAGTAAAGATCTAGAGGAAGGGAGGGGGAGAGAGAGAATGAGAAGTGCCCAGGCATTTTGGATTGTCGGGCTTATCGGGTTATTGGGTCTGGTGAGATGGGTTCATGGAGCAGGGTCTCCTCTCATGGTACCACTTACCATTATCCAGTCTGCCCCTTCTAAAGGAGCTGGTACACAGTAGTTTTTAATTTGTTTTTAATATGCATAATTTAATTCTAATTTATTGAGTGATCAACTTTCTTTGAGTTTGCTTTCATCACCTTTTCGCTCTCTTGAATATGAAGTATAGGCAATATTAGGAAGGCTTTTAAGTAATTTTCTTCAACATTTGGATTGTTTAATATATGAGTAAAAAATTGAAATCTAATTTTTTCCTACTATAATTTGCTTCAGCTCCCATATAATTTAACTCCATATTTTTCTACATTACTTTTCTTGAATTTTCAAAAGAAACATTTCTTTTTATTGTTAGAATTCAGAAGTGAGCACCAACAATTTGTTTAGTTGGCTAAATTAATTGTTGTGTGAATGTAGTTTGCTTGGATGGAAGTGCACCGGCATATCACTTCTCTCCTGGATTCGGATCAGGGGTTAACAATTGGATCATAGATCTAGAGGTCAGTTTTCAGTATCTTTACCAACTGTACCAGTATATACCTATACCAAACCTCATATATAGTACTGATAATTAATTCTCGAAAGGCATCTTAATTTAACCAATTCAATCCCGGACTGGTACATGAAGGACCTTAATGAAATTTTTGGTTCACCTCTCAGATTTTGTAATCTACCATTGTTGTTTTGCAATATCTAATTGCATGTGGGTGTATAGGGAGGAGGATGGTGCAATAACAGAAGGACATGTCAGTTCCGCAAAACAACCCGTCATGGATCATCAAAATATATGGAGAAACAAATTTTATTTAGTGGTATCTTAAGCAATAAGCCCGATGAAAACCCTGGTACGTACATATAAAATATATAATCTCTACCCTTATATTATAAAATAGTCATTCATGGGTTCTAATTCAAATGTCGTATCACATGATTTTTTGTCGACACTGGTAAATAGAGAATATACCCCTACATGTCTTTCTTGTTTTCAGTTTTTTTTATAATGGATTAACAATAAAGACGTACTGTAATTGCCAGCACATATACTGGAACAAAGCAAACTTGGAATTTAGTTTGTACTTTGGTAGGTAGATAGTCCAATTTCAAAAGCACATGCTGATTTGATTCATTGATTGCTCACTTGTTTTCATTATGATAATAATTTTCAGATTTCTATAATTGGAACAGAGCAAGGATTAGGTACTGTGATGGGGCTTCATTTGCTAGTGAAGGATATGATCAGGTTGGTTAAACAAGGGTAGTTAAAATTTCAAGCATGAAAACATCTATTTAATTTCATCTTGGTAGTGCTACCAAGTTTTTCAAAAAAAAAAACAAAAGAAAGAAAAAAATTTTAAGTATAATAAAACCTATATTGACATTGCACAGTATTGAAAATTAAGCCGGAAATAGTGAGTATATTTGTGAGACTTTTGTAAATAAGTAGGTTGAAAAACTTTTGTTTCAGTAATGAAACGTGTGTATATAGCACTAATTAAAAAAAAAACATTGCACAGTATTCACATTACAAGTTGAGTTTGGTGCATTTAAATCAAGCACATGACTTGTTTTGTTACATAAACAATGATCATGTTCATTTTTTTATATGTATTTACATGGGTATTTTCTTATTAAATAATAATGAGAATAGAACTACTGAAAACAACTTGGTATATATAATTAATTATTATTCAATATAACAAAAAATAATAAAAGAAAACTTGGTACATAAACAGGCCTCAGGGCTATATTTTAGGGGACAGCGCATCTGGTCTGCTGCTATGGAAGAAATGATGTCTAAAGGAATGCGCTCCGCTAACCAGGTATACAATTAAACCTGGAGTTGTACCAAAAACTGTACCAGTACTAAATGGAATCACCATAACTCCACTATATGTTACATTTTTTTATTTGGAAATGTGCATGAATTTGGTCTCAACTCAAGATCATTCTAAAAAACGAAAAAGAAAAACATGATTTACGAAAGCAACATATGAAATTACCGTTGAACCATTTGCCATATTTTATTTGCTTGTAGGTCCTTCTAACTGGTTGCTCAGCAGGGGGTCTTGCTACAATATTACACTGTGACCAATTTCAAGCATTGTTTCCCGGAAATACAAAAGTCAAATGCTTGGCCGATGCTGGCATGTTTCTTGATGTGTATGTATCTCTCATATATTGTTCCCTTGTTTCTCTTGTTGTACTGTTTTGTTTTATTTTTTAATTTTTTTTTTTAATTTTTCAGAGCTGATGTATCAGGTGGTAATAGCATACGATCTTTCTTTCAGGGTACCGTGGATATGCTTGTAAGTTCCAAATTATCATATATTCTATAATGTCAAGTTGAATTTATGTTATGACAACATACATCATTTTCTTATTACAAGTTTATTAGCTAATATAAGAGTTTTATTTTTGTATAAAGGGAGTAGCCAAGAATTTGCCAGGGACATGCACTAGCCGCATGGATGCAACCTCGGTAAAGTATTTTCTCATGTAAAAAAAGACATTAACTAATGGGGTAAAATTTGACTAATTCCTTTCTAAATTTTTGGATTGCAGTGTTTTTTCCCTGAGAATTTAGTTGGCAATATCCAGACTCCAATTTTTCTCCTAAATTCGGCATATGACGTATGGCAGGTACTGATATCTTACATTTCAAATTGCTTGCACAGCATTAATTTGCTGTATAAAAGAAGTGGAAATTGCTAAGAAATATCAGCGCAAAAACTATTTTTTTGTGTTTTGGTCATGCAATCTTAGTTTGTATTCATTGCCTACTACTAAAGAAAGCTTCGTTTATGCTTGTAATTACAGTTACAGGAAAGTCTAGCTCCGGGAAAAGCAGACCCGACTGGTGCATGGAAAAATTGTCGGTTGGATTATAAGACTTGTACTTCTGATCAGATCCAATTTTTGCAAGGTAAATATGTGCATTCACACAAAAAGGCAACTAAAAACGCAAATCGTTTTTTTTTATTACCAGACTAATGTTAATTTGAAACATGCAGGATTTAGAAATAAGATGGTAAATGTGGTACAAGGTTTTTCGGTATCACGACAGAACGGGGTGTTCTTAAATTCGTGCTTTGCGCATTGCCAATCAGGGTTGCAGGATACATGGTATGCAAGCAATTCTCCTACTCTTGAAAATAAGGTATGAATTTTGTCCCAGATCAAATTTTAGAGGTTTTTTTTTATGTACTTTGCGTTCCTGCTGCCTCTTTTTCTTTCAATTGTATGTAGAAACTGGTACCAATTTAAACAAAAATTAAATTTAGTGTAGCTTCACCATGCAAGTCTTGATACAACAATCAGCGTGTAGACCAGAACAATCTCCAACCCGAAATTTTGTACCAGTTTGCAAATAAATAAAGCCCAAATTTGGCCAGTTTGTTCTTTAAGAAGATAAAAGGCTAGTTACCATTTTTGTTTCCTGATGCTTTGTATAGGGAATAGCAAAATCAGTTGGAGACTGGTATTTTGATCGGGCTGCGGTGAAGGCGATAGATTGTGCGTATCCCTGCGACAATACATGCCACCATGTTGTCATGTGATGAGATACAGATAAATTTACTTAATTTACAAAAGGTTATTTATGCCAGTGAATAAATACAAAATAGAAAAATGTGATTGATAATATAGTATTTAGTTAGAGCCAATTAATGTAAGAGGAAATTGCAGGCTCTTTAATTCTTTATAGGTTTAAAAAAAATTCAAATTGTTTTTTAGTCAAAAGAAAGGGAGGAATTAAAAGTGTATGTTCAAACTTCAAAGTGATACAGTGGTCATATAATTGCAGAACTATTTTGAATGAAATGATTACAATCTTAGTTCTGATCTTGGTATATGTTTATTGACCTGGACCCACATAGGATTTACCTTTTACTTGAAGAATAAACTAAACATTTCATAATGGTAATATTAGCTACAACAAGTAATCTAAAAGTAAATGAACATGATACAAAACCTTGCTAATTTATGATAAAGTGAATTGAACATCCCTGAGCTCAGAGAACAATAGAGCTAAAGTTACCAAGTATTTCTGTGTGCAAGTTACAATACAACTAATTTCCAAAAAAAAAAATTAAGTAACAAGAGCACAAATCAGGTTTAACAGGCCCACTTTGTGTTGTGAGTTGTGACATAATTGGAACTCCAGGCCCAAGGCCCAACCCAAGCATTAGGATTTATATTTTCTAGCTACTGAATAGTGAACAGAGCGCTTCAATTAGGTGAATGCTTTCAAGTCCTGGACCGTCAGGCGTCAGATCTGCTTTAGTTTGTTCTGATGATGGGATTTCGTGCCAAGCATTAGAGTACTTGACTAACGGGCTCGCACTTATAAACCCGTTAATCTAATATATGCAGTTAATCCAACGGCTCCGGCACTTCTGTCTTGAGCACTTGGAGCTAGAGTGGAAAAAAATGTGTCGTTCCGTGATGTGATTAGCACGTTATGATTTTGGTTTCGTTTCGTGACAAGTTAATTTTTCACGTACCATGATCAAAATGTCAAGGAATGATTAAGGCACGCGAATGATCACGCCACGTGAGTCACACCGTATTTAAATGTATCGTGACTCGTGTGACCATTTAATCAAAATTTATATTAGTTTATTTCAAATTTACCGTTTAGTCAAAGATCTAACGGTCCTGATTACACGTGACTCATGTAACCACGTGCCGTGACTAGATCTTTCACGTGACGTGACGTACCGTGTCAAATTTTCAAAAAATGGTCAAGGCACGCGAATAGTCACGACACGGGACATGCGTGTCGGTTATGTGCTGTGATGAAATCGGCTCTGCTGTGCCATTTTTCCTACTCTACTTGGAGACATGGAGGAAATCTCGCATCAGGCATCACTCTCTCCCTCTCCGCCTCGTTCGTACCAACCACCAGAATACCAGATCTGATTCCGATCCCGAAACTTTGGAGTTAGGATTTAGATTCAGTTATGGAAGTTTGCACGAATTTAATTTTCTTGTAGTTCGAATTAATAAAAAATTGCACGAGTTCCATTCATAGTACTTATTAAATAAACCCTGCACATTTGAGTGCAACTTAGTAGAAAAAGGTTTGATTCGTATATCAGCAATCTCGTATCATCCTGGTTAGTTCTTAAAAAATGAAAAGTATATATTAAGGAAAAATATCATTGTTCAAACTATACCAAATTAGTTCAAAAATGCCTGTCCAATTTCAAAATTTTGGTGGATGCTGTTAACTTAAGGCTAATTGTAACATTCCAATTAGCGGCCTTGTAATCTTGTTATGCTCCCAAATTTTTTTCCTGGTTTTAAATATTTTTTTTTTCCTGTTTCTGTTTCCAGGGAGATTCCAACAAGTGATAATAGCCTACAATACAGAGCATTTTGGTGGTGTGAAGTTGTAAAGCTGATTTATTTCTTTTTGACAATCTACTAGGTGTTCTCATAATCAATCTATCAATCTATCTATGCTTGTAGCTATCTAGTCTAATTGCTGAATGGTGTCATACCAGTATAGTTATGTTTTGTACCATGGCTGGATTCGCTGATTTGCCGATGTCCATGCCTGATTCTGCTCAAGTATAGTAGGTACTTTCATGTATTATAGTAACAGAAAAGTAGAGGGTATTTTGGTCATTAAACAGCTTGCTTACTTTGTCTTGCTTGTCTGTACCGGTATACTAATTATATGCATCAGTTTGATAATATCTCACTATATATGTAGGGGTGGTACGGTAGCGATAGAATCAATTATGAATTGAAATTTCTAGCTTAATTGTAAGCTCTCTTTTTTTTTTAACAAATAATGAAGGACTTTTAATAAAATAACTGGAGAAAACCTAAATTTTCAGTAAGGTAACAAACAAACCGTTATAAATGCTGCTCACATGATATAATTAGAGTGGAAAAAATGGCACGGCGGAGCCGGATCCATTATGGAACGACATGATACGCGTGTCGTGACTCACCTGTCGCGTGCTGTGATCATCTTTTGAAAAATTGGCACGGCATGTCGCATCACGCGAAAGATCTAGTCACGGCACGGCACATGGTCACACGAGTCACGTGTAATTAGGATCATTAGATCTTGACTAAAATGGTGAATTTTAAATAAACTAATATAAATTATGATTAAATAGTTACGTGAGTCACGTTTGATCATGACACGTTTAGATATGGCATGACTCACGTGACATGACTATTCGCGTGTTGTGACCATCCCTTAATATTTTGGTCACGACGCGACACATAAAAAATTAATTTAGTCACGACACGACACAGCACGGCATGTTTTTTCCACTTTAGATATACTCCTCTCCTTTTCTTTCCGGGTAAATTAATATTCCGGTTTCATTTAATATTTTTCTTTTAAATTGGAATTTTATCATTTTTGTGCTCCTATTCTGTAAAAACATTTGTTTCATGATTGTTTTCTTGGTTGGAGGTAGGGCCAATTTTTAGAAAGTAATACAAAATTGAGGACTATAAATCAATGTGTACCGTTCATAGATTCAATCTAAACACACCACATGGGAAACAAAAAAAGCAAGGAACAACTAAGCACATACTTTACATATTTATTATTATTGAAATCATTTTTATGTTGTATATTCATTTTGAAAGGGGTGGAGCTGTGGAGGGTTAATAGCTAATGATAGGAGAATTAGAGAGCACATGTGAGGCTATGATTGCAACTGGTTTAGCTGTCAGACTTGTGCTCCATTATTATTAACTA
The DNA here is from genome assembly GCF_964058835.1 of Carex rostrata. Lineage (NCBI taxonomy): Eukaryota > Viridiplantae > Streptophyta > Magnoliopsida > Poales > Cyperaceae > Carex > Carex rostrata. The sequence continues at coordinate 8,858,598 of NC_135918.1, forward strand.
ATACTACTATATGCCTAAAGGGTTCAACTGTCAAAAAAAAATTAATACTACTATGTTTGTTACCTTATTTAATTAATGTAAAAAGTAACCAGGCAAGCATCCTTTTCTGTACCAGTAACTTTTTATTAAAAAAAAAAAACACCCTGTGCACATTGTCTGCTCTTAGTGGGGCATCTTTTTGCCCCTTCATGGTACCACTTCTCATTTCCTATTGGCTGACTCTACTGGAATTTTGTCTGGCATGCACAAAAGGAGCCAAATATTATATAAATTCTTTCTAGAGATGGGTTAGAAGTTAGAACTGATTTAAATGCAGGGTGCTCCATTTGAGAATTGTTAGTTTTGTAGAGACTAGAGACCATACATCAGCTTTCTTGTTTCTTTCTCCAAGTAGCAGAGAAACCACTGGAGAAAAGAAAGTGAACTTTTCATTAGAAAGGGGATAAACCAAGGTGAGCTTTAGTTACATTTTACATATATATATCCTTCTTTCTTTCTTGATATATGATGATACTATTATATTAAATGCAGATAAGATCAAGTTTAGGGTGTTCTGTCAACAATTTACAATCCGCGTTTAATCGTATAACGATTGGTTGGAAAGAAATTAAGAAACAGAGATAAATCGCACAAATCGAATATTTGAATTTGAATTCAAAATGGAGTACTTCATGAAACAAAGTGATAAAGAATTCATGAAGATGGCTATGCTCAAGCATGAATATACCTTCAAACAACAGGTACTTCTATTTTCTAAAAATTAAGTGTTCTTTCTTTTTTATTCTATTTCGTTGCATGAAGCACCGAAACTTCCATTTCATCGACTTGAAAACCGTAAACTCGGCTTCCTCTCTCAATTGACTGTTGTAGTTAAGATTTTCATTAAACAAAGTATTAGGAAATCTTAATTAGCGTGTCCCTTGACTAGAGAAAACATAGTTCAAATTTTAATTTTGCTGTTTTTTCTTTGCCTCCTCTTAATTTAGGTTCATGAACTTCACCGTTTATATAGACTCCAAAAACAACTGATGAAAGATTTGAGATGCACCAAGGAACTTAAAAGGCAAAGGAGCTCCATATTGTCCCCGAATCACCACACCGGATTGCGCCAAGCATTAAACCTCCAACTCTCGGCTGATGAATACATAGTGAGCACCGAAAATGAATATAAAACAGAGCTCGAGCTAACACTGGCTATTAGATGTCCCGGAAAGAAAAGAGAAAGCACACCTCTGGCATCTGATTCTGGCGGTAGTTTTTCTTCTTCTTTGACGGAGTCCGGTGGACCCATAAACCACGATTGGGCCCCGCATCATGCCAATGATCATTTCCTGCTGCGATCGTTCGATGAGATAAAGAACACGCCTTGGTTTGTGCAATGTTTGAGCCTTAGAATGACATGATAGGGGTAGTTCCTAGTTTCTACATACTAATGTAGATTATTTTAGTTTGAGATTTTTTTATTTTTATTTTTTTTCTTTTCCGTTATGATAGGGGTAGTTCCTAGTTTCTACATACTAATGTAGATTATTTTAGTTTGAGATTTTTTTTTTTTTTTTTTTTCTTTTCCGTTTGTTCATGGTACGTGGGAATGAAGAAAAGCCTGGCACCTTGGCATGTATATTAATTTGCTAATTTGGTAATGGTTGATGTTTAGTATCAATTTAATTTCATTGTTATCTAGTTTTCATGATTTTGTTCCATAATGAACAATACATGAAGGAAATTTGCAATGGTGAAAAAGAAAGAAGTCGTGAGAATAAATGAGTAGATTTAAGAATTATCAATGTTTTAAATAGCGCGCTATAGCGTTTTTGGACCCTAAACGCTAAGCTATGACATAATAACGCGGTATTTGGGCTACGGACGCTATAGCGGTAATAGCGGTCCGCTATAGCGCATAGTGTGTAGCGCAAATAGCGCCCGCTATGCAACATTTGGTTTTTTTTTTTCAATTTATATGAGCTTTAAATAAATGCTCACATTGGATTTTAACCATAATTTTTTTTTGCAATTGACGTACTAAGCTTTATATTAAACTATTAAATATTTAATGAGAGATCCATCAAACTAAATCAAAATAAAGAAGCTACAACGCGCTATGCAACATGAGCTGTTTTTTTTTTCTTTTCAATTTATATGAGTTTTAAATAAAGGCTTAGATTGAATATATTAAGATATTTCTTGAAGTAACAAAATGATACTTACTATACAGTAGTTTGAATATTTTGAATATATTAAGATAGTTAATTATGCCATGATGTCTAGGTTATTTTGAAGTTTAAATAGAAAAAAAGATAGATTATGTCATGATGCTGAATATATTTTGAATAGAAAAATATTGATAGTTTATGATATTAGTATTACTATGGATATTTTGAGTCGCAATTTGGACTTTGTATTGGTTTAATATGAATATTATAATTTTTTAATCAATTTGATATTATTTATTGTTCTATGAGACTTAGATAATGTTGATATTTAGTACAAATATATGATATAATTTTTATAAAAATAAGAAAACGCTATGTAGCATAGCTTTCGCTATAGCGACGCTATTCGCTATATCTTTTTTTGTAGGCTTCCCGCTATGACGCGATAAACACTATTTAGAACCTTGAGAATTATAGTCACTTGACTCGTTGTAATACGTTTTTTATCAATCAAATTATTAGTAGACATAAAAGCCACTAATCTTTAAAAAAAAAAAAGTCACCCTGGGCAAATTATTTGAAAAGTAAATAGCCCTATGCACACTGACATGCTTGGACATTGATAACAGAACCAACTAAAAGTGGGTTTATCGTTGGCTCATCACGCCAATCACGACCCTCCTCCTTATTCTGACTTAGAACAAACTGTGCAAAAATTCGGCCATTTTTATTAATATCCCTAAAAAAAACTTAATTTTAAAAATGCCTCTGTGTGCAACTTTTTTTTAAATATGCCCTGACCGCCTGGACTTCGGGCGGCCCAAAAACCCTGTGAGGCGCCAGGCCCTGGGGCGCCCCATAAGGCAAGTGAGGCGCCAGCCCCCAGGGCGCCCCATGGTGTTTTTTTTTTTTTTTTTTTTTTTTTTTTAATATAGATCTTAGTATTTTGATTTGAAGAATTTTGTGAAGAAAAACGGATTAATCTGGACCGCACATCTTAATGGATAATTTGACTAATCTGGACCGTTGGTTAAAGGATTTTCATGCAATTGACTTCTCTGAAAATAAAATTCTCCGGGATAAACAGAGCTCTTCGTAGCCTCAGACACCACTCGCAGGGGGCTGCCGCCCCTCTGCCACCCCCCGCATACACACACATACACACATACACACATACACATATACATATACACACATACATATACATACACATACACACACACACACACACACACACACACACACACACACACACACACACACACACACATACTCATACACTTTTGCTTTAGTCCATACTACAATTATAATTTGACATATACATATACATATACATATACATATATACACATACACATAATATATACATATACACATACACATACACATACACTTTTGCTTTAGTCCAAAAAAAAAATAAGAAGTTAAATCAATTATGCACAATTCATTGAAGAAATATATTTTTTAACTGAATATTGAAAAAATGTACCACTGATTCAGTGAACTGTTCGCTTCTCAGAGTGTGCTTACAAAGTTTCAGGTACAACAAGTTGTACCAGTTTAAACCTTGAATCTACTCTCGTCTAGGGTTGCAAGTGCACAACCCTATCCGTATAGTATATTAAGGTATCGATCCTCAGGGACGGTTTAATTCGATTCTAAATCACCACTTATCCAAGCTAGGTACTAGAAGTGCGAAGAGTTGGGTTTGATTTATTTATATTTCCTAATTTCAAATGAAGATTCAATTAACAGTAATGAAAGCAGTTAAAGGTTTTAGTTTTGAATCAAAGATAAAAGGCGTTCCTAGGGTTTCAGGTTTCATCCCAAACTTTGCCTTCTCTGGACCTATCATGCGACTCGCATCATCTCTGATGCGACCCGTATGATGCGACTCGCATCATCTCTGATGCGGGTCGCATGGCCCTCGAGCAGAGCTGACATGTGTTCGTATCTAAGTTGATTTCTTGTGCGAGGCTTCAACCTGTGGCTCTCGCCTACTGGTATCTAACCTAAATTGATTGTCTGGTTAACTAGAGGTATCTACAACCTTTCGATAATAGAAATTTCACCTCTCGGCTACTATTGATCTTAGATCTACCTCAAATGCTCAATCACAATTACAAGATACATCAAGGCCAAATTACTAGAAGAGATGCTATAGACATCTAACAGTAGACAATCAAGAATCAATCAAGAAATCACAATCAAGCAAACAATGAATACTCAAACAACAATCACACAAGTTCAAACTTAGATCAAAACATCATTCAACTCAAAGACAAGGTTTAGAGACTACATCCTAACCCTAAGAACTAGAGATCTACTCAAGCATAGCAAAAGAAAGCATAAAAGAGAGAGAGAATAGGCAGATCATGATGAAGCTCAAAGATCCAAGGTGGATTGGAGAGGATCTTGCAATCTTCTCTTCTTCTCCAAGCGATCTCCAATCTCTCTCTTCTCTCTTGATCTTTTCTCTCTCCTTGAGGCTTTGAATCTTTAAATTTCGGAACTCCCTCTCTGGTAGCAGGGGTGGCCTATTTATAGGCTTTTTAAAACGAGTGCTTCAATTCTGGGCCTTTGCTGTCTGCTCTGGAAACTCGCGATGCGACCTGCATCAGGTCTGATGCAACCTGCATCGACTCTGATGAGGGTCGCATCGGCTCTGATGAGGGTCGCATCGGATGTGATGAGGGTCGCATCGGATGTCTCAGATGTCAGTAACTTCCCTGATTTTGCCCGTTTTCGCCTGATTCCTGCAAAGTAAGAACCAAAACATAGCAGTACCACATTCTATGGATATTCAATGTAAAAGGCACCATTTGTTGGTTCAAAACATAGATTTTTGTATGGAAACAAGTCGAAATAATAGGTCTAATAAAGTGATATCAAATTCCCCCAAGCTTAACCTTTGCTTGTCCTCAAGCAGAGATCTGTTCTTTGTTACCGGGCTGGACTCTAAATGCAAGTTAAGTTCCTAAATGTGAAAATTTACATGAGTTGCTTAAATCAAGAACCTCGAGAATCTTTATGGTATGATTTGGACTTTCCTTGATCAATTTTGATTCACCCCACAAATTGACTAATCAAACTTCAAGTTCTAGAATGTTTTAATACTTGCAAAGCTGAATACTCGAATTGATCAATCTATCATTCTTTTACTAAAATCAAGCTCTCATTTGTGGAGATTTTTCCTTTTTCTCCCCCAAGCTTGGAACAAGCTTAGGTTAGCAAGTCGCGGACTTCGTGTGTTGATATATGCAAGAGTTATTTTTCTTTTCTAAATTTGGGAGACGAGCTCAAAGGCGCCCAATATGACTTATTGCCAGTACTCTTATTTTCTCCATCCTTTTTTTTATTTTTTATTTTTTTATTTGGGAGACGAGCTCAAAGGCGCCCAATAGGACTTATTGCCAGTACTCTTATTTTCTCCATCTTTTTATTTTTTTATTCTTTTGCTTTTGCACATATACCATGAATACACACATCCATTGGTATTCATTCATACCAATGAATATCCAAATTTTTCTTTATTTAAAATCCCCATTTCCCTATTTAAAAAGCACAGTTCAGTTTCAAAAATTGATTTTTGATACAATTCAAGTTTTCATCCTTTCAAGTTCTCAAAACATCCCTTCCTAATCAGTTCTTTGATCAATTATGAGGTTAGTTCTAATTTTTTCAAAGTCATCCAAATCACAACCAAAATTGTTCAAACAAGTCCTTAACCCAAACAATCACACAAATTTATCACCTAAAAATGCAAATTTTGGAAAAATAAACATGACCTAAATGCAGATACAGTTTTCTTCTATTCACCCCCCCAAGCTTGAATGAAGCATTGTCCTCAATGCTTGAATTCACACAAGAAAAGGTAAATAGAAGAAAATATGGAAACTAACCAGACATGGAGTGGGGGGTGAGGCGGGGGCGTCTCACTGATTGGTGGGAGGTGGATCGGGTGGTTTTTGGTGGAGCGCCTTGTCGAATGTGTCGGAGGGATACACCATTCTTTCCTCATAAGGGTCGGGTGGTTTTTTCTTTCTAACACACCAAGGAACATAATGCATCGACCAGGTTGGTTGTGCATGGCCCGTATGATGGTCTGCATGGTCCGTGTGTCTGTGATCATCCGCTGGTATGGTCTTGTGCATGCATGTGGCTAGGTTCGTGCCCATCAGCTTCTCGATAAAGTTCGCGATCACATTTTGCTGAGTTTGGAAATCCTCAAAGTGTCCAGCAGTGCAATACGGTGGCAAATCTGAGTGGAGCGTCGTGTTCTCAAACATTTGCAAAAGAAAAATCCACCCCATATCTTTCAAATCTTTGATCGACCACCCGATCGCGCTTATGTGAGCTTTCAATTTCCCCAAGAGTGTGGCAATCCGATCAGGGTTGAGATCTGCATTTAAGATCACAGGACAACTTTTATCTGGATCTAGGAACTCATACCTGAAATTTACTGGAAGAGGCTTGAGTTCAGGAGTGAGTTTCTCTGTCTGGCCCTTGACGCGGGTCGCATCATGGTCTAAGCGGGTCGCATCGGGTGGACTCGACTCGCATTCTGACCTTGCATCTGCTCCATCCGACTCGCTTCGACCAGCTTCAAGGCCTTCAGACCATGGCATGCGACTCGCATGAGGTTGATGCGGGTCGCATCCAAGTTCTCCCAGGTCAGCTGCTTTCACATCTGCTCCATACACTGATTCCAACTCGCTTGTTTTAACCTGCAACTCAGATAGATAATCAGGGTAATTTTTAATTGAGCTCCCGTATCCCTCGCGAAGTTGTCCCTTAGCCAATTGATCCTCCATGTTGATTGTGCAGCATGCTTCTGGTTCAGCTAATCGTCGGGGAACGGGTACCGGTGGTCTGTAAGGTGCAGGTTTCTCAACCCCTTTCCCTTTCTCTTTGTCAGACTCTTTTGATGCGGGTCGCGTGGTACCATTGCGGGTCGCGTCTACAGGTTCTTCAGGTGGTGTTGCTGGTCGCATTGGCTCGATGCGACCAGGATTCACAGGTTCCTCCGAGGTTGATGCGGGTCGCATGGTGGTGGTGCGGGTCGCATCAGTTGGGATCTGATCAGTTGGGAAAGCTGGTTCATCGTGCTGGGTCCCACTCCTCAGTGTGATTGCCTTAGCTTCTCCTCTGGGGTTTGGTTCTGGCTGCGCGGGCAGCTTTCCAGGTTGAGGTTGGCTCGAGGTGACGATGTGACTCAGTTGCTCCAACAATTTGCTTTGGGCGGCCATTTGAGTTGCCATCGATTGCATTTGCTCCCACATCATTTGGTTCATCTTCCCTTGCTCATGTGTGAAGTTGCTTACAACGGGATCAATGTACGGCTCGGGTGGATCGGATTGGAATGAGCAGTTGTTTGAGTTGTCGAATGGTGCATTGTTGTAGAAGTTGACCTGTTCGGGTTCCTCATCCCATTCTGCCAGTGGGCAATACTCGTAAGAGTGCCTCCTATCCCCACATATGACACATGGCTGTGGTTGATGGTTACCGACTGCCTTCATGCTCATTTTGATTAAAGCCTCCTCCAGCTCGGCAGCTCTAGCAGATAGAGCTGCGATCTGATCAACCCTATATCGACCGCCTCCTCCTCCTCGAGAATTGTCGTGGCCGGACCACTGTTGGTATGTTGCCATAGCGTCTTGAACTTCTCTGTCTCTTCCACGCGAGTCGCGTCGGTCGTGATGCGGGGCGCATCGAGAGGTGGTTGTGCAGGAAGAGCTGTGTTCCTGTGGTAAGAGAAAAATAAAAGAAAAAGATACAAATTAAAATCTAGATTAACTTGGATAAGCAAAAATCTAGAAAAGAATTGATAGCCGTCCCCGGCAACGGCGCCAAAAACTTGTTCGCTTCTCAGAGTGTGCTTACAAAGTTTCAGGTACAACAAGTTGTACCAGTTTAAACCTTGAATCTACTCTCGTCTAGGGTTGCAAGTGCACAACCCTATCCGTATAGTATATTAAGGTATCGATCCTCAGGGACGGTTTAATTCGATTCTAAATCATCACTTATCCAAGCTAGGTACTAGAAGTGCGAAGAGTTGGGTTTGATTTATTTATATTTCCTAATTTCAAATGAAGATTCAATTAACAGTAATGAAAGCAGTTAAAGGTTTTAGTTTTGAATCAAAGATAAAAGGCGTTCCTAGGGTTTCAGGTTTCATCCCAAACTTTGCCTTCTCTGGACCTATCATGCGACTCGCATCATCTCTGATGCGACCCGTATGATGCGACTCGCATCATCTCTGATGCGGGTCGCATGGCCCTCGAGCAGAGCTGACATGTGTTCGTATCTAAGTTGATTTCTTGTGCGAGGCTTCAACCTGTGGCTCTCGCCTACTGGTATCTAACCTAAATTGATTGTCTGGTTAACTAGAGGTATCTACAACCTTTCGATAATAGAAATTTCACCTCTCGGCTACTATTGATCTTAGATCTACCTCAAATGCTCAATCACAATTACAAGATACATCAAGGCCAAATTACTAGAAGAGATGCTATAGACATCTAACAGTAGACAATCAAGAATCAATCAAGAAATCACAATCAAGCAAACAATGAATACTCAAACAACAATCACACAAGTTCAAACTTAGATCAAAACATCATTCAACTCAAAGACAAGGTTTAGAGACTACATCCTAACCCTAAGAACTAGAGATCTACTCAAGCATAGCAAAAGAAAGCATAAAAGAGAGAGAGAGAATAGGCAGATCATGATGAAGCTCAAAGATCCAAGGTGGATTGGAGAGGATCTTGCAATCTTCTCTTCTTCTCCAAGCGATCTCCAATCTCTCTCTTCTCTCTTGATCTTTTCTCTCTCCTTGAGGCTTTGAATCTTTAAATTTCGGAACTCCCTCTCTGGTAGCAGGGGTGGCCTATTTATAGGCTTTTTAAAACGAGTGCTTCAATTCTGGGCCTTTGCTGTCTGCTCTGGAAACTCGCGATGCGACCTGCATCAGGTCTGATGCAACCTGCATCGACTCTGATGAGGGTCGCATCGGCTCTGATGAGGGTCGCATCGGATGTGATGAGGGTCGCATCGGCTCTGATGAGGGTCGCATCGGATGTGATGAGGGTCGCATCGGATGTCTCAGATGTCAGTAACTTCCCTGATTTTGCCCGTTTTCGCCTGATTCCTGCAAAGTAAGAACCAAAACATAGCAGTACCACATTCTATGGATATTCAATGTAAAAGGCACCATTTGTTGGTTCAAAACATAGATTTTTGTATGGAAACAAGTCGAAATAATAGGTTTAATAAAGTGATATCATGAACCAGATATAATTTTTACAATTAACAAGAGCCAACAACCATTATATTATTTTTGTTGTTTTTATTTATAATAATGCAGCGCACATACCAAAGAATTAAAACATAGCACATATGGATAGGATCGATGACGTGTCATGCGGATAAGGACGAATCTGAAAAGACCCGAATGCCCTCGGCCCGAATACAAATAATATTCGTATAATTATTCTGAACAATTATATTTCTTGCGGTTGTTGATTTCGATAACTTATACAACGTGTCCTGCACATTTATAAATTAACCGGTTAACTTTTATACAACGTAACGTGTACGTTTATAAATAGGATCGTGTCATTTTTGCATTATATTCGTTTTCTTGGTCTCTCAAGTGAATTATAATTATAACTACATCAGTTATATTGCATGCGATATAATTCCACTTTACCAAGGGGCCCAGTAATATCATAACTCAAATTGAGGGACAATGATAATATTAACATATAGATTTCTCCCGCACAAGTTGTACACAACGAACTGCTATTTTATTCCTATCATAAGATAGTATTTAAATAGCAATCACATTATATGCTTCTCATGTGAAAAATCTACACATCTCATATCTAAGATTCTAAAGACACAATGGAAACATTAATGACACAAAACACAATCCATATAATGTTCCATTCATTTAGGTCATGTTCAATATATAAAATACATATTTTATATATTCATGTAATTAAATGATAATCCTTTATCAACATTTATAGAACTTCAATGTACTTTAATCTATATGACAATCTTCCTCGGTAATTAATGTTCCTCCTTAATTACCACGATTGTGAACTTATTTAGTGATTAAATGTTTCTCATCTTAGGAGTTCTATGATTCAAGACCAAGAGCATCTTCTTGAATACTTCCAAAGATATAACATATAAATCTCAAGGAACAAGAATAATAATATTCGTAATAAAATCATGAACAACACATAAATTATTATTAAAATATAACTTTCAAAACACACATCCTTCAATCACGATCCAGTAAACAATTTACTTGTGTCAGTTCTTTTGTCTCATAGCTATCAGATTAGTTTCAAGGTAGATGTGTGTCATCCTTGCAAACTTAATCTTTTCTTGATCTTGAGCAGATTATCAAATATAATTACTCTTGTAATTATACTGCTAGCAGATAATCTTACTCTATCAAGGGGCTCAGTGATGCTATAGCTCATATAAAATACGAGGGACAAATAGTATTCTTGGTAAACTATCACTTCCTCAGCTAAGCTATACATATGAAAAAGCTACCGTTATGACTGCTTTTTACGGACAGCGCTAGATAACAATCACACATATATATTTCTCAGTGGGAACGATAAATACCTCATACTTTAGAACCTGACACTGAATGAAAACATAAATGACACCTGAATTTCACCTTTTATTCAAAAATTAATTAGAATAAGGCAAGAAACCAGCTGTCCTGGAAAAGCAATTTGAGTCTTTGAACATTCAACATTTTTTTTTGGGAAAAAGGCAAATAGCCCAGTTGCATTACCAGTAAAGTAGTACAGCTCTTACAACAAATTCAATGAAACTTAAACCCAAGAAAACTAGGTACTGAAACACATCTGGCTGAGAACATATGTAGCAGCAAGGTTTCTTATTTTATTTTATTTTTTATCATTTGGCTGAGCAAATACGCACTCAATCTCTAATCCCTCAAACTTATTTTTTATTTATGTATATGTATATGTATGTGTGTATGTATATATTATATATATATTATACATATATTATAAAAACCATAATAAATGCCAAGTTCTTAATGTTATGTATGTGGGTCTGATTCTAGGAGTATGCGGGGGGTGGCAAGGGGGCGGCAGCCCCCTGCGAGCGGTGTCTGAGGCTACGAAGCACCGCTCTGTTTATCCCGGAGAATTTTATTTTCAGAGAAGTCAATTGCATGAAAATCCTTTAACCGACGGTCCAGATTAGTCAAATTATCCATTAAGATGTGCGGTCCAGATTAATCTGTTTTTCTTCACAAAATTCTTCAAATCAAAATACTAAGATCTATATAAAAAAAAAAACACCATGGGGCGCCCTGGGGGCTGGTGCCTCACTTGCCTTATGGGGCGCCCCAGGGCCTGGCGCCTCACAGGGTTTTTGGGCCGCCCGAAGTCCAGGCGGTCAGGGCATATTTAAAAAAAAGTTGCACACAGGGGCATTTTTAAAATTAAATTTTTTTTTAGGGATATTAATAAAAATGGCCGGCAAAAATTAAACTAACTAAAGTAATTTGTTAAAAACAGATAGTTAACTGTAGTCTGAAAATAACCAACATCCATCATGTATGAGACAGTTGAAAGATAAAAAAAAATAAAAAATAAAAAATGACCCGCATGCGCCTCAAAGGATAGAGCCCTTGCTTGCCCTTTTTACATATTTTATTTACTTTTTTACGACCAATAGACAATAGTATATTTTTTTTTTTCTACGCTAACTCTGAGCTAGTTATTTGACAAAAAGAAAAGAACCGTTGGCTAGTTTTCCTTAGCTCTTCATTTTCTTCGCCCTGTGGTCTCTTGGATTTGTATCCAATGCAATTACTTGACTGAGTACAATTAGACCTCAGTCGTCTGTTTTAACTTTTAACTTGACACGAATCTCAAAACGGGCCCTGTGTTTAAATAGACACCAGATTCTAATCGCTCGGCTGAGATTTAATGAGAACTTAGTTTACTCTGTCAAACACTTGGAGAGTATACGGTCCATGGTCTTTTTCTCTCTCTTTTGCGACCCTCTTTCCTGAATTTCGACTAATTTTCATTTTCATTGGTCATTTTCATTGTGGCGTTCTCCCTGTAACAAAATGTGGAACAGGTAGCCTTTTAAATTCGGACCCCTCATGTAACCTGAATTCATATCCCCTCAGGTTACCTGACTGAGTAGAATTGAATCGGACGGTCTGAAATTGAAAATTTTAACTTGGCACGAATCTCAAAGCACAAATAATACTGTCCCCCTACTGCCATCCCGATCTCCCACATGTTGAAATTAAATTTGAGCCGTCCATTGCAATTGTGTTGAGTCACGTACCTGGGAGGATACGGATCCCATGTACCTAACCTCAGTAAATCCGTATCATTCTTTTAACTTCACACTTGACACAAATCTCAAAGCGGACCATTTATAGTTTTTATAGGCACCGGATTGAGTTTGGTTCGGCTAATATTAATCTGGGTCGTCCGTTTCTTTATATTGCACCTAAGATACTAGGGATTCAATTAATTACATTTCTGAAACTGGTAGTCTGGTTTATTGATTTTGCCCCAAATTTTCATAAAGAAGCGGGCAACTACATTTTCAAATTCAACATCAAGCTTACCAAATTCTTTAATGAGTTTAATTCTAAAATATATCAAATTAATTTTAAAAATAATAATTCAAACTCTTAAAACCGATATACTTCACAAGTTATGCATTTACATGTCAAAGTTATACATTTTTGAATTAATTTATTATAAAGTCAGGTAATTAAAAAACAGTTTATAAGTAAATTTTAATATGTTAATTTTTATCCCTTAAATAAACTAGAAATGTCCCTTAAGTACGATTTAGTACGAATTGGAGTTCGGAACCAATTCTTATCCTTCAATGACTTGATTTAACATAGGATTGTTAAAGTATAACAATATAAAGCAACATGGTTTAAGGTAGGGGTGTCAATGATACCCGTTTATTCTATCTGTATCGTATTCGATAAGACGGGCATGAGTAAGATTTTTTTTTTCGTTAGCTAATTGGATATGGGTAAGGATTTTTTTTCGTTAGATAAACAGGCATGGGTACGGATAAATGTTATTTCGTACTCGTTGGATAACGGATAATTATATAAATTAAATTACATCATGAGAAAATGTATGCATGTTATTGTAAGAAGAATATTATGCTAAACATGTTATTTTTTATTTGAATGATTTGTCATTTAGTTAACGAATTGAATTTGTTAGAAGAGTTTGTGATTTTGATTTGTTTTACTTCATAAAAAATTATTAGTTAGAATTGATTATATATTTGTATTTTAATTTTATATTAGTAATTGTGATTGTATATGTATGACATGATAAGTTTTGATAGTTTTTTTTTTGTAAAAATAATAAAACTATTATCTTTGTATTATTCGTTATTTGCCCACTACCGTTTCGTTACCCGCTAACTTAACGGGTATGGGTATGGTAGGGTAAAACAAATTCTTAACGGGTATGGATAGGCTATGAGTAAGATCAATTTTTAATGGGTATGGGTATGAAAATGGTTCCAGCCTACTCGTATTTAAAGGCCATAAATAGAGTTTTTGTTCCAATAGAAACCACTAAAAAGGTTAATTATTTTATGTAATGCCGCGTTTTATACAAACAGCCCTTACACACGAGTCGTACAAAAAATAATTAGTGCAAATGAGAAAAGTTATTTGTTTTTTAAAGGAAAAATAAGAAATTTAGAATACTTTAATAGAAAGACCAACAATTATCTCATTTTAAAATAAGGAAATAAGAATTGTAAGTGTTTTAATGAGAAACTAGACAATTTAGAATATTTGAATAGATATACCAACAATTCTTTCTAAATCTAAAGTTCACAATATTTTTTTATGGTTAGCCAGCGATTACCAACCATCGATATATTATACAATTTTTTCAGATAGATTTTATGTATATCTTTAATGAAACATAAAATCTTTTGCAAATATGAGGTAATAAAAATAACTCGCACGAGATAAATTGTGCTTTAAAAGGAGAAATGGTGAAACTTCATTCCATCCAGAATTCAACGAAATTTGAGGATGCTGGTGGGTTGCAATTTACTCAAAATATTTTTGAGTACGGGTTGAAGATCAAGCAAAAGATTTATTTTTTTAGAATTTCGAACATGCAATTTTTCAAAATAATACAATTTGAAAATGGTATTGGGGTAAATTTTCCTGCTAGCCTGCCAAGCTTATCACGAACCCTCCTCCCTTTTTTTACTACTAGCCCGCCAAACTACACAGACGAAGTTCCGACATTTTTATTTTTACCCAATTAAAAAATTATTTTAATAATAATAACCAAGGTTTATCAAAAATTTTAAAAATACCCAACCCGTGAAATTTTTTCACGGGTTGGAATTTTAATTCCCACCCGTGGAAAAATTCCACGGGCCAAACTTTTTTTTTTTTTTTAAAAACAGAAATTTGTATTTATTTTTTATTTTTTCTATTGAAATATTAGAAATATTGGATATATTTCTTTGAAAATAGATGGAATACAATATAATTTGATTTATTAGAAAGACTGCAACAAATAACCCGGATCAATATTTTTCAGGTCGGATTTTTCGCGGCTGTAAGAAAAATTAATATATTTCTTTATGTGTTATTGGAAAAAAATAAAAATTCTTAGATTCCGAGTTATTGATCCCGGTTCAAAAGTCACTTCTATGTAATCTAGAAAATATTATGATCTTTCTAGTACATTTAATTTATTAAAAGTTTTATCTATTTTGAGAATTATTTTTGAATAATAATCATTAAATAAATTAAAGTTTTTGTTTTTTTTTCAAAATAGATATAACTTTTAATAAATTAAATGTACTAGAAAGATCATAATATTTTCTAGATTACATAGAAGTGACTTTTGAAACGGGATCAATAACTCGGAATCTAAGCATTTTTATTTTTTTCCAATAACACATAAAGAAATATATTAATTTTTCTTACAGCCGCGAAAAATCCGACCTGAAAAATATTGATCCGGGTTATTTGTTGCAGTCTTTCTAATAAATCAAATTATATTGTATTCCATCTATTTTCAAAGAAATATATCCAATATTTCTAATATTTCAATACAAAAAATAAAAAATAAATACAAATTTCTGTTTTTTTTTTTTAAAAAAAAAAAGTTGGTCCCGTGGAATTTTTCCACGGTGGGAATTAAAATTCCACGGGTTGGGTATTTTTTAAATTTTTTATAAACCTTGGTTATTATTATTAAAATAATTTTTTAATTGGGTAAAAATAAAAATGTCGGGACGGAGTTAGTTAAATAAATCAATAAATAAAGTAAATCAAATTGAAAGGATAATACCCGGATTGTGATGTCATCATTGTTCTTAAGCGAATTCCGTCTCTAGAGTACATGACTTTGAATCACTACCAAGATAATCCGGAGATGTCGCAACTTAGAGCACGATCATAGTCAAGCCGCCTTTATTAAGAATAGGTATATCTTAGATAACGTGATTCTTAGTCAAGAAATCTTACATTCTTGTCATACTACACAACAATCTGGTGTAGTTATTAAAATAGATTTTGAAAAAGCATACGATAAGATAAATTGGGAATATCTGCTAGAAATAATTCATGGTAGGAACTTTGGTAGTAGATGGATTCAATGGATCACTCAATGGCTTCAAAGCTCCCAATCTTGTCTGAATATTAATGGGGATCTGAGTCCTTATTTCTATTGTAAACGGGGGGTTAGGCAAGGGGATCCATTATCCCCTTTCTTATATATTCTAGCTGCAGATTCATTGAGTAAAATATTTTCTAAGGGTAGGCTTGCTAATGTTATCCAAGGTTTAGGTCCTCAATGTGTAGACAATAGGGCCCTTACTAATTGCCACTATGCAGATGACACGATTCTTTTCTTGGCAGCTCAAGAAGACAATGTGGAAGCTGCATGGTGGGCTATGTTAGCCTTCGAATCCATTTCTGGAATAAAAGTTAATTATGACAAAACGGAGATGTTTCCTTTACATATAGATACTAAGTCAGATCTTAATCAATTGTTTAGATGCTCCTGGGGTACATTCCCAATGAAGTATTTAGGGCTTCCATTACATTATAAAAAACTGCAGATTTCTGATTGGTCCTTCCTCATAGATAAAGTAGAAAGTAGATTGCAACTTTGGAAAAGTTCTATGTTGTCAATAGGAGGTAGACTTACACTGTTGAATTCAATCCTTTCTGCTATTCCACTATATGCTCTTTCAATTTACAAAGTTCCTATTACTGTTATTAAGTTGATAGATAAAATTAGGAGAAGATTTATGTGGCAAGGTAATTCCAAGAGAAAAAAATACATCCTTTTAGATTGGTATACCTCTCGGTTAGCTAAACACTTTGGAGGGTTAGGAATTCTAGATCTTAGACAAATGAATATTTCGCTCTTACTTAAATGGTGGTGGAAACTTAAGAATAATGAATATGTTGGCCTTTGGAAAACCCTTCTCATACACAAATATATCCGAAACCGCACAGTTTATCTTTCTCCCTTTTGGTCTTCTCTAAATAAAATTAGTCATATTGGCGACATGAGCTCTTCGTATACCCCTGGCTTACAAACTCAAATTAGGTTTTGGTTAGATCAGTGGTATCAAAATTGCACCCTCTCAATCAAATATTATTCTTTATTCTCTAAATGTATTAATAAAACAGTAATGTTAGCTGATGTTACACACACTCAAGGGCAGATTTTGAAATTTAGAACCGAATTGATAGGTGTAGATTATAGGGAATGGTTAGAATTGCTTGCCATTGTTAGTGCTACTTCTTTCACTTTGCCCTACGACAAGATAGATTGGAGATGGGACAATTCAGGGAAGTTCTCAACTCACTTAATTTATACTATTCTAAATTTTGGAGGGTATCAACCAACTAATGCTATGGTCTGGTGGCAATTACCAATACCCCCTAAAATAAGGATCTTCATGTGGTTAGTTACCCACAATCTAATTCTAACCAAAGATAACCTTACTAAAAAAGGTTGGACAGGTAACACTCGGTGCCATATATGTGGTCAGCCTGAAACAGTAGATCATTTATTCTTACAATGTGATTTAGCTCAACAGGTTTGGTTTTGGTTAGGGAAAAGTCAAGAAGTAATGCACCTCTGGCACAACTGGGATAGTTTGATTCAGTTTGCTTACTCCCTTACTCTTGTGAATCGAACAGGTTTTCTAATTGTTTTAAGTGCTGTTACATGGTCTCTTTGGAAAAATAGAAATAAAATGTGTTTTAATAATGCTCCAGTTAAAACAGCTAGAACAATGATTATGCTGATAAAATCTTTATGCTTGTATTGGATAGGTATGCTGAAGAAGAAGACCAAAGAATCGGTTGAAGAGTGGCTACCCATCGTTGAGGATGTCATTCCACTTAGTCAGTTCATGCCTCTATCCATGGTAGTGCACCAACCTCCTGCTGAGGGCTCCGAGGCCACTTGATGGCAGATGAAGAAAGATTCACCATTTTGCTCTACTTATCTAGTTTACCTTAGCCCCCTCATGAGTGGCTTAGTTTTAGCTAATCTGAACTATTTTTGGACTTTAGCTCTAGTTTTATTATGGTTGCTGTATGAACTATTTGTTGTTTTTGTGGCTTGATACTATCTACTCTCAGTTGAGGTGTTTCCTGTTTGGAGGGCACACTAAGACTATTTTTGTAATTATCCAATTTCAGTAATATGAAATGGGCTTCTGCCTTTTTTTTCAAAAAAAAAAAATAATAAAAAATAACTCCACAATATTCAGTATTTAATCAGATTAATTGGAGGATAGAATGAAAAGATTAAGCAAATCAAAATTTAATTCAATTCTCTCAGATGGAGATTTGAGAGTATATATAACCATCTTTATAACGGTTGCAATAAAAAAAGAATTAGATGCCAACCAACTTCCAATTGTCACCGACGAAAGGGTGCAAATTAAATATTGAACCGTTTAATTGCAACTCGCTAACAGTTAACTTATTAACAGTATTAAACTATTAATTCATACGTTTTGAATAGTAATAATATTATTAATAACGACAAAATACTTAAATATGATAATAAGAAAATTAACAAATATATTTCAGAATTAAATAAAGATAAAATAACATTTTGAGTTTTGTGAAATTAGTTTCAACAAATGGTCCCTCATGGTCCCCCTGTCTTTTATTAAAGTTAATAAAGACACTGTAGTTCTTCAGTTTTAGATTCTTCCACCTGTTGTTATGTGAAGAAAAACCACAGGCAAAATATATATTGCTCTTTGTGCGTAAACGCTAACACAAGAAAATGCTGATGTATGTACCGCAGCGCCATTTCTGAGTACCTGATGGTATCACAGAGATTTAGTGCATCTTCTCTCAATTACATAACGAGCCCAATTTTGATATGGGCTAAACTGGGCCGGCTTATATGGAACGAAGCCCAATAATTTTGCATTTCAGATTGACATAGAAGTGACTGCCGAGTGCCGACTGGAGCATTAAACTGGCTGATTTTTTCCTTGTTTCATTATTCATTTTATAACTCTTATATCAACCTGAACTTGTGTGTACTTGCTCTTTCCTCATGGCTTCCTTTGTGAGATTATTGGAGGAAGAAGAGGAGAGAGAGAGAGAGGCAGGTGAGCATAAGAGCACGTGGAAGAAATGGATGCCTGAGATATGCATGTGGGGCACATGCATCAAGAACAGGAAATGGGAGACATTTAACAAAGTATAATTGGGTGGGTAGGTGGATCTTGGCCCAAATGTACCCCAATTATTCATTATTTCATATCATGTCTAACAATTGGAATTTATCACATGAAATCTTATAACCTTGTCCCCTTATTCTATAATCAAGAGGCAGCAATTATTTTCCTAAATTTAGTCTGGAAAGGTTGATCGCTACATCATTCTCATACAATTTTGGGGTAAAAGTTTTAACAGAGCAGTTTTAGCTTCATGCAGCGCCAGAACTATAGAATTAAAACAGTGTTGCATATAGTTAGCGCGCTGCATGAAGCCAAAACAGCTCTGTTAAAATATTTGTTTCAATTTTGGGTTAAACAATTAATTGCGCATACAATTTTCAATTTTTGAGGTTAACAACAATTAATTAGTCTGTAAAGATACAAATTTTAGACTATTTTTTACTATGAAATTTTCCATGAATGAAAACTAAATACATTATCATGCATGATTAAATAAAAAGGTGGGGGTAGCACTTTACTTATTTTATATGAATATATTGTTTTAAAATAGCTCGTGGCAGATGTAGATACTGAAACACGGATATGCATGACTAAACTTTAGAAAGGTTAGTAGCATGAAGCATGTGCATACAGTGCCAAGGCCCAAGGGTGGACAGAGCATGGTATAATTCTTTCTATGAAGAGGAGAAATAGATTATAGCTAGCATTCATTGTGGGTTCCATTTACAAATTATCTTTCTCTCTCCTCTTCATTGTGGGTTCCATTTACAAATTTTCTCTCTCTCTCTCTCTCTCTCTCTCTCCTTCTATCACTATATATAAAGCTCAAAACCTCACCGAGCTCCTCTCTCTATATCTACCCAATAATTATCTTCTAGAAAGAAAGCCATTAGAAAATCAAACACACAAATCTATTTCCCAATGGGTTCATGGGTGAATACCATAACTTCTCCTTTCAAAAAAGCTCGCACAATTATTAAATCTCCAAGAGATACCAAGGATACCCAGAAAGGTACCCTCTTTTTTTTTATCTTCTTTATTGCTTGAACATTTTTAATTTTACTCGAATTTCAATGCAATTCCTTCTCTCAAAACTTTGCAATCAAATATTTATTTTTTGGGTTTGTTAAGCATTTCTTTGTAAATTAGAAACAAGGCCTTTATATTTTGTTTAATTAAGTAACTAAGAGAAGGATTGAATTTTATAAAATTGCAGGGAATGGAAAGGATGAGAGAAGCAGAGGAATGGCATTGGAAGAGGAAGTGATGGCATGTGGATATGAAGATGTGCGAGTAATGTGGTCCATTCTTGACAAATCCAAAAATAACACACACAACAATAGTGACTAGATTTCTTTTTTCTTTTTTCTTTTTCTCTTTTTCTTTTGTTGGATCAGTTTTGAATTGAGAATTGGGCTCCACTGTAATTGAGTCCTCTCATTTCCTGATCGCAATCAATCCCCGTGGATGTGTAGGTTGTAGGATATGAATTCCATGGTGTGATTTAGTTCATTGCAGAGTTGCTTCTCTTCTATTGTCTGAATATATATATATTTTTTATTTTTATTTTTGTATTTTCGGCAATGGGTTAGATAATGTTGAGAATATATTTTGTCAAATCTATTAGAAATCTCATACTCCGCCTGTATTTAGTTTCTACAAAGTCTATCTCAAACTAAAAAAAAAAAAATGAGAAATATTTCTAATAGATTTCACGAATCAACACTAAAAAAATAATCTCTTTATGAAAATGAAACCCTCACAAATTGGAATAGTAATAGTACTAGAATGGGTGACTTTCTGAAAAGTTTTGTTCCAAGCTAAAAAAAAATTTAGGAGGATTTGTGATAGGTTTGAGGAACCGGCACTAAAAAAATAACTTCTTTATAAAAATAAAATCCTCACAAATTGGACAAGAGGAGTACTAGAATGGATGACCTTCTGAAAATGTACTAGAATGGGTGACCTTTTGGAAAGTTCATATATTTCTAATTCTGATTGAGTTTCTTTTATAACCTATTCAACTTGTTTGAAAATAAAGGCTTTTGAGTTTATTTTATTACCTATTTAACTTGTTTGAGAATAAATATTTTGAAGAATATTATAAACCTAATAAAAAAAAATGGTGTACGGATATGTTGTAGATTTTCAGGACCATAAAAATAATTATGTCAAGTTTATTAGTTTTTATATTCGTAGACATATGTATCGCATTTTTCAAAATAAAGTTTTTTTTTTGTTACAGCACACGAGTCACACCGTGACTATTCATGTACCGTGTCCAAATGTAACTGGTCACGTTTCTCACGTTTAACTATTTTTTCATAATTTAAGTTAGTTTTTTCAAGATTCACCATTTGATTAAGACCTAACGGTACTAATTACATGTGACTCGCGTGATTACGTGCCGTGACCAAAATGTCAAGGGGTGGTCACACGCGAGTCACGGCACGGAACAGTAATACTTGTCGTGTCGTTCTGTGACGGAGCCGGCTCCACCGTGCCATTTTTCTCACTCTACTAGCAACTATCAGCCAATAGTATAATAATCAAATAAAAGCTTACAAAATTTGTAATAATTTTCAAAAATGTCAACTTAAATAATAGTTTGAGAATAAAGGCTTTGAAGAAGAAAAAGAAGAAGAAAAAGAAAAAGAAGAAGTCAACTTAAATAATAGTTGTCAAAATATGTTAAATTTTTGTTTCAATTTAGTTTAATATTAATGTAATTAATGAAGGACATGGAGTTTGACTAATGACACATTATTTTACCTTTATTTTTAAATTCTAATAACTTACAAGCTAAAACATTATAATAAGTCCATAAATATGATCTTATCATATTTTCCACGCCCGAAAATTTTATGGTAATTTGAATTTATTTTTAGTCAACATCAAGAACATGTAATATATATTGACGTGCCTTTTCATATTAATTTATCAAGTTTTCATAATTCGCATGAAAACAAAATACCATGATTTTTTGCGTTATAATAGAAAAATTAATATAAATCATAGGTAGCAATTTCATTTTAAAAAATATGCTTTAGAAGTTTTGTCATAAAACATCTCAATCCCAATTGGTAATTACAACATTAATTGATATAAAATGAAGGTACATTAAGATGTTTAATGAAGATGATTTAAAATTGGTAGGTAATTACTTAATTAAGCTGTTGATGAGGACCCTTACAAGTGGGGCCAAAGCGCAGTGAGATAAAGCATACAGGGACAGGATATGCGATTAAAAAATATCAGAGTAGAACTAGGGTGTTCCTAAGTTCACCAAGGCTCTTCGTGAACTCAACTCTAAAATCTATTGAATTGATTTCAAACGACAAATTCAAACTATTGAAATTTTTCTATTTTATGAGTGATGCGTCTACATGTGAAAATTTTAAAGTTTCGAATTAATTTGGTATAAAGTCAATTGGTCAAAATTAGAAGGTTTATAAATTAGTTTTAATTTTAATGCATTTATTTTTTGGACGCCTTTTGACCGCTTGATTCTATACAAAATTAATTTTAAATTTTAAATTTTTTGCATATAGATCCATCACTCGTGAGGTAGAAGAATTTCAACAGTTTTAATTTATCGTTTGAAGCTAATCTGATAAATTTGATAGATTTTATAATGAGTGAGTCTATGGTACTATGCATATTACAATTTGGCACCGTGCTACGGCTCTATATTCGAGTTTTCAAATCCCAACGGTCGATCCGAACCGTTCATCTTGTTCTCCATATTAATATGTGTTTGGAGACCAAATTTTACATTTTTTTAAAAAAATTTACTATTTTTTTAGATTTATTGAAAATCACTTTTTTTGGATGGTCCAGAATTTTCAGATCAAGTGATTTTCTAAATATCTAAAAAAATAGTAAAAAAATTTCAAAAAATGTAAAATTTGGTCTCCAAACACATATTAATATGAAGAACAAGATGAACGGTTCGGATCAACCGTTAGGATTTGAAAATTCGAATATAGAGCCGTAGCACGGTAACAACCCGTGATATGCATAGTACCATAGACTCACTCTTTTATAATTGAGTTCACAGAAAACTAGATGAACTTACGCGGCCATTTTTATTAATATCCCTAAAAAAAATTGAAATTTTAAAAATAACCATGTCCCTAATTTTTTTTTTAAAATGCCCTGACCGCCTGGGCCCAGGGCGGCTCAAAAACCCAGTGAGGCGCCAGCCCCTGGGGCGACCCACAAGGCAAGTGAGGCGCCACACCTTGGGGCGCCCCATAAGCCAGGTGAAGCGCCACACCCCCGGGCGCCCCATATGTAATCTGATTTAAACCCATTCGTTTTCTGCCTCTGTCACTTCCCGATTTGAGAACTTCTCTCGAGGCGAGAAACTGAGTGAATAAGTATGTTTTTTAATTA
Organism: Carex rostrata; assembly: GCF_964058835.1. Lineage (NCBI taxonomy): Eukaryota > Viridiplantae > Streptophyta > Magnoliopsida > Poales > Cyperaceae > Carex > Carex rostrata. Next base: position 8,881,928 of record NC_135918.1, read on the forward strand.
TAATAATTAGTCATTACTGTTGATAATTAGTCATTACTGTAGTTAATTTTTACTGTTGCAATTACTGTAGCGTACTGTATATTTACTGTAGCAATTGCTGTACACGTACTGTAGCAAAATTGTAATTTTTTTAACTTTTTTTTAATTATTTTTCAATTAGTCATTTATTACTGTACCCATTATTATGTCATGTAATACTTGTAAATATTTTTTTAAAATGTAGTTTGTTAAAGAAGAGATGTTAGTTGCACTGTATGTCGGCGGCAAGCTAGAAAGGGATGAAGATGGCGTGCATTACACGAAAGAAGTCGCATTTGGCTTCGAGATTAATGAAAATACCACATTTGAGGAACTGAAGCAGCTAATATACGAAAAAACATCTGTAAACCCCAACAGGTATGAAATAGAATTGGCTACACGGATTGACAACTCACGTGGGGGGGTAGACCTTACTTTGTTAAGTTTCCAATAACAGATGCCAATTTGTGGAGAGTGTATACTCAATTTGTAGCTTGTGGGGTCCCGGTAATAGACATATATTCGAAGAGGGTTCCTCGAACGAGGGCCGGACCTTCAAGTTCGGCTGGGGCTGGACCTTCAGGTTATGACAATTCGGGTTATGACAACCCGGGGTACCACCAGCACTCCCCTTGTGACAATCAGGGGTACCATCAGCACTCCCCTTATGACAACCAAGGGTACCACCAGCACTCCCCTTATGACCACCAGGAGTACCACCAGCAATCCCCTTATGACAACCAGGGATATCACCAGCACTCCCCTTATGATAGCCAGAGGTACCACAGCCCCGATTATGACAACCAGGGGTACCACAACTCCCCAGAAAATACTGAAGAGTTACCACCACCACCCAGACAGACACCCATAATCCCTAGATTTCCAACTATGCCAGAGTCAGGACCGGTACCCGTTAATCGAACTGATATTGATGTTGATGCTATTGATGTCATACCAGAAAGAGAAATGGAAACGGGGGATGAATACCAAGGGGTTTGGGAAGCTGATGACTTATCAGATGGTGATGCAAATGTACCAGGTTTATCCAGGACAGAAAAATTCCCGATTACAGGTCGGGGAAGTAAGCATCCAGTCGCCACATTCAACGACACCACAGCTTTCGAAGAGGCAGACATTAGGTTCTTTGGTCCTCGTGTTGAATACAATAAAGAACTTGCCGCAGGGCAACTTTATACCAACATAGATGAACTTGTAAAGAAAATCAATGAGACTCATGTTCACGGAAACTGGGAATGTATAATACACAAAAGGGACCGAACAAGGTTAGTTGTGCTGTGTAAAACTCACCCGCGCTGCGAGTTCCGCCTTTTTGCAACCCCTGCGGGTTCAGGGGAAGCATGGATGATTAAGAAGTGTGAACCAGCTCATACATGCAAGTCTGCGTCCACAAGGACAGACCATGCGCAGCTGACGGCATCACTAATTGCCGATGCAATTGAGAAGGACATTAAGTTGGATCCATCGATGAGCATCAAGGCGGTGGCTATGACCATCAGACACAAATACAAATATGTAATCCCAAAATACAACAGGCTGTGGAGAGGTCGTGAACTTGCCATCTGCAGGATATTCGGTAGTTGGAAGGATTCATATGGCTATCTGGCACCATTGCTCTAGGCCATGGCAAGTACAAATGTCGGCACCGTATATGAGCGATGGCATGGCCCTTTTTTTTGATAAAGACGGAGTACTAATAGAGGGAGCTCAACAATTCAAGGGCATAGCATGGGCTTTCGGTGCTTGTATCCAGGCTGTGCCATACATCAGACCCGTTATCAGCATTGATGCATGCTTCATGTCTGGCCGTTACGAGGGGAGGCTACTGATAGCATGCGCATATGATGCTGAGAACCAGCTGTTGCCTTTGGCGTTTGCAATTGTTCATAAAGAGGACGGTGAGAACTGGGGATTCTTTATGCAGTTTTTAAGAAGACGGGTGATTGGGGAAGGGAAGTTTTTCTGCGTGATATCAGACCAGCACAAAGGAATAAAATATGTTTTCGATCGTGAAGATTACGGTTGGTCAACACGTACTGGCCAGTGTGTGCACAGGTTGTGTATGCAACACGTTACGGAGAACCTTTCCAAGGCAACCAGGGGCGACGAGTGGGTTCAACGAACATTTAGATGAAATTGTAGAAAGAAAAAGCCGAGAAGGGTGGTAGAGATGACTAGCAGTTTTGCAAAGGTACATGTATTTCAATTGTTTACATATATTATTGTATTTTAAGAGAACGATTTTTTCAGTACAATTGTTTACTTACATTATTCTATTTCCTTATTTTTTGTGTAGTACATGCCAAAGGCAAATCTCTACCTAATGAAGGTGGGCAAAAATAATCTCCGAGATGTCAACGAAGATCCAGCATACGAGAAAATATATCAATCCCATGATGAAGGTTGGCGTTGGGGAATTATGACAACCAACGGGTCCGAGTCGCTGAATGCAGTATTCAAGCAGAGCCGGATGTTGCCTGTGGCTGCAATTGTAGAGGACACATTCTACAAGTTAAATGCCTGGTTTCAGGAACGGCGTGCTAAGGCCACAGAATTAATAAGGATGAACCGGTCATTTTCAACAAGGGTGGAGGAGAAACTAAGACGACATAGGGACAAAGGTGCAACTATGACCGTTATCCCGATGGGTAATGATGGAACAGAATTCGAAGTGCAAAATCCAAATGAGTACGTTCCTACTAGCCATAAACCAGATGGGAGTATGGCGTTTGTCAAGAGGGCTTGCAAGTACGTGGTTAAATTCAGAGATGCCAGGGCGGTAACCTGTACATGCCAGGGACCCAAACTAAGTCACATACCCTGCAGTCACGTGATGGCGGTATGCCGAGTGAGGAACTACTGCGAGGATCACTATGTTGCTGACATGTACCGTACCGATTACCTTGCTTTCACTTGGGGTGGATCTTTCCATTCTTATCCCGATCAGCATGAGTGGCCTGCATATGTCGGTGATAGAATACTCCCTTCAGAAGGATGGATAAGAAAGGGGAGGAGGAGACACAAGCGTATTGTAATGACCATGGACGAGATGGGTGGTAGGCGACCGTCGGGAAATCGGGCTCGCCGTTCTGTTTCTGACAGGCGCACGACAGGTATGTAGCATTGTACGAAATTCATTTATGATTTTATTATATTACTAACTGAATTGTATTCTTATTTTCAGATGCCATAAACGCGCACAACGAAAGAGAAAATGCTAGAGTTGTTGCTGAAGCAACTGGTAGAACACAACCCCCCTTCTCCGAGCCAATTATCTAGTTGCCAAGCCTCTACAAGTAATGCCACACCTGCAACTCGTACCAGTACAACTAGTCGTTTGTTAGGTTTATTGAGATGTCGTGGTAGGGGCAGATAAACTTGCTATTTTGCTTGTGTGAACTTTTTTGTTTATTGTAATATGTTTATGACTGTAGTATTTTGACTATGGGACTGCTGTATTACATTGGCGCGCATTATGTTGACATTATGTTTTATTATTTTATGTTCATGTTGGTATTATGTTGTTTGCACTTTACATTTCTTTATTATAACACAGTTTAATAATACAATTAAAGTTCAACAATATAATTAAAAGCGTAACAGTACACTTCAAGTAATTACATTAGTATTTTGCTTATGCGAATTGATTTATTTGGTTTGAACTATGTTATGAACTTTAATTGCGCTTTTGATTGTACTGTTGAACTTTTTATTGTTGAACTATGTTAAACTATTTTTAGAACTATATATGTATATCTGTATATGTGTATATGTGTATGTGTATGTATATATATATATATGTGTATATGTGTATATTATACATATAGTTCACCAAAAAAATAAAAATAAAAAAAATCAAAGTTATAAAAATTTACGACATCACTCCGTAAATATATCAAATATTTTATTTTTTGGCATACACATACACATACACATATACATAAACCCTAAACCCTAAACTTTTTTCACAAAATTATTCAAATCAAAATACAAAGATTTCTCTAAAAAAAAAAAAAAAAAAAATGAGGCGCCCGGGGAGCTGGCGCCTCACTAGCCTTATAGGGCGTCCCATGGAGAATTTTGGGCCGCCCTAGACCCAGGCGGTCAAGACATATTTAAAAAAAAAATTGGGAGCAGGGACATTTTTAAAATTTCAAATTTTTTTAGGGATATTAATAAAAATGGCCGGAACTTACGAGACTCTAGTTCTACTCAAATATCACAAGTCCTTGCCTCCTTGGTAATCAAAAGTCGGAGCATATGGTTGGGATTCATAATTTCAAAAACAAAATATCTTCTTCTATACGTGTCAAAAGTTGTGGCCCGCAGAGCACCGTACTATGTGGCATAAGATGAGGCTTCGTTTCACACAACTATTAGCTACTAACTGCTAGTCTGACAAGTAGACAATTATATCCATGTACCACATGCCTTTTGTTACATTATTATATTATTATTATATAAAGACAAATAAGTTTTGCCACCTTGTCTTAAAATACAATTTGTTTTAAATTTTTTTTTTATAGTAATCATAACAAAGTCCAAATTAAATACAAAAAGTTTGTATTTATTGTAACAAACATTTTCTTTATCAAGTATAAATATTTTTCGGAAAAAATTATCAACATATTTGGAGTATAAATATAGGAGTAGACCCAGATTGTTCTTAAGCTCACCTTTTATTTGGTGAGCGTAATTCTAAAAAATTTATGAAAGTGATTTTATATAGTGAATTTGAATTGTTAAAAACTGATCTATTTCACGAGTGAAGCATCTCCATGTCAAATTTATAAATGTTTCGAATTAATTTAGTATAAAGTGAAGCGGTAATAAAAAGTGGTTATAAGTTAATTTTAATATATTTATTTTTCTTATCAATTTTTGACAACTTGATTTCATACTAAATTAACTTGAAAATTATAAATTAACTTGTAAAGTATATCAATTTCAATAAACGAGAACAAGAATGAAAATTTTTGAATGGCAGAAATACTATGCGCATGGGCTGATTTTCATAAAGTTAAGTAATTTTTTTTTTCACGCACACAGTAATTAACCGAACAGACTCTAAATAAAATTCATCATTTGAAGTCAATATAATAAATTATAAAATTAAGTTCACCAAAATTTTGTGAGCTTAAAAACACTCATAGACTCACAGTTATAGTCAAATAAGAGTTGCATAGAATACGTACAGGTGGCACCTCTTTATACTATATTTAATATAATGATAAAATATCATGTGTGTGCTGGATAAGCTCAACAATCGACATTCCATCTCCACCTTTGCAGTAATATAACCGTACAAGAACTGATATTTACCTGCTCATCTTCATCACTCCTCTCTCTCTCTCTCTCTCTCTCTCTTTTACTTTTGAACCAGAACCTTTTGTTTTTAGCAGTGATGTAAATAACTGTGTGATTGTCGACAGATAAAATATCACCAAATAATTAATTAAAAATAGTCAAGGATAATAAGTTATAATCGGAAATAATCGGTTTTTTAAACACCGCCAATGACAGTTTGATCACTGTTAATGACTAATTGATTGATTAATCACTTTAAACATATGTTTTTTACAACACTGGTTTTTAGAAGTCGTCGTGAAAATGCAAGATATTTATTATAAAAAAATTACACTGATAATTTCTGTCAGGATAATTTTCGTACTGTTATTTTAAAAACAAATATTTTTTCCATAACACTAATTATCTATGATGAGAACAATAAAATTATGTACGTGAGAATATATGTAGAGTAATATATATAAAAAAAAATATTTGTATCATCTTAAATTGTTTATAGCACTTAGCCACATCAAATGCACTTACAATTGAGATGAATGAAGCCAAGATATATGAACCGTCTGATCAAAATAAATAAGGAAATAAAAGAAGATCAAACGGTTAATAAGGCGAAAATATTATTCTAACATGGCACGATTTAGTTGGCCTTTTTTTTTCTATTGATTTGTTTTAAGATTGCAGATGAAATTTTTTTGTGTATGAAGAAAAACAAAAATAAAATCATCATTCAGAATTGAAATTAAAATAATTTAAAAACAATAAGAATCGTATACAGAAAATCTGACCTCAATAATTGAGCTCGAAATTCGACTTTCAAGATATGGTCCATCGTTTTTTTTAGCCAAATCAGACTCCATCGTTCATTTTCAAAATTTATATACTTATATATAATTTTATATAGTTTAAAGTAAAATATTATATATACTGTAAAATAGATCACATACTCACATAAAATTTATGTAATTGATCTTCATTGCTTCAATGTCTAACATTGTCTCTGACCCCAAACTTAAAATCTTGATTAGGAGGTTATATATAATTTTATATATAATTTAGAGTAAAATAATATGTGCACTGTAAACTTACTTACATAAAAAAAACATTATATGATTGGTTTTCAATATGTATTAATCCCGTGATTTGAAAGTCTAGTTCCGTTTCCGATTCCGATTCCAATTATAGAGTTGATCATGAGGTTATACATAATTTTATATATATAGTTTAGAATAAGATGTTATGTCAACCATAAAATTGATTCCATACTCACATGACAATTTTATATGATTCACTCTCAACCATTGTTGTAAAAAACGTCTGTTTAGACTGATTAATCGACCGATTTGTTATTGACAATAACCAAACTGTTACAAAATTTTCCGATTAATTGACCAATTATTTTCAATTATAACTAATTATTCTTAATTATTCTCGATTAATCGTTTAACAGTACCCTGTACACAGGGGCGGAACCAAGGGGGTGAGAGGGGGGGCCCCCATAAAATCAGGATGTTGCTTATATATATAGTCTAAGCACTCATTTTCATATAGTTTTTTTTACATATGCATACCGATTGACACCCCCCCTCCCAAATTCAAATCCTGATTCCTCCCCTGCCTGTACATCATTATTATTAGACCGCATACCGTTATTTACAATACTCCATCTGATTCAAATAACTTAGAAAGTATAGACTCCCCTTGAATCCAATCATAGAGTCGATCATGAGATCGTTGGTCCCTGCTGTCACAAGCTTAACCGACCATCACACACACAGCCAACAGGCAACAGCACCAATCAATTATATATACAGGGTTGCGCCAATTTGTTTTGTTTTTTTTTTGGTGTACGTGTCGGAACTTGGAAGTTATAAACAATTGTTTGTCTATCTAGTATCTATGAACAATTTGGCGTCACGTAACTAGAATTTGAACTTGAGAAGCTAATTAAACATTATATGTTGTGAAACTAAAATGAATACATTATGATATGTGTTGGACTTTAAGATTTGAATAAACTAAAATGAATACATTTGTCTTTCTACGAACAATTTGGCCCTTTAACTTTATAAAAAAAATGGACCTCTTTGTAAAAATTTTCTATAGAATATGTCTACCAAACAACATTTACTTTCAAGAGCGAGGACCTTGTTTTGGCTTTTTAAAATATATATAAAAAATGTATTTACAAAATATCTGACTACATAAAAACACATTTTGCAAAATGCGAAAATATTACTCACATTCAGGAGCGATACAAGTATAATGAATATAGTTAATTGATCTCCAATGTTTTAAAAAAAAAATCCAATATCTATATATGATTTTCTATATAATTTAGAATACAGTTGTCTTTCTACGAACAATTTGGCCCTTTGAAACTTTTGTAAAAAAAAATACCTCTTTGTAAAAACTTCTTTATAAAACATATCTACCAAACAATATTTACTTTCAAAGGACGAGGACATTGTTTTCACTTTTTAAAATATAATATAAAAAATGTTTTTACAAAATATCTGACGGTAGAAAAAACACATCTTGCAAAAGGCGAAAATATTACTCACATTCAGATGACGAGGCAAGTACAATGAATAGAGCAATTGATCTCTAATATATTGTTTTATTTTTTTTAATATCTATATATGATTTTCTATAGAATAATTATATTTATCCCTACACTTATATCCTCCTCTATCCCCACAACTATAATTTAGAAAGTTTGTACTATGATCCCCATTAAGTATTTAAACACTTTTAAAATTAGAAGGTCCACGTTAAATAAGAAAGGTGATAATTATTTAAATGTTGTACTATGATCCCCACGAATTATTTATTTATACAAAAAATATTTATTACGATAAATGTGTACAAGGTGATTATTGAAGTATTTTTAATATAGGTATAAATACTCTAGTGTATAATTATAAATACTTATAATACTTGATATTAATACTTTCATATGTCAGTCAGTGTCATATGTAAAAAATACTTTCAAGTATAGAGATAAATACCTGCATGAAGAGGTATAAATACTTGTGTGAGGACAAGCCCAAAAGTATGTCATTATGGATTTTATTTGAAAGAGAAAATTACGTAGAAAACGTTCGTGATTTTAGATTCGTAAAATTCCTCATAGATCGTCAGTAATGTTGACGAGATTGAATTAAGAAAAAAAATCCACCTCTAAAAACGTGTATGGTACTCCCATGCAATTTGAGATTTGGATGGAGAGATAATTATTTATGTAAAAATTATTCACCTTACAGGTCTAAATACTTATGTGCATGGAGATTAATATTTTAGAAAAAAAAACAGTGCTAGAACTTTTGTGGTTCCCAAACCAGTTATGGAAGTTAAGTGGGAGAATAAATGGGGGATGGAGATACGGAAACAATTATCATGATCCATATAATTTAAAATAAAATATTATAAATATTATAAATTTCATTCCCATTCTCAACATAAAAAATTTATATAATTAATTTGACTCTTATAATTCGAAAATATAAAAGCGTTCCTCATATCATAGATGTTCCAAGAAAACAAAAACAATGTGCTTGTAATACAAGTTCAATCCATAGATTATATTTTGTCTTTTTTAGACTGGAATACAAGCTCAATCCTGCAAATTTCTGACACGTCATACTGTGAGTCTCCACTGGGACTCCATTTTGTTCCCTCTCTCAATGCATGTATTTTTAAACGAATCGACAAATTTTAGATTAAATGATTCAGTTTATTGGATTATATGATGGTTAGGTTGGATTGAATTTTTGAATTACTTCAATTTTCTATAATTGATTTGATTTAATCTCACTTATTTCAATTCGACTGGTCACTGGTGTATATTTTGATACTTAATTATACAAGTATTAAATATATTTTACTATTTGTGCATGTATTTTTTATTTGAATGTTATTCGGTTGACAAGTTTAATTCGACTAGTTCGATTAAATTTTTGAAAACCAAATAAATTTTTATTCGACTATTTTTAACCAAACTGAGAGTTCAAACACCCCTTGACATTGTTATTACTTCACAAATGAGTCCTTGGTGGAATCGGGTTCGGGCACGGGCAACTGTTGCCCGTATGCAATATTGGTTAGATTAAAGGTCTCCAAAGAAAAAAGAAAGAACAAAATGAAAAAAAAAAAACTCTTTATATTTAAAATTAACACAAAATTCCCTTTACAATTTACTTTGAGCAATACTCTCGAGCTTATTCTCGTTCCCATTTCTTTAAGAATATTGGTTTTTATTACGCGGTTTGTGCGGCCTCCTTGTCTTTTAATTCCTTTTTTCTGGATTGCTTATCATCCTCTTGCTTCTTCACCATTAATGGTTGGAACTACAAAAGTATTAAAGTACAATAAATTTAATCCATAGTTTTCATGTTTTATGATCTCAATTTGGACTATACTAACTTTAATTTTAACCATTGCATGTACATGTAAGGTGCTGTTCTTGTACCATTCATACACCAAGGATGAATCGCAAGCTTTACCAAACCACCCTCACAGGTCCATTTCAGTACCGATTACCATACCATTTATCACAGATAGATTTCTGGACCAGTTGGTACTCGGTTTTCAACATTGCAATTGAACCCCACAACTCGGAAAAAAAAAAGGTAATGTTTGACCCAAACCAGGTAATACTAACAGAGACATATCCTTTGTATTAAAATTTGTACCAGTGCTATGTATTTCTGAGAGCTGGGAAAAGATGCTTGCATCAAATAATACCTGATAAACAGCGTAAATAACATTTCTCCGAATCTGCGCCATCATATCCAGAAATAGATTATACCCTTCAAGCTTGTACTCAATAAGTGGGTCCCGCTGTGCATAGCCTCTCAAACCCACAGCTTGTTGCACGAATTTCAGAGCTTGTAAATGTTCTTTCCACAATTTATCAATATTGCTCAAGATCAGGAATCTCTCAGCCTCTCTCATCAAACCAGGTGCCTGTTTCTCAATGATCTCCTGAAAATAAAAATTATAAATACCTTTTCAGAATGGCAAGGAAAAAGTATTTCCAAAAAAAACATTGAATTACAGTCAAGGACTTACAGTTTTCTGAAAGTATGCTTCCCGCCCCCTGAGACGAAGGTACTGTTGTAATTCCTCGTATGTTGAGCACTTAGATGTGATCAACTCAGGCGTCAGGTCATTTAATAGATAGCAATACCTTAATACAATAATGTTCATTCATCACAAGACAGTCCATGATAATAAACTGAATGAATATTAATATTAAATTATGGAATTGGTAAGGTGATGCAGGAGCAAAATCAGAAAATATATTTACTAGCTACCATCCGATTAAGAAGATTCATTTCAGCCAGAAAAATCAGAAAAATGTAATATTTTCTATTTAGATTTTTATTTATTAATTTTGCCTCTGGACAGCAGCTCCCTGCTGTTAAATATATGTTTTAGTAATTTAAAATATTTGTGTAATATGTTACCAAATATTAGCAACTTTCCTTCCTAATTTATGCATTGAGTAATAGCTATATAACCTGGCTTGTGGGTGAGAAAAGACAACAATTTTTCTGGATATTTTTCTATAAAATTATAGAGAGACAATTCTCCCTTTATTTTGGTGTTCTCTGAATTTTAATCTCTGAAGATTATTGGTATCACACGCTTATAGAACAATCTTCCGTTCTGTGCGGCATCATAAGGTTTTCAATTTTCTTTTACAGCAATACTAAGAACAGGATCGACTAGAATTCAGGTCCTTTTACAACTTCAAACAGAACCATTGCTAAATGTCCGGGGTTGATTTAAGTCTTACCTTCATCCTAAACTGACATAACAAATTAAAATCAAGCTAGCATATATGTTATAGAGGAAAGAGTCTGAAAGATTGCAATACCATTCGACTCTTTTTCGATCTTCTGTGGATGCTAACTAAAGACACAAATCAATCCCAAATGTTAGCAATGATTCCTTTCAGGTTTCAACAATGATCCTAAAGTTAGCAGTGACTCAATTCTTCTGTAAACAAATTGAAATCCTTGCCAGTTCTCTAATTTTTATATTTAGACTTACCCAAATAAGAAAGAAAAAACTGATTTGTCAGTGTAATAAAACTTACTGTTGAAGTTTTGCAATCAGCTTCTCTAGATCCCAGTTTTCTCTGGGTGTATCAATACCAATATTTGCCTAGCTTGCAAAAAAAAAAAAATATTCTTTTTAGGCAAGAAATATACGTGCCGAAAAACACACAAGGGAAAAAAAGAAAAGAAAAAACCATACAATCCTCATTACAAAACCATAATAATCCTAGATGTCCGTTTGTTTTATATTCTTAAATAAAGAAATTTTAAAATAAATAAGTAAACAAATCCCTGACTTCAGAAAGACATTGTAGTTTCCTTCTCTTTCAAATATTTGCACAAAAGAAAAGTCTGCTTGATTACATAGTTTTGAGACAATCTTTATGTTTTCTAAGAGTATCCAAGCATGCTTCCTACAATTTTATATTTTATACATCATTCATGACATTTTACGTATTATTTACCTCTAGAATGTCATCCATGGTAAGCTCTGCATATTCAACAATAAGAGATTGGAGACTGTCAGAGACAAGAGCCTGCCTCCGCTCAGCATAGACACGGTCTCTTTGGCTGTTCAAAACCTCATCAAATTCAAATAGCTGCTTTCTGATGTCAAAGAAGTAATTCTCAACTTTTCTCTGGGCCTCATCCAGGGCTTTTGTCAGCATCTGTGATTCTATTGGCAGATCTTCTACTCTAAAAGCGCGCATTAGACCCTGCATAGTTAATAAATTAAATATTGTGTACCATTCTATTCTCCCTGTGTGTGTTTCGTGTGTGTGACTTTGTTCTATGACTCATTATTACTTTCCATGATGATTGACAGATTATATACAACTGACCATATCTACAGTGCTACCTAGGTTGTACTGATATGCTGAAGTAGGGGTGACAACCAGTCTGATCAGGTTGGTAATATTTTAATAAAATCAGGCCAGGTCTAACCCAACCCATCACAAGGTAAAAAGAACTGCAGCACAATCTCAACCTAAAGGAACACGTCAGACTCAATTAATTATTGGGACAGGTCTGCTTAGTTTTCAACAGGTCCACATTGTCAATTAAGCAAGCATCTGATACTCGTTAGAGATTTCTTTTTCTCATTTATTTATGGATAAATTGGGAAGAAGTTACAATTAAGCATTGATGAGTCAGGATGGACCCCACCCGATACACCAGCAGATTAATAAGCTTCCAACCCAATCAACTAACCTAATCGGACAGCCTTAACCAGCCAGGTGAATATATTGAGGCTTAATTTAGATCGATTGCACACATGTAAACAAATACATAGAGGAGAGGGAAACAAACCTGAATGCGGTCTCCACCGAAGATACGGAAGATGTTATCCTCAAGGCTAAGGAAAAAACGAGAGCTTCCAGGGTCTCCTTGCCTACCGCTTCTACCTCGAAGCTTTGCACAACAACCAAAAAGCAAACTATTAATGGAATATTTCTATAAATTAGTTTTTAATTAATATATCTGCCTCAAATTCTCTAAATTACTACCTGATTATCAATCCGGCGTGACTCATGCCGCTCTGTTCCAACCACATGGAGACCACCTGCTTCAATTACCTTGCAAAAACAAAAATAAAAATAAAAAGAAGCAATTTATATTAACTTTTACTCTAAATGAAAACATATTAACTTTAGAAGGAGATCAAATGGAACAGTTACCTTCTTTTTCTCCTCTTCAGTGTATACTTTGTATTCTTGCACAATTTTTGTAAAGGCATCCCTCAGCTTTGCAATCACCTCATCTCGTGTGGGCCCCTTACATATGAAATAGACTCATCAAACCTACTCCTCTTACTTCCAATATATCTTTTTAGTATTTCAGTGCTTTGTAAGGTATGTGTGACGAGTCCTGTGTTTTGTAGGGGACTGTACAATTGTTTTGCATATTTACTTTTGCGATATCCAGGCACAGAGATATGATCGTAACAGAGTGTGATATATACCTTTTCACAAGAATACGAGAGGCGGTCTTCTGCTTCAAGCTCAGTCAAAGATGCCTTACCCCATGATTTTACTGCATTTTCTACTGCATCTTCGGCTATCAACAAAGTATCTTTAGATAGATCACATGGGAACAAGCTTTCATTCACCTAAAAAAAGTGACATGTGGAATATGTAATGTACGAACTTTGGTCTTTACAAAAAGTTCTTATGATGAAAAGGTTGATCTAAGGTACACATACCTTCCAAGACCTTTTTTCCAAAAGTTTCTTCGGGGACACATCCGCTGTATCAAAAGGTTTCACCACTCTGTATCAAATTTGTTTGAAATTCAGTTTTGTGCTAATATAAATTTGGGAGGAAAATATGCAAAAGCAAACTTCCTAAATGTCGTCAGATTTCAGCTGTTAATTCAAGGTTACCAATATAAAGACAACAATGGCAAAAGTAACAGGAATTTAAAGTTACTAAATGGTGCATTTGAAAATTACAAGAAAAGTCCTTCAATTTTGTACGGTCCATGAACTAATTTCTCATATTGAAGATCCAATTTAACAGTCACGGGCTATTTTTTACCTCTTTGCAAATAATGGTAAGACTTATAATTCCTTCAAATGTAAGGATGCTTTTGTAAATAGTTTTATCTAAAAGAAGACTGCACCTAGGCATCAAAATCTCTCGAAGCTTTAACCTTGCCATGAACTCAGCATTGCCACCAAGTATAATATCTGTACCGCGGCCTGCCATATTTGTTGCTATTGTCACTGCACCCACACGCCCACTTTGTGCCACTATTTCTGCCTCCCTCTCCACATTCTCAGGTTTTGCATTTAACACCTTCAATTTTTTATAACATTTTGATAAGCTATTGAAAGCCAAAGGCACCAATAAATCAAATAAAGAAAGAAGAAAAGAAAAGAACAGATGGTAACTCACCTCATGATAAAAAAATAAAAATAAAAAGAGAGAGAGAGAGACGGTAAATGGGTAACTTGCCTCATGCGGAATTCCTGCTTCAAGCAATTGTTCTGACAAGACTTCACTCTGTTCAACGCTTGTCGTGCCAACAAGCACTGGTCGACCTGCCTTATTCATTCTGGCAATTTCCACAACTGCTGCGCGCCATTTACCAATTGTTGCTCTGAAAACCACATCCGACTCATCCTGTCAAGGTAAAAAATTACTAACCAATATTACCTAAAAATCCTACAAAGGACTGTAAATATTTGCACAAGATGAAATGTATGCGTCAATTAATCTGAAAATAACCCCAAATAAAATATAAAATTTAGCCTCATTTCAACCAAATTGAAAATATAATTAATACAAGATGTACCTTACGGATCATGGGCTTGTTAGTGGGAACCACTGTGACCTTCAGCTTGTAAATGCTCTCGAACTCGGTGCTCTCGGTTGCGGCTGTGCCGGTCATCCCACACAGCTTTGGGAACTGGAGGAAGAAGTTCTGATAACTAATGGAGGCAAGAGTGATAGTCTCGTTTTGGATTGGGAGGTTCTCCTTGGCCTCAACAGCCTGGTGAAGGCCATCGCTCCACCGCCTCCCCTGCATAACACGGCCAGTGAACTCATCAACGATCAACACCTCCTTGCCCCTGACAATGTAGTTAACATCCCTCAGGAAAAGCTCCTTGGCCTTTATTGCATTTAATACAAAGGAGGCCCACTGCTCTCTCGGATCGTAGAGATCCTTTATGTCCAGTATTTCTTCAGCATCTTCATATCCCTGCTCTGTTAGAAGTACAGTCTTTTGCTTCTCATCCACCTGATATATGCATATGACACTGTCAGATAATATTAGGGGGTTTATGAACCGATATTTCCAGGAATTTGCAAATAATTTGATATATATCTCGGTCTCAGCTTATGCAAATATGTGTCTTCAAGACAACGGATTTGCACTGCAATTGTTATCTCAGCACATAGGGAAAAAAGTTTTACTATTGACAACATTGCGCCTAATCACAATCACATGTCTGCCAACTAAAGTTTGTTTTAAAAATTAAATTCCATGCAACTATGTGTATTTGTTGGGCCCCAAGACTACTAGATATCAAGAGATTTGGTGTTGTTACAGCAGGTCTATTTGTTTGATTTGAGCTCAATTTTGATCATCCTTAGTTATTTGCAAATAACCCAAAAAATGTTGGGTGCCTGGATTTGAATTTGCAAAACCCAGAAAATGTTGGGCATTAGTCGAATATACAGAAACTTTGGGTATCATTTGAGGGTATTGCAAAACATTTATTGTGGGGCGGGCATTTAAAGGTAAACAAGAAATGAGTGGTTCTTGGCATTGTACTGTGTAATGGATATCTCTTTCAAAAGCCGATGCTATCTTGGCCGCCTTGTAGTACTTATCACTCGGCTTTTCAGCAAGCCCGGATATAATAAGAGGCGTCCTTGCTTCGTCTATCAGAATTGAATCTACTTCATCTATCACACAGTAATTGAAATCCCTGAGAACTAGGTCATCAACAGTCTGGAAAAAAATAAATAGATAATTGATTGATCAATAAAATAAGTAATTACACATATAAACAATGGTCTATATAAATATGAGGTATTGATTAGGCCAATCTGCATACTCACCATTGCCAAATTGTCCCTTAAAAAATCAAAACCGAGCTCACTATTTGTGACATACGTAATATCACATGCATAGTTCTCTCTCCTCTGTTCGCTTGTCATATTCTCTGTTCATCATAAAAAATTAACATGAATGTAGCGGCTCAGAATTAGAATAAAATCAGGGGCCAAATTGTAAGAGTGAGGCCGGGACATACATACGTTGGATGAGACCAACTTGGAGCCCCAGAAATCGAGGCACCTGGCCAACCCACTCACAGTCACGTCTTGCCAGGTAATCATTTACCGTTACAATATGCACTCCTTTTCCCGAAAGTGCATTCAAATATGCAGGTAAAATAGCAACTAAGGTTTTCCCTTCTCCTGTTTTCATCTCTGCTATTTCTCCTTTGTGAAGCACCATCCCACCTACAAATGCAAATAGAACAAAGTTCTACATTTATTTTATTTTTACTTACTGTTTATCAGTTTTTTTTTTTTTTCTTTCTGACAAAGCTTACCATTTCTAACATGTGCAACTAGTCCCCAACATACTGTTTGATTTTCTCACAAATAACACATTACTATTACACTGCACTGCTTAGTCATAGTCGGCAGCTTTTGACTCCACCTTAATTTTAACAGTGGAGTGTGCGTAGGGGTGCAAACGGATCGGATAGTGGTAAAACCATATCACTATCTGTTTTTATTTTTCGGATACGGATCGGATATTAGACGGATACGGAAATCCGCTTTCTATAATAGTGAATAACATAATTTTTTTCATAATATATATTAAACTATATAGTATATATCTATTATTCGAATACGGATAATTAAAATTTAAAACCATATCTGTATCCGTATCTGCACGGATATCCGAATATCGGATATCAGATATTCGTATCTAATTTTCGAATACGGATTCGGATACAGTCGGTTAATATTTGACCCGTTTGCACCCCTAGCTATGCTCAACTCAACTGAACCAAAAAAAAAAAAAGATGCTGGGCACTGTTTTCAAATATGGTAGAAGATTGGTTCTAGTTAACAAAGTGTATGACAGATAGAGAGAAACATGTACCAATTAATTGTACATCGAAAGGCCGAAGACCTAATACTCTCTTTGAAGCCTCTCTTACTACAGAAAATGCTTCCTTCACAAAAAAGGAAATGGAGTAACACAGATTATGCACCTAGATTTGAATAAGGGAACAAAAAAGAAAACCAGCAACTGATAGTGATACTCACAGGTAGGAGGGATTCTAGCGACTCATTATTTTGAGCTCTCTCCTTCAACACTGTTGTTCTTTCTCTGAGTTCTGAATCTGACAAATTAGAGATTTCTGATTCCATCCCATTTATCAGTTTGACTGTTTCTGAGTACTTCTTCCTCGTTCCTTCTCCAGTGTCAGTACCTTTGAAGAGACCACCAATCAATCCGCCTAAGGAAGCTCTTACAATCCCTTTATTACGCCTTCTAGATGAAAAGGTTCTCAACTTTTGCGACTTTTTCGAGGAAATATTGCCTCCCAGTTCAGGCTTTTTGATGAATTGTGGTTGTGAGAAGAGAAATCTTTGAGGGGTTATGGAAGGAAGCTTGGAAATGGAGGAGGGAAGTGAGGGTGCAGCTGCCATTAATGGCTTCCGCTAAAGAGACTTGAGGTAATTTTTGATGATTTTGTGAGGCTTTTTTGGAATAATTTGTTTGCGTTCTTCTCTTTTTTTCTCTGAGAAAAACTTGGAGGGAAAAGAAAAAGAAAAAGAAAAAGAAAAAAGAGAATAACTAGATAAGGCTGTGGTTTTACAGTTCCGTCCTCCGGAATATTTTATTTTAAATTACAAAAATTGAAATCAAATTTCTAAAGAAATAACAAGTAAAATTCGGATTTCAGAAAGGTCCAAATATAAAATTCATATATTTTTTCTGACATCCTAAAATTTACAAAAGCGGTCTGAAGATTACATACTTGTCCTCTTAATTTTCAAATATGATTTTAATATAACAACAAATACTATAAATAAACATATGAATTCTATAACGACGCAAATAATGTTACCAGCTTCCTATTTTATAATATATCAAATAATGTTTTGTTTAGTTGCTAATAATAGAATCAAATTCTCATTATTTGCAAAATCATAAAGTGAAGACAAAGTAACAAATAGAAGAGAGAGCACCTATTTTTTTCACCGTAGAAAAAAAAAATAGCTCCAACTTGATGTTTCTTTTTTCCATCAATTTATACTAGATCGAAAAAAAAATCCAATTCCATTTATACTAGTTATGTTTCTTAAATAATATAATTTTGGTTCCATCCGAAAAATTATTAATTTTACATTGTATTTTTTCGACACAGTCCTCAGAAGCATTAAATTTAAAACTACTTAAAACTTAGGGTTTTTCTTAGCACTTGAATTGACACACAAAGACAATGCAAGCATAAAATTGGAGTCACAATTAGTGATCTATAATATGTTTAGATGGTTGAAAAGATAGTCCAACTTAAAACAAGTAAACCGCAATATCAATTTGGACGAGGATCAATTGAGAACTAATTGTTTTGTTGTCTCAAAAATCATCATAAAATTAAGGGGAGTGCTATATTGAGGGCAACTATTTAGATTTTGAGAGCTATTGCTTGTAAATCTCTGATTTACCCCTACTCCTTAAAGAAATCGCTAGCTAGATTAACGGATCGTTGTTCAATTAAACCCGCTTGGTTACTTCTCGTCTCTCTCTGTCTGATTTTTCTCTTCCACTTCGCTAACGAATGGAAAAGAGCGAAGGCGGTCGCACTCTCTCCGTGCTTCCCCATTTCGATCTCTATTTCTCTACACACCGAACACCATGTAGCGTTCAAGGTGAAGAAAGCGCCTTCTTTTGTTACATTTGATAATTTTTTTTGTTTAATTCGCTCAAAGCTTGGTAATTGATTTCGTTTATGTTGATTTATATAGATAGGTCAAAACAACGTCACCAAAGAAATATTTTGTTAGACCAAATGCTCGTATCATTCAGTCATGAGATTCATGCACTATAACAGGTGAGAAATCATTTCATGTTGCAGTTTAACCAATAGGACATTACAATCTTCAAATTTCAGGAAGAGGGCTTCTCCAACTCGACTTGTCACCATTAAATTGCCACCGCCACCGCCACCGCCACCGCCGGCAGCCCTTACGCCCTCTTCCGTCGCTCTGTACGTCTAAGCTCTATTGCATTATGCTGATTGCTCTCAATTAGAATCCTGGTACGTATCGGCTCACATTGATTTTTTTTATCTTTTCCTTTACAAATAATTGTCTAATTTTAGATTATCTCAGATTGAATAGCAGGTACGTACTGGCACTTGTACTGAATATCTAAATCCCATTATCAGGCCCAAATTGCCACTTACGAGATTTTGATTTTGGTGGAAACTGACTGTTACCGTACCAACACAATATAGGGTTGGTACTATATTGAGATCGTGTAGTAATTTGTGAGCATTTGTAAATTCAAGTGGGTCTTACCACAAAATGTTATATGCAATGTTATGTTAATTAATCTGGCATAGTTCTTTTGCAGAGTTTCGTCCAAGATTGATAAGGTTAAGTGGTTAACTGGTAAGCCAGATGAGATAAGGCAAGTTGCGCATGCATTCCGAGTTTATTATATGACGACTGCTGAGCAAGACTGATCACTTTGTCGACCATTCTATTGTCATGTATGCGCTTTATCTCTATCTATTTACAGTATGTCAGTTGTAAGGGGAACAAATTGTTACCTTGTTGACCATTCTTTAGTTCTTTAAGGTTTGACTGTTCTAGTCAATTTCTCTTATTTGTTGCGTTTTGTTCTAGTCATCACTACTCTGCATCAAATTGAGGTCTTGAGTTGTCCATTCGGATCTTCTGCTCCATTTCCTTTTTAGTTGGTTCAATTTTGGGTAAACTAATCATTTGTTTTTTGGTTGGGTTTGAGTTAGGTGCAGATCATTTCAAAGTTTTTAATCAGAACTTCAGAAGTGCATGTCCTTTCAACTTAGATTTATTTCAAAGTTTTTGTGCTCTCTGAAGTTGATTATTCAATCAATATTCTTACATTTCATGCTGTTTGTCTGCCATTTTCAGGTACTTGATGAACTCAAAGATGGAGTTTGTCAATTTATCTGAAAAAAATTATGATGTGGATACACTTACAGAAGGCATCATAAAAGAGATAACTGCTCACAAATGAGACAGAATTTATTATTTTTCTTTAAATCTGGGTCCACTAAATAATTTAGCACACTAAATCACCCTTGCTGATAATTTCCTATTTAGGTGCAAACTTTGATTAGCTTTTGGAGCTAAATATGTTGTGTTTTAATTTTGTTTAGTTGCAATTTCCTGTTTGTATGATGAATCAACGATGCTAACAAAATAATCGTGTGTTTAAAGTTGAACATTTTGTTGGGGATTTAGAATCACGGAACGAAGGATTTTTATTTTTAAAGGAACTTTCCTTTGTTAGTCCTATTATTAATCGGTTAAGAGAGAGAGTGAATCCATTAATCAAGGCATCCATTTAAAGAGTAGGGGTAAATTAGGTATTTAGAAACAAAATATTCTCTTAGCTCTCAAAATCTAAATAGTTGCCCTCAGTATAGCACTCCCCTAAAATTAAACTAAAACTTGTCTTCTTCTTTTTTGAAACCGTGGCAGTGGCTGCCAAGTATAATTTTTATTAATTAAATATAAATTACATCAATTGTTCTACATCCAGAACGTCATCTACATCGAACTCTATCAACATCAACATCAACATCCGAACATTAACATTTAAACCTCAACATCTAACAACTAAAATAACAAAATATAATAAACCTTCTCCATCGTTAGTAGACATAGACGACCTTCAGCATCGACTGGCCAGTGATCAGAGAAAAGGGGGCCTCCCCTTCCCAATCAAGGGTTTTGTATAGCGGGAGTGTTAGTGGGAGGGTTGAAGGCGCTAGGAGACAGGAGGGATGGCGACTAGCGCTATTGTCACCAACTCTCTCTGAAACTCCCAACGAATGTTGAAGAGGACGGGAAGGTATCAAAGGATGAGAGAGCTAGCGATTAGGGCTATCGTCGCTGACTCTTGCTTCTTCCGAAAAGTATAAAGGACAATGAGAAGGTACAGAAGTTGCGGTGGGACCGTGGGATTGAGAGAAGGTGGTGACTTGTTGGCGGAAGCAGTGGAGCGAGAGGGATTTGCTACTGGTCTCCGTCCTTCGTCCCTTTCGGACGAAAGGTAGATTACTAGTAGCCGAAATTTTTATTAATAAGAAATATATTAAATAAATATCGAGATTAGATAACGCTTTTTTTATTTTTTTGAGTTATAGGGAAAACGTAGTGTTTTATCACGGCCTCTGAATGTTATGATTTATCACGGCCAGAATTAGCAGCAGATTAACCATTCTAACTAGATTAACTATTTTCTAACTGAACCAGAAAAAAAAATAAAAAAAACTCTGTCCGTGATAGACAGAAACAGCCAAAGTTTGCAAAAGAAAAATAAAAATAATACAGGCCGTGGATTATCACGGACAGAGCGGAAAAAAAACAATTAAAAGGTAACCACTATTCAGCCTGTTAACGTTTATATAATGCATGAAATTTTATTAAAATATTATTAAACTAAAAGGCTGCAACACAACAGATGCATGCATGTAATCAAGTTAACAGGCTCAAATCGATATATGTTTTAATATAGATCAGGTGCATGTTATGATTTGGCTTAGGGAAAGATGAGTAGCACTGGTGTGGTCGGATATTTTTGATATTTTTTGTATAAGTTGAAAGAAATAAAGAAAATTAAGATAGAAAATAGTAAAGATAAATTTAAATAACAGAAGTTTTCATTCATTTAATTCTTAGTTCATAAGATACAAGGGTTACATCCTTAAATAGAAATGCAAGAAACAAAGGCACACAAATGACATGAGTAAAGACACACAACACATGAGTAGACATGCAAACAACATGAAAGAAAATGCAAACTACGTGACCCTAGCATGCCATCGGCATGATTTGTATTTTGGACTTCGTGGGCTAGAAGGCTTTAGTGGGCTAAGCTTTGATGAGTTGTAACATTGCCTCCCCCTCAACAAATCCTTGACCCCAAGGATGAAAGTTGGGAAATTGATGTTTGAGGAAGTTGGCATCCGATTCAGGTAGATTGGACCAAAGAATCTTGACTTGGTCAGTGGAACGGTTTCTGAGCTTGAGAGTTCGTTGGTCCAAAATTGCAACAGGCTCCACCTTGAATGTTCCATCTGGGCCTATAGGTGGCAACATGGGATCTACTGAATTGGCTCCGTAGCTCTTCTTTAACTGTGATACGTGGAACACTGGGTGCAGCTGGGATTCACCTAATAAATTGATTTGCGCCTTTTTGTGTGATTCTGTTGGTTGGTTGGGCCTGGGTTGTCGTGAGAGAATATCTGGAACCACATTGCATCGGCCCTTCTTGTAGGTTGAAAGGCCTGCATTCTTGGGTCCTAATGCCTTACTAAGAATGGTAATGAGTTTTCCTTCTTGGGACATAACGACTTCTTCTTTTATGGGTATGTTATGGTCGTGAGCACGAGGTGGGGGTAAGTTGTTCAGTTCATGGAATAAGTCTTGGTCTATGTCAATTAATTTTTGGAGAGGTTTTGGTACGATGACGTTTTGGGGTTCTTCAGATATGGGATAAATTTGGGTTACCCAACACTCTCCCTTCTCCATTTCAGGATCTAATTTTTCCCCATTCATCAAATTAATTTTGATTTCATCTTGGACCCCTTGTAACTTGACCCGTTTTTCTTCTTGTCTAACAGTCACAGTTAATTTGTTAAAATCCAAGGTAACTGGTCCCACACTTTTTATCCAATCTCCTCCTAAAAGTAGTTCATGGGCCCCCATCTCCATAACCCCCAAGTCAAATTTGAATTCATGACCACACATTTTCCATATTAAACCCTTGATGTATGAGTTACATTTCATTCTTTCCCCGTTGGCTACTGTTATAGACATTGGTGTGGTGAATTCTGATTCTAGACCAACTTTTTGGAGTATACGAGGGCTTACAAAGCTATGAGTGCTACCATTATCTACTAAAATCAATAATGGTTCATTTTGGATTTCTCCCTTAAGCCTTATCAGATTTGTGGAGCTGACCTCCCTAATGGCATGTAATGAAATTTGTACCTCTTCTCCATTAGGAGCACCCTCCTGTTTCAGGCCGAGTTCGGTCTACATTTCTGCCTCTTCTTCATCACTCACATATTCCGGCCAAGCTTCTTCCTCCCCTTGCAACACATGTATTGTTTTTTCTTGGCATTTGTGCCCCAGGAATCATCCATCCCAGCACCGAAAGCACTTGTCTTTATCAGGCTTTTGCCCGGAGTGGTCAGAGGGTCTTGGATTTGCCTTGAGTTGTTGCTTTGCTTGTTGGTTTATTGGGTAATTGGGCTGGTTTTGATTTGGAGTTAGGGTTTCTGGACCGGTTGCGGCTTTGATAGAATTTCTTGCCTTCTTTTGCTTATCCAGAAGCATTTCCTGATAGGAAGACGCTTCATAGACTTCTTTCAGATTCTTTGGCCGGGTTGAGAGCACCATATACGTCAGTTCTTCTTTTAAACCCGTTAAAAAAATTGGTTGTGAAAAATGACTCGTCATACATTGGGTTTTCTCTTAGCAACAACAACCGCAATTCTTCAAACTTACTCCTGTAAGCCTTTAGTTCCCCAACTTGCTTCAAGTTTTTCATTTCTCCCAAAACTCCAATACTCGATTTGGGTTCAAACCTTTATAGCAATTCATTGTTAAATACTTCCCATGTCATTTGCCCCCCTTCTAAACACAATCCTTGATACCAGATTTCAGCTTCTTCGACCATGTAAATGGAAGCAAACTCAAATTTTTGCCAAGGTGGAATTTGGTATATTTCGAAATACCTCTCACATTTGTACAACCAACTTCTAGGTCTAGTCCCATCGAATACTAGAATTTCAATTCTCGGTGTGGGTATGTGTCTTGGGATTTGATTTTGTTAGTGTAATAATCTAGAAGTCAATAATACGATAATTTATCATAAAACTTTGTTCATGAATTGGATGATTAATATCATTTTGTTGTCTTGAGTATTATTGAATTTATGGATCATTTCGAGTTCATGACTGAAATTGTGAAACTCCATAATATAGATGATATATACTCTTAAAAAGTCACTGACTAAGGTAATTAGCAGGAACACTAATTACCACGATAAGGTTAGTATGTGGATTAAAAAATAGTTAAGAAAAACAAACCACCTGACACAAGATGCCATTTTAATCACATAGATACATGTTCTAGGAACATGGTATTTGACTGACCCCGAATGAAACATTAAATAGAATTGTGTTCATGTCATTTATGTTTTCATTCAGTGTCAAGTTCTACAGTATGAGGTATTCATCTTTCCTACTAAGAAATGTATATGTGTGATTGTTATCAAACGCTGTCGGTAAAATGCAATTATAACGGTAGCTCTTCGGTATACATGACTTAGCTGAGGTAGTGATGGTTTACCAAGAATACTATTTGTCCCTCGTATCTCTATACGAGCTATAGCATCACTGGGCCCCTTGATAGAGTAAGATTATCTGCTAGCGGTATAATTACAAGAGTAATTATATTTGATAATCTGCTCAAGATCAAGAAAAAATTCAGTTAGCAAGGATGACACACATCTACCTTGAAACTAATCTGATAGCTATGAGACAGAAGAACAGACACAAGTAAATTGTTTACTGGATCGTGATATTGTACTGTACAGCATCATCTGTGTAATTGGATGGTCATGATGCGTTTTGCCAGATGCCTCTCATGATTATAGAAGTTAAAACAGTTTTAATTCTATTTACCAACAAAACACAAATCCTATTGGTTCACACCATATAGGAGTTAATCGGAGAATCTTATTGTGATTGATTATAAATTGGTTATGATCAATAGTAAGATGGTTATAATTAATTATACGTGTTATAATTAAATTATAAATGTCATATAAGATGACAAGCAAAAACTACGGTTAATTTATAAACGTACACGGTACGTTGTATAAAAGTTACCGAAACAACAACCGCAAGAAATATAATTGTTCAGAATAATTATATGGATATTGATTTCGACCAACGGCATTTTGGTCTTTTCACATCTCATCTTTATCCGCATGACACGTCATCAGTCTTATCCGCATGACACGTCATCAGTCTTATCCAGATGACACGTCATCATGACATGTCATCATCCTTATCCACTCGAGGGTATTTCGGTCATTTGGCAACCGCTATATAACCCTATAAATAGGGGTGAAGGGGTGGAGAGAAAAATCACTAATTCACTCATATCGTTTCGTGTCGAAACGAATCGGTATTTTCTCTTTTTCTCGATTTCTCTCTCAAATAGTGTTTCGGTTGAGAAAAGAAAGTTATACGTAGTTGACGTATAATCTTGCAGGTTGTTGTGAAGTATATTTACGGGATCGATGAATAGTGTTTTCCCAAATTTCGCAGTATGTCAGTTTTGCTTATTTGTGAAACTGAGTAACTGAAAATTCGTGTTTACGGGTTTTTGTCTTTTTCTTTGTGAATAGTGTTTTTGCAGAATTCCGCGGTTTATAGTATTTCTGGCAAAAGAAATAAATCGCTCTCTGGTTAGTCCTGGTGGATAACCTATAGAGGCACCATACGTTTGGTGCTCCGAGTAGAATCATTCCCGTGATGTAGCTCTACTCGCTCGGTCTACATTCCAACTGTGATTTGGAAACAAGGTATAAATATGTTATATTAATCTATTTAATTGGTAAGTAGATTAAATTTTTAGAAATCAATCATGGAGTAGATCTGTAAAAGGATTAAATTGGGTTTTGATGCCAAAGGAATACTAAAGGTGGACCGCCTTGGAAAGTTTCCTGACATGCCCCGTTTAATCCTTGGCTTAAGTTAGAAGTAAAATTTTTGTTTTACGTTCTTTCCGCAGCTTAAGTCTAAACGGGTTTTGGTTACCCCGAAACCCAACAGATTTTGGGTATTTGACACTATCAGGTTCTGGTTGTACGGCACGTTTGGTCTTATTGCCGCATTTTGTTGGTTATATGGGTTTGATAATGGCATGGAGAATGTATTTTGGTTTTGGTTCATAGTGCGTTGATGAGTGTTATGAGAGTTCAGGTTTTGATTGAGGTTAGGGCCTTGTGGAGTTTGGTTTTGTGTAAATTGTTGATTTTGTGGAGTTTGTGCACTGGAACTAACACCGTTGGGACAAGGTTCTTCACTAACTACTTGTTTCCCCAAGTACCGGGCAAATAATACTTCTAAGTCATGTTTCATTACCAATTGATCACTCTTGGTCATAAACTCATCAATCTTATTAAACCTTTCCTCAAGATCCTCACTTAATTGTACCTTGTGATTTGCGTTGTCATCTATCAAACTCGCCATTCTTCTCTCCAAGCTCTCTAGTTGATCTTGCAGCCCCTGGACAGCAATGGCTTGCTCTTCCATGGTTTGTTGACGTGTTATGGGCATTCCCTAGGCCTATGAACAAGGCTCTGATACCAATTTGTTATGATTTGGCTTAGGGAAAGATGAGTAGCACTGGTGTGGTCGGATATTTTTGGTATTTTTTATATAAGTTGAAAGAAATAAAGGAAATTAAGATAGAAAATAGTAAAGATAAATTTAAATAACAGAAGTTTTCATTCATTTAATTCTTAGTTCCAAGATACAAGGATCACATCCTTAAATAGAAATGCAAGAAACAAAGACACACAAACGACATGAGTAAAGACACACAACACATGAGTAGACATGCAAACAACATGAAAAAAAATGCAAACTACGTGACCCTAGCATGCCATCGGCATGATTTGTATTTTGGGCTTCGCGGGCTAGAAGGCTTTAGTGGGCTGAGCTTTGATGAGTTGTAACAGTGCATGCATGCAATCAAATTGAGATTTTTCAACCGCCCTGGCCGTGACAATCCATCACGGCCTGTGTTTATTTTTTTTTTCCCGCAAACTCTAGCCGTTTCTGTTTATCGCGGACAGGGTTTTTTTTCAATTTTTTTTTTATTCAGTTAGAATGGTTAATCTAGTTAGAAGGGTTAATCTAGTTAGAAGGGTTAATCTGCTGTTAATTCTAGCCGTGATAAAGTACGATATTTTTATTCTCTAATCTCGATATTTATTTAATATATTTCTTATTAATAAAAATTTCGGTTACTAGTGGAGGTGGTAAAGTGGAGGCGAAAAGATAGGAGAGACGAACTACAAAAAAGTGGAACTAAAAAAAAAGTGGAGCAAGGAGAAAAAAGATTGAATGTGGAAGGCGGCTCAAGTTTCTCTCTCTTTTTTTTTTGTTTTCTCCCTTTTCCCCTATCAGTTTTCCCGTGAACCCTTCTCTCTCTCTCTTAAAAACTTTTCTTGACGTACCTAAAAGGCTAAAACTATAAGCACAAAAAATTAAAGAGAAAATAAAATAAAACGTAATTCACTCCCAGAAAGTAAATTATGTTTATAAAATGTCTAAAATTTTTGGATATCAACAAAATTTGTTAAAAAGAGATCAAGGAAGCATTTATAAGCTTAAATAAAAAAACTCTTATAGGAATTTTCAATACAAGCATAGATTGAATTGAACTAACAAAACATACTGCGGATAATAATGTTAACCCTCACGTTGTTGCAAAACCTCTTTTCTTCATTATCAATTGAATATCAGAAAACTAAAAAAAAAAAGGAAAAAAAAATAATTGAATTCAACAGTAAAAAATTAGATTACAAACCAAAATTATAATGCTGAAATACCTAATATTTTTTTTCTCACTTTTTTGTTTAATCTCTTTACTCCATTCCACTGCCATCTTGCACAACATTTCTCCCCATGACAAAAAAAAATAAAATTAAAGCTCTGAAACATGGGGAGATCAGATTTTGGTGTTATTCATCTCTTATTTCTCTCAAAAAATCAAAATCGGGTTGGTGTATGCATGGGCGCGCTCTTTGCTTAGCTAGGCTCCGGTGGAACCAACTTGAGGCTGCGCATCCACTCACAAAAGCTATAGTCGTCAAAGGGCAAGAAACTACTTTTAAGCCGAGACCTCTGATCTTGAGTAAGAGTCTTCAGCTGAGGAAACCTCGCCTCCTACCAAATTGTTTCATTTATGAAAATCATGAAAAATTATGAAAAGAATACTATTTATAAAAAAACAAAGGGAATGCTCTAATAGTCATCTTTGAGTGGACTGCAGTTCAAACCCTGTATTATTAAATTAAGTAAAAGAATAAGATATGTAGTACAGACTCCAAATTGGAACTCAGAATTACAAGAGGTGTGTTGGTGCATCTGCTGAAAAAAAAAAGATGCATAAATTTTTTTTCCTTTTTAGGAAATTGGGAAAGGATGAACGCTGCTGATCTTTACCATGCTTCAGAGGGTGTAGTTGAAATTAATCATTTGTAGTGCAAATATATAAAATCAGTTTTTAGGGGCTTAAGAAGACATCAAGATTTCGAAAGCAAAAATGATTTAACTCCAAACCTCTTTCAAAAAGCTTTCAATGAGAAATGAGTTCTAACATACAGTTTTCTTTTTTCTTTTTATTACCTGCTCATAAGTAGGATCCTTGTGCGCTGGGATAAGGCGTGATACAAAGTATCTGGCCTGAGAGCTTCCCTCCTATTCCCAAAGAAAATGAAAAACAATTATGTGAACATTCAAGTGTTGTCATCCTCTGTTGAGCTACAAATTACGTAATGTTTATAAAACATAAATTCTTTGATCATATGCCCCTTTTGGACTTGACTGGAATCCCATGTTGGATCTTTTACTTAAACAGAGGTTACTCTTGAGTCTTGACTTCAGTTCTTTTTTAACAACTCTTGGCTGATTTTACCATACCCCAAATTACTAACTAAACTAACTGTAAACTGTGGGGGGAGGTTACTCTTGACTTCAGTTCTTTTTTAATAACTCTTGCCTGATTTTACCATACCTCAAATTACTAATTAAACTAAACTGTAAACTTGGGGGGGGGGGGGGGGGGGGGGGGGGGTACCTTAAATGAAAGGATGCGTGGTGCGGGGAAACGGGTCTCACTAAGTTCCTCGGCTAGTGTTCTACATGCTGCCAATACTGCTGCGCTTTTACCCTGTTGCCCTGCCAGCTCAGCACCCTTCAACAAAATAAACATAATGATAGGTCAAACAGAATAAATCCCCAAAGAACCACAACAAACAGAGGAGATGCGGTCAAATGGTAACATCTCCAATTACCCAAAAATTGAAGGTTTATTTTATCAGGTTCAGCAACTGTACATACCCATGCTTAGGTCATATGACTTGGATTTGCACCCACAGACAACTCAACTTTCATTCATCCAAATTATGTCAACAATATAATTTTAGAAGTCAAAATTACACAAAATATGGATTGATTTGACAAACAACAGATCCAGTCATCCAAAACAAGGTATGCAATATACCTTTTTGGTTATAATTTGCATGAAATCATGTTTTAGTTAGCTTTCAGATTTTTTTTTAAATTTACAACTCGATTCCATGCTATAATAAAAATTCATGGGATTATATGCTTATGTGAAATGTCTAACCAATCTATGCTGAGGACAGACAAAATCATCATTTAAGTAACTATCGGTTAACTCCTGCACCCAATTAGGGGTAAGAATGGTAACAGCATTAATCTCCCCCTTCTAAAATCTCTTCACTATATCGAGAACAAAAGTCATATTTCATATCTTAAAATTTTAACCCATTCAGACAAATCAAAGTTTAGTGGCTGTGAAGTTGGGTGACAAGATGGGTCCTAGCTGATGCCAGCCCAAACTTAAAAGCTCTTTAAGTGTAAACCTACAACTACAGAATGGTAGCAACAAAATAAGAATAGCCCGTAAATTTGGCGCTGCTTAGTGCCCAATATTTTATCTCATAACATTTAACAGTTCTCAACATCAACCATATAAACTAAGATGAGTAATTAATCTAATTTTGTTATCATCACAAAACAAAATATACCGAGTACAGATTCTGTAAATTTGAAAGGCAACTTATACATCCTTTTTCTTAATGTTAGGTTGCGAAGTGTGAAAAATAATGTTTATTACAGTCAGAGACAGACATTGTCAATATTAAAGGAATACAACTATATCATCATGCTAAGCTAAACAGTTGCCTGCTAATTGTAAATGCCTCGAAGCTTGTTGGGTGTTGTGTAAGTATGAGAAATCTTGATTATTATTTGCAATTTCAGTACTACTTTTGTAGTTAGTTGCAAAAAGGAGCCTATTAAACTTAAGTAAAGTATAAAAGCGATAATAGCAAGTGTGTACCAGCCATATGAAGATATCGGTACCATGATCAAGAACAACGGCAGCATTACTCTGCATAGCGAGGTCATAAGCAGGTAACTCTTCAAACGTACCTCCCTCTTTGTGCATCAGACACCTGGGCCCCACCATGCGAAGAGACAGATCAAGCGAAGCATTCAAGAAAAGATTCCTCAAAACTGACCTCTCATCTTCATGCCCAATTATGCCACCAAGAAGTGGGCCCCGTCTCAAATGAAATAGCAGCTCTGGCAAAAATTGAAGTTCCTTAGGGAACCGGTACATATTCGATTTCGGCATCTGAGACCCAAATTTATAGGCTATGTCCTTGACCCGCTCATCGATCTGGTACCGCATGTTTGCTGCCTCTGCCGATGTACTAGCATGGAGTACTGTTCGTTTCGCAATTAGAACCGCAGCAACATCATCATTCACACTTGACAGATAGGCTGAGACACTATCAACAGTTGGGAGCCGTACTGTTATTACCCTGGTAACATCTGACAGGTATGGGGTAGAGTACCGAATAGAGAATTGAAAACAAACAAAGTCATTCTTTATATCCCCCTTCGTCTCCATTGAAATGGCAAAGCTTTGAGTCTCCTCCACACTGTTCATTTGTATATAGAAGGAAGTATCCTTTTTAAAGGTCTCATGTGAATCAGGTGCTGCTTCTTCACCAGGCCCTATAACTTGGGTAACAAGTATATCATCCGAGCATCGAATCTCAAATAACCCGTTTGACCCAGAAGAACGTGCTGAGGCTCTTTGCAAATTGACCCCAAAAGCCTCCCCAAAATCGTCATGCAAGATCAAGACCCCTCCTGAGGATTTGGCAAGCGGTTGAAGAACTGGTACACGTACCGGGCAGTTACCTGCACAGAGTAAATCAACCACAGCCCCATAACGGCGTGCCTCATGCCCCAATTTTTCCATATACTTTATTGAATTCTTCTCTAGGTATGCATAGTTGGGGTGGTTAATCGAAGAAGGCACAGATCCTGGTCCATACGTACAGGGCCCGCCAGCACATACCAATATCCTACAGTTGCCACCTGACCGTCTGATGATCCCTCGTGATATCTCAGCTGTTGGTCCTCGTACCAACCCTAGCGCCACCTCCACAGCAGCACCAAGACACCGGTCCCACGAGACCTCTGGTTCATTTAATTTATATGGTCGAAGAGATGAGAATATACTGTGTGCCACTGGGAGGGATGCATGCATGGGGGAGATGTAGAGGCCTGTACCATAAATCAAGGGTTTGAATAAATCTTGGCTGGGAGAGTTGTCGCCTGGTACTGTATCAGCAGAGACAACTGACCCCTCAGAGAAATCATATACTGAGATGGTACGACCATAAGTTATGATACCAACTCGAGTGGTAGGAGGTAGTGAATCCACAAATGCATGTAGAGAACCTTGTAAGTGCGTCAGATGTACCTCATCTAGGCACTCATCTATCAAGAGAAATATCGGGCTGGTAGATCGGGCTTCAGGAACCGGAACAAATCCGGGTCTTCGGTTACCAGACACATAGTCAACTGCTGATAGGGATAGCTCGGGCCAACTCAGCAGCTCTTCTCTCGTGTTGCATATGTAACTTCCTTCGCTGGAGTTTAAATTCTTGCAGATCGCACATTGCCACTGACCTGACCCTATAAGCACCTGGCAATAGAGGTTTGAGTAGGCACCGCAGTTCTGACAGCGGTATGGATCCCGTTCGACAACCTCTAGTCCAGAAGCAATCTCCAAACCTGGGGAGACAATTGCACCAAACCCAAGGCTCGGTACATTTGCTACTTTCTTTCGTTTTAGCACCTATATGTAACAAAGTTCCAAGTGACTACAGTGGAAGTGAGAAAAAAATAAGTCCCAATCTATAGCTTTATGTTATATCAAGCCACATGTAAATGACATGGTACCAACATACAACACAGGTTTATAAATTTTAAAGAATAAAACACAGTTTTTCAAGGAAGATATTGAAACCCTTTTACAATGGTAATTCATAGTCACTGCATGCAGGATAAGTATCCAGTACAAACAGTATGCCGGATTATCAGTTAAGTACCAACTTGGACATTGCTGGGTGTGAGTACTTTTGTTTAGTCACTTAGCATCTGAGCTGTTATAATAAGAATTGCAGACTATAGATAATAGCTAGGTATGGCAGTGGCATGTACCAAGACATGCCAGTTCTGCCAAAGATGCATTGCTACAAGGTTATACAAGGGAAATTCAAAATTATAAGTTCCACTTTAAGTTAATGAAGAGACAATACCTTTTGAGCTGAGAAGAGAACATATGGAGACTCAGGCCCAGAGTCGTCAGAACCAGCAGGATAGCGCAAGGGAAGCTCTGTGGACCCATTGATAAAACGGGCTGGGGATGAGGTAGGTAGAGAACTTGACCCAGGGGTGAAGATGGGTGCTTGATGGGGAGGTGAGGGGGTGGCATGAAATGGCATTGAAGGCCGTAGAGGAGAGGAGAACACTGGTGGGCCTGGTGGGGTGCTGAATTGTGAGCCCAGGCTGCCAGCAGAGGAAGGGGTTTGATTTGGAGGTCTATGAGCTTGAGGAGTAAAGGTGGTCGGTGGTGGTCCCGGTGAGGGATATAGAGGCGGGGCCAGGGGTCCACGTGGAGGGCCCGGTGAAGGTGAAGAGATCACATTTGTTAAGGGAATGGATGTTGGGGTTTTCTCCATGTTTTCTTACAAAACTTGAGTCTTTCTCTGTTTATAAAAGCAATAGTCAATTAAAGACCTCTTATTTTATGAAAATAGCACAATGGTCATGAAGATCAATTCGCAAAAACAGAAACAACAAAAATGTTGCAAGTCTTATTATAGAAATTAAGCTGCACAGGAACTAAGATTAGTGTATTCATCTTATAAGCACTGCGCATGTGTGAGAAATCATTAGTTTGGTAAAATACAAACGAAGGAGAAGTGCGCTTCAAACTGGATCCATAGCAATAGAGGGGGCGAGATCTTTGATTAACCAAGAGAAAAACAAGGTAAACTAATTTCAAACAATGAGAATTAGCGGATCTAAGTTGGGATCATTTCCTGGTATAAATTCACCAGGGAATTTGAAACTGTAAAAAGGTACGAAATTTAAGAACAAGAATATACCTGATAAAAAATCGAAACCTCTAAGCGCGCACTCTCTCTCTCTCTCTCTACCTCTCTATCTCTAGATTTCGACGGCTCGTCTCCGATTCAATCGATATGGACTCATTTTCGCGAGAGAAGAGAAGAGAGGAGAAGCTCTGATTACGGTAATATTTAATTACGGCGTCATAATACAAAGAAGGGAAGCTCTGATTGGTTGCGCCTCTTTTAATGGAACTCTCATGAAAAAAAAAATGTAACAAAAGGAAGAACCCCCGAATTCGGATTCCCTAAAGTAATGCAAATACTGAGTTTAGATCTTCACCGTCCGATCTGCTTGGAACAAATATTAAAGGAGACCGTATATTCCACCACGGATTTGGATTAGTCCGGATTCTGATCGGACGGTCTTGATATAAGATCCAAATTTGGGTTACTTTAGTGAACTGACCCCATTCAGGACTCAATTTGGAGCCGAGCAGAACCCATATCCGTCTTGTTTATCGGTTTGATTGGATTAAAACTAAAATAAAATGGAACTGAATCTCCTGCTTCCTTCTTACTTCTAAAACCACTTGTAGACCTGGATTCTGGAGTGAATTTTAAGGCAAAATTACATTTAATATTTAAATATTAAAATTATATCCAATATCTTTTGCATTTTTTAAGATAGATTTTAAAAATTTGATTGCTTCGATCTAGCTGTTTTTTAACCGAACCAAACAGTATATATTATGTCATAATTCTTTTTTTTAAGATGTTTGGCTCGGACGGAAGCAAATTTAAAAATTTCAATTGGTTCGGTCTAACTGACTTTAAAATTTATAAATTGAATCGATCTGAATTATTAAATCAATTTTAGAAAAGAAACCAAACCAATCCATTTAACCGTTTAAACCAAACTCTCTCGGTTCGGTTTAAAATTAATTAAGCCGGATCCAATGAACACCCCTAATTCAAAATGTGTATTCTTTGTTAGTATGGAGTTCATACCAACTATTACCATTCAATTCAAACTATCAGATAAAAATTAAATGACTCTCATAGTCGATGCACGAAATAAGAGCTGATATAATTTTATAAATCCAATTATTTAATCGGCTTATCTTGTGTTTTGACAATTTTTTTTTGTAGTAGGATCAAATAACACTGAAAATCACCAAAAAGTGAGAACTCGATTGTTTTTTCTTTTCTTTTCAGTTGTAAGGTTGAGCCGTTGAGGCTTTCTCTATGCTTATTGGGCCTTGACTTGAGATGGTTTTATGGGTTGCGGGTCAAAATGTACTTTGGGTTTTTATGGGCTTTGAGGGACTTGTTTTTTTAATTTAACTTCTGTAGGTGTTTTGTCTTGTTCAACTTATTAGAATCCGATTTTCAAAGTCTATATTAGTCGATTTGAATCGTTCAGCGCGATTTTAACATGAGGGTTCAAATATATATATATATTTTTTTATATCTCATCATATTTTATGTTTTATATATTTATTTTTAAAGTTTAAATTATCTATCTGAACTGCTCAACATGATATACATACTAAAATATATTTGGAGACCAAATTTTATAATTTTTAGATATTATTTATTAGTTTTTAAGATAGATACAAAATCACTACCTATCTTAAAAAATAGTAAAAGTTTTTCAAAAATTATAAAATTTCATCATCAAATATATTTTAGTATAAATATTATATTGAGCAGTTTGAATCGATAGTTAGAACTTTAAAAACAAAAATATAAAACATGAGATAAAACATGAGACACAATGAGATATAAAATGTATGAAATATTAGAATCCTCCTCTTTTAATATAGACACATAGTGACAAAACATGCAATTGAGAAGGACATTTGTGGGAATACTTGCCTCAGAGTGGGCTGAGCAACGTCTCGTTCACTCACCTCTGAAATAAAATTTCTTGGAGATGGGAACATTCTGAATCTTTTCAGTACAATCAATATATAAGTTACTCAAAAAAATGCTATGATATGATATGGTGAGTTTGCAGCATGTTTTTCAAAAAAAAAAAAAAAAAAATGTGGTTCTTTGAGAGCTCAAGTCATTCAACTATTTAATATCTACAAATAATTATTCCTTTCAGATTCCGCTGTACCCTCCTAAACGGAGAGCATATACCAAAAATTGATTCTCAAATTTTCATGCAATTGATATTTAAAAAGTTAATTCTTACGAGAGGCAATCTGATAAAAGATGGGATGGCGAGGCAGTTCCAACTTCCAAATGCTCTTTTTGCACCTTAGATGAATATGTTGATCATATGTTCTTATATTGTACAATTTGGTGTACAATTTGCTTTACAATTAGCATTTTTTAGAGGACATTGTACAATTTGCTTTACAATTACCAAAACATAGAAATCAAGCTTTAAATTGGTGTTTAGTGAAGTTTGTTGGACCATCTGAAAATATCATAATGAAATTTGTTTTCAATCTAGTGCTGTTAAATCTGCTAGAAACATATTCATTCTAACTATATCTCTTGTTGTGTACTGGACATATAAAACCAAGGAGAAGACTAACTGAAATTTTTAAATATACCATACCCCAAAAAAAAAAAACCAAATAACCATGTTTTCTGAAAAATTCGAATTTTGACACGGCTGCATTTAGGGGATGCAGCCCAACTTTTTTTTTTTCTTCGGCTGCAATTAAATTGAAACCGCCGAAATTTTTGACCAATTCATGCGGCCCAACTTTTTTTTTCTTTTTCTTCAGCTGTAGTTAAATTGAAACCGCCAAAATTTTTGACCAATTCATACCGCAGTTCATTTTTTTTTTAAAAAAGGTTGACCGGCTGAGAGAGAGAAGGAAAAGGAAAAATAAAAAGAAAAAAAAAGTTGGGCCGCATTTAGGGGATGCGCCCTCCAGAAAAGGGACCTCTACGCCTAGATGCGGCCGTGTCAAATTTAAAATTTCTCAGAAATCATGGTTATTTGATTTTTTTTTTTGGAGGGGGGGTGGGGGGGGTATGGTATATTTAAAAATTTCAGAAAGACTAGGGAGGCAACACATGAATGGATCATGGATACCTGAAGTGTTGGATGTGATTTCGTTGCGTGTTTGGAAACAAAAGATATTCAGGTTGTGAAAAGGGAATGGACGAGAACACAACCATTTCACCTCCTCTCCACTCCGATTTGAGAGTGAAGGATTACGTCAAAACTCTATAGAAGGTTTCCCTCTGCAGTCTCTTTCCCCTCTGTTTCCCTCTTCATTTTGCTTTTTCTGGAGCAAGTGAACCAGGCAGTTAGGTGCGGTCTGACAAAATTTCCATTCCACATAGTGTTTCTGTCTTCTCTTTTTCTCCCTCCACATACCCCCTTCTGGAGCTGAGTCTCAAGTGCTGATTTTTCGGCAAGCAGCAGGGGAGGAAAGTGGCTAGGAGAATAGATCACAGTGATTATCTTAAGTAGGCAGTATAGATAGTAGTTGATTAGGAGATGCAGATGGAGTTCCTTTTTGTACAGGTAGATCTGCGGTTGACCATATAGTATAGCAGGATTTTGTGTTAGCCTCAACAAAAATGTTTGTAATATATAGTTTTGTTAAATGAAATTGGGCGTAGGCCTTTTTGTCTTTTTACTTAAAAAAATGATTTTTATATAAAAATATACTTGAAAAATAAAGGTTTAACTTTTTTAGATTCTTTTTTTATCATTTTTCTAGTTAGATAGAAAAATCACCATTTTTTAATAGTCTAGAACCTTTAGTAAATAATTTTCTACCTACCTAAAAAATAGTAAATTTTCCTAAAAAAATGTAAAATTTAATCTACAAGTACATTTTTATATGGAGATTATAATGAACAGTTCGGATCGACTATTTAAAATTTGAAAATGAAAATATTGATTCATAGTACGAACCAATCTGTGCTATGCATAGTACCACAGTCTCACTCCTTACAAAAAATAACAGTAGTAATTATTTAGTTTGAACTTTTTATTTAGACCCGGTTAAAATCAATTATAAGCTCATACAAAATGTAAGTTCAACTTTCTTATATATACAAAACTCTAATCAAGGAGTCCATATTATATTAACTGAAGTTTTGGCTATATTTTGTGAATCTAATATTTATCTAGACAGCATCACCCCAGGTAGCAACTCCTTCGATCCGGATCCATGTTCTTGTGCCCGGATTCGCTCTCTTAGCTCCTCAAATGCACCCATTGTCTCTGAGTCTAGACCTCCCGCAAACTGCATTGCATGCAAGTTGAGTCACAGATAATCACAAGCAGCTCTGTTATAAACTAATAATATAATAAGAGGTGGGGATCAAATTTTTCATTTTTACCATTTTTTTAGAATTTTTTAAAATCACCTTTTTCAGAAAATTATGGGCCATAAAATACAGTGATTTCCAAAAATTCTAAAGTTAGCAAGAAGTTTCCAAAAAAAAATGTAAATTTTGGTCTCCAAGCATATTTTTATATGGACATTATGTTGAACAGTTCTGATTGACAGTTTGTTTTTTTAAATCGCAAAATATGAGCAGTAGTAAAACATGGGCTTTACTTCCCAAAGAATGGTAGTCTACCTCATATAATAATAATACCATCACATTTGTAATACTAATGCTAATAAGTTAACTTGCAATGTTCAAACAATCCCATACCTGGTGAACCCGGTATGCAAAACGTACACCTTGAAAGAGAAGCGACTCTTGTACTGTCTCTCTCTCTGAGTTTCTTGCAGAGTCAAGCTCCCGTGCCACTCTCTTCATATACACCTTTGCCAGCTTCACTGATGCTAGCTTTATCTACAGTGTTGTAACCCGCAACCAAATTTAAGTAACATATAACCATCCGTCATTGACTCCAGCAACCAGTGCGGATACAGTATTAATCAGGAACACATTTTTTTCGTTTATAGTTTGTTGGTTATTTATTTTATTATTCCTTTTTTTTTGAAGAAGAAAGACACCTCTTTCGTAATTGGTTGCCTGTGTGAGATTTATACTCTCCTTTGATATTTTAAACTACAAATTGTTTCCTTTACTTAGTGTTTCTAAGAGAGAAGAAAATTTAATTTACAAAAGTAACTGAACCAAAATATAGCACTGGATTCATATATATTTTGTTGAATTTAAGAAAATGGCAGCAGACCTTGCTGACCATCCCTGATTCTTGCAACCAATCAGTCGGTATTTTGCAATCCTTGTAAGAGACCATATTCAAGCTCCTTAGCCTGATCAACCGCTCCATTCCTTTCTCCAACCTGGAAAAGTAAACAGATAAGAGCACTATATTAATTGGGAAAAAAAAGTCTCTAGTTTACTAAGAAATTGAAAATTTTGTGAATTTAATTCTTTATCAAGCTGTTATTTGGTCTTTTGTGTTATTTCATAATTGCATATCCGGATTATACAAAATAGCGGTGTACTGTTACCAGTATCTGTTGCCCCAATACAACCTATAATTGGCATACTATCGGGGTCAGATAAAGATGTCAAATAAAAAATGAACTATACTTGTCTAACAAAGACGAAATCTTTCGAAGAGATACATCACATGGCACGCTGGTATCATCCTTGAAGTAATCAATCTCAGATTCTAGGCTTTTAAAATATCTGAACTCAATAGCAGCTTCACGCATTGAATCGGCTTTTCTCTCAGGCCAGTTGAAGTGCTTCAGCACAGCTCTCTCATCAGACTGCAAAGTTAGATAATATATGTAACATTAGGGGGGGGGGAGGTTCTGATAAATTGTATAAGGATAAAATTAAAGATGGTTTTTCAAAAAAGAAAAATATATTAAACAACCTAAGGTGAAAAGGTGCAAAAGGTAAATTTATATTACAAACAGATGGAGTGAAATGATAGAATTACCAAGGTAGAGAGCTCTCTGTCAATCCAATCAACAAATTTGAGTACATCTTCCATCTTTGTGTAAGCCGCCAATTGAACCTTTTCAATTAGGTCCCTGATAAAGTCTCCTTTTGTCTCCACATCTGACTTTATCTATCGACCATTGAATTATTCCAGCATTAAAACAAAAAGGTCATTTGACAGTGTCCATTTAGCATTCCCAAAAGTAAATAATTCCTGTTTACTGATGGAAATGCCCACAAACATAAGGTGAGTACAAAGCACTGGTCAGTACCAGTAACATGTCTTTTCTTTTGGTCAAACTTCTTATCATTTTCACTAATCTACAGCTGTGAAAAGATTATAAAAGAATTTAACCTAATGAACAATTCAATAAAGGATGATAATACATACTGCAATCAAATGAGCCGATCTATTCTGAAGCTCTCCGAGAATATTGTTTTGCTGATTTCTCCCAATAGGGCTCGAACAATTTCCATTTATGATTTGGTCCTTCTTTCCATTTTGTTTTGTCATGGAATTGTACAGCTCCACTAGCGCACTTGCCTTATGTACCGCATTTCCATTGGACTTTAAATTTGCATGCTGATGTGGCGGAGGTGGAGGCGGTGGTGGGCGGCCAGTAACAGGAGGTGGTGGAGGTGGTGGTGGGAAGGGCCTTTTAGTAGTTGTAATTTTTGTTTGAGTTTGTGTATTATTTGACCTTAGATCTATCATGATGGCAGTTTGTTTGGTTGCTTCTTCAATTTTGTTTGATATTTGAAGTTTTCTCTCGGTTGCCTTTTGTAGATCCTGCAATCCTCGTTTCTGCCATTTTGTGAGATAAATTTTAATAAATCAAGTAAAAGAAATAAAAGTGAGATGTTATATATATAAGAACTTTCATAAATGTTGCTTCTTCATCAGTTTTGTTAAATACAAGATATAGTAAAATTAAACAACAAAAACAGAGAAAGCATCACAAATCTATATATTCATAATTTTGCATGAGGAGTATTATAATTGTGGGGGGGAAAACAACAAGAGACAACTATGGATTGTCACGTGAAATATTATAATTGTGCTTCAATAACAATGGATGTCCAGGACCCAAAAATGAATTTTGCCAATTAGACTACAAAATGTAGGTATTATAATTTAGACTGAATAAAACAAAAGGGTTGGTAGAAAAATCCAGAAAATGGAATCATATACTTAAAAGAAAACTTGGTAGGATATTTTCTTTAAAAAAAAAAAATTGATAATGTAATATAAAAATATGCTTCTTATTGCAATCATGTACAAACCAAGATGTAATTTTTTTCCAAATCATTAACATGTTTGCTAGAAATTTGACCAAAAAAAAAAAAATTAACAACCTGTGCATTTATCTCAAGTTGCCTGATTTTTTCTTTAGCTGCTGTCAATTCTCCTTCAAGCCTCTTCTTGTGAGCCTCCAGCTCAGAATTAACCCCATTCAGTCTTTGGCAGTGGGCCCTCAACTCTGACACCTCCCCTTGCAACTCCTTGACTGAATTATCACTTGCTTCAACTCTCCTTTGCAACTCTTTCACTGTATTCTCACTCAAATCAAGTCTCTTTTGCAACTCCTTGCACTTGTCTTCTTCTGTCGATACCGGTACCGGTACCACCGGTACAGGTCTAACCCTATTGAAATTGATGGACCTTCTAGTAGTATTACTGGTTGCTGTGATTGGTGTTACACTTTTGGGTCTTACACGATTTGGTGAACCTGTTGTAGGGTTCTCTTTAGTTTTAGGTGTTGGTCGGTACCTGGTGGCTGGTACAGGTGTAGAGGAGGTTTTTTGGCCATTTGTATACACCTCTTGTTTCATGATTTGGCTCTGCCTTTGGTTACTTCTCTCAGATTTGCTTTGTTTGGGTCTTCCTGTTACTAGTTTTCTTTTTGCTCATGGGCAG
This sequence comes from Carex rostrata, assembly GCF_964058835.1. NCBI lineage: Eukaryota > Viridiplantae > Streptophyta > Magnoliopsida > Poales > Cyperaceae > Carex > Carex rostrata. Next base: position 8,923,151 of record NC_135918.1, read on the forward strand.
AGAGAGATAGAGAGAAGAGAGAGAGAGAGAGAAGAATCAAGAATGTAAATGCTCTCAAGACCTCAAGGGGTTGAGTTTGGAATGGGGTTCATGTGCGCTCATTCTCTCTCTCTAAATTGTTTAGCTCTTAAAAGGACAGTAGCTCAACAGTTGACTGAGGGAAGGCACAGCACAGCACAGAATGGCTTAATTAAGTTATATAACAATTATTTTATGCTTATGTTCCTCTGCCAATATAATAATACACATAATGCAAGAGCAAGCATTAAGCAATGCATTATTTTATTCTTCAGAAATTGCAAATGAAATATCTATTTCATTGGAAGTTTGAGATTACGAAGTATGTTTATTTTATATTCTTAATATACATGTAATTAATTATATTTTTATAGTGCACTTGTTGGTATCTTGATAGTATAACTGAAATTAAAAAAAAGAGAGCTTATAAATGTATTTTTTTTATCATTTAAATAATACACATGTCGAATTTAATCTAACTTGAGAGCAATTTGGCACCAATCAAAATTGTTTATTATTAATGGTTCTTTAACAGCTATCAAACAAATTTAAACTAGATCAAATTTGACATACATCGTATATAATAATTTAAATGATAGCAGACATGTCTAGATGTAGTTAATATCAAAACATTTGTTTCTAAGCTGTGAAATAAATACTTCAATTTTTACATTTTTAAAGTCTGAACAAACGATTCAAACCGTTCAATATTCAATCTATAATAAAATTTTCTTGTAGACTAAAATTTATATTTTTTTTTTGAAATTTATTTACTATTTATTAAGCTAGTTTTAACATCGCTGTTTTCAATGATTTAGAAATTTTTCACTGTTTATTAAAATCAACGATTTTAAAATTGGCTCAATAAATATATAGTAAAAAAGTTCCAAAAAATATAAAATTTGATTTCCAAGTACATTTTAATATAGATACCACATCTAATGGTTTGGATCGACCATTTGAGCTTTGAAAATCGGAAAACCAATTGGTTGCACCACATCTCTCGAACAAACGTTTTGATATTAGCCAACTTCAGCATGTCTAACGATATTTTCTTTCAAATAATTGTCGACAATTATTCCAAAATTATTAAATGATGCACATTAGAACAATCCAGTTTTTATTTATTTATTGTTTTCTTTTTCTTAAGAAGCAGAAATTGTTTGCCTACTGTATTCTTACCCAGTGAAATAAAAAACTTGATATATACACAATCCCACAAAATATCAGAGAAACGGAGAAATGTGTTATTTCTATGGTTGTGTTATTTTGAAGGCAATCAAAGGTTGAACTGCACTAAATAGACACTGACCTACCATAATCTAAAAAAATATATATATATATTATTTTGTAGGTGTTGCCATGTTGTGTAATATGTGAGGAATCTAGAACAAGACAAATACAAAGGCTATAGCCGACTAGAGAGAGAGTAGAGAGAGTGAGAGCAAAGCATTAGTGGAAAATGATAGAAGAATGAATTGCAATCAAAGACAAATGATTCCATGTGTGATACAATGCTGATGCTTTTCCTTCCTTGCATTATATTTTATTTTGTTTTATCTTATTTATTGGGTATGTGGCATGCATAGATAAGGTTTGCTTAACTACTTTATTTGATGCTTTTGCATTGAATGGGATTGAAATATATTTGTACCAAAATTCTGATAGTTGTTGCTGTTGTTGTTGTTAGATTTAGTTATCTTCCTTTCTCAAGAACTGCAATGACAGAAGCATGATTGCATACAAAATGTTATATTAAAAATCCTAACCAACTTAATATTTTTTTTTCTGCTATCCTGTTTTTATAAGGATTTCAAAATTAATATCCTCATTTAAAAAAAAAATTATGTCTGAATTTTAAATGAATGGACTCCCACAAATAATGTCCCAACGCATTGATTCGGAGCAATAGATGTAAATATCTAGATAATTTATAATTTATTTTGAGATTTATCATATGAAACATGTGTTAGCTATGACAACACTAGCCGAAATTTTTACCAATACCATTTAAAAAAAAACAATAAATCAAAACATCATTGAAATTGGAGAATTTGAAAAATATCAGAGCCTCCAATTCAATCTACAGCTCCATTGTGGGGGTTGCAGATTGAATTGAAAGCCCGCAAAAACCTAAATATCAGTATATTACATACCATTTTTTGGTTTTTGAGAGCCTACAATTCAATCTGCGCCCCTCAAAAATAAAGCCGTAGATTGAATTAGAGTTCCTGATATTTTTCGAATTTTTCATAATTTGTGATTTTTTTCTTAACAGTGATATTAATAAAAATTTCGGGACATGTTATTCTTTATAATAAGATAAAAATATGCTTTTAATTTTCTATAAGATGGGGGGATACATAAGACGAGTCATGTCTTGGTACTCTTTTCAAAACTTTATTCAAGGAATTAAAGAAAGCATTGCAGCGTCTTTTCTTTCTTTTTTTTTCTTTTTTTTTTTTCTGTTCCGTAAGAAATTGTGCAGGGGGCACTATTTTTCACACGTTTGTTAGCATGTCAGATCATATCATATGTAAAACAGCGAAAGGTTCATGTAGCTTTATTGATGTCTTTATGCCGACCATTTGTTTTATTTAAAATATAATGTTTGAAAAAAAGGTTATGAATTGAATAAAGTGTTATGATCAGAGCAGGGCTTAATGTCAGTTAAAGTGAAAGATGACTTCTCTCTTCAATTTTCATGACTATATATATACCAAAATAAGAAGTTAAAAATTTATAATATATATAACTAAACTAGGAGATGAGGCCTTGGTGATATGTTTATTACAGAGTGGTCAGTGTTAAAGTTTTATATTTTTATTTTTGAAGTTCAAATAGTTGATTTGAAACACTGTTCTATGTGAAAATATTTTTTTTTTGGAAATTTTTTATAGAAGCTGCAAATTCGTGAGGGAAAATCAAACTATCGACATTTAGAGAACTAACAATTTTAGGACTTTTCTTCTAGCCGACTATGTTATCTCTCCTTTTTCTCATGTGAAAATGTACTTACAGATCAAATTTTACTTTTTTTAAATATTTTTATTATTTTTTAAATAAGTAAAAAGCACATTATCTAAAAATTCTGTCATCCAAAGTTTGTAGTGATTTTCTATCTATATAAAAAAATAATAAAAAGTGTTTAAAAAGTATAAAATTTGAACTTTAAATATATTTTTATACGGAGATCATATTAAAAAGTCTAAATAAATTATTAAAACTTTTAAAAATTAAAATATAAATCTATAGCACAAGTGAATCCATAATATTGATAATTATATTATCAGTCTCATAGACTAACAGCCTACCAATTTGGCTGTTCAAAAATAAATGCGCTAAAATTAATTTATTAACCTTCTAATTTTGACCGCTTGACTTTATACTAAATTAATTCGAATGTTTAAAAATTTCACATGTAGATGCATCACACGTAAGGTAGGCGGATTTCAACAGTTTAAATTCGTCATTTGAAATCGATTTGATGAATTTTAGAGTTAAGCTCACCAAAACTTTGGTGAGCTTAAGAGCACCCTAGTTCTACTCTTCTTTAAATATGGGGTGGTACCCCTTAGTTGGACATACATGAAAAACAAATACAAAATTGACAGGTAATGGATCTATGTTAATCTCTAATTTATTTATCAATTAATTAAATCATTCAATAAGAGGTGACCATTTTGTGCTATTCTAAACCATGTGAAAGCGCTAAATTCTAGGATCCTGTTATTTAATTCTCTTTTATTTTGTAATGCAAGAATTTTAAGACATCCCACCGCAGCTGGCCCCACCAACCGCACACGGCTACGCAGACAAAGACAAATGTTATGTATTATTTTATAATTTGAGAGAGATTCACTTACATACTTTTTTCGACACCCGTTTACACTTTATATTTTTAAAATTTTTAAAATTTAAAAAATCGATCAAAATCGTTCAAAAAATATGTTTGCAGATCAAATTTTACACTTTTTTGATTTTTTTTATTATTTATTAATTATTTTACAAAATCGTTGTTTTCATACTATTGAATTTTTGTACCCATCTTAATAAATAATAAAAAGCTTCAAAAAAGTACAAAATTTGATCTGCAAGCACATTTTAATATATATCCATCATGTTGGATCGACTGTTTGGATTTTGAAAATGTAAAATGTAATCCAGTGTCATAAAAAAAGGTGTAAGTAAATCTCTCTCTCATATAATATTCATAGATTACTTGGCATTTGGAGAGATCATTAATTGTTATAATGTTATAGGTAGCCTTAAAATTTAATTATGTAGGGTTAAGTTATTTGGTTCCACCAATTGGTGGGCCTTTGAGCGAAGTTTCTCTTTGTCCTTTTGTATCTTTGTTGAATTATTAGTTCAACAACCCTCTTAATCTTTTTTGCACTTTGACCCTTCTTTAATTTGTCACCCAATAACTTCAAAATTTATAGAAATTATACTGTGGCAGTGGGACCCACCTGTCACTAACCTCCACTTTGTCATTAAGTGACCCTTCAACAACTTAAATTAATTATTAAGGCTACCCTTTTAGGCTTTCCTCATTTTCATCTAATAAGAGATTTCTTGTAAGTTTGAATTTTTTAAAATTCAGCGAATTTTATGATTCTGCATGAAAAGTTAAAGTTGATAGAAATGGGATTCTTTGTTTTTATGTTGCATCTCTCATGGCCGTTTCTATTAACCGACAAATTTTCATGCAAAAGTTGGTAGAAAAGGGGTTTCTTTGTTTTTATCTTGCCTCCCTTGATTTCCTTTTTTTTTTTTTTATTAATAGACAAACTAAATGAAAATTGACAAGATGCTGATATTTGTTGTTGAGATTTAATATAGAGATAATTTCGTTGTTGCCTCCATTAATATTATTTTTAGTATTTAGCTTTATAGCGTTATTATTCAATTTAGAGGTTCTATTTCAATAGAATTTCATTCAATATTGAATTGCATAATAGCGAAGGGGTACAATTAATCAAACCAAATAACATGCTTGTTTTTTTATTCAGTTTAATATCATTATTGTTTAGTTTATGGATGTTATTGAGTCGGTTTGCTTGAATTTATCATGAACCAATTTAGTGCAATAATATCAATAGTGGTGACAAGAGGGAGCATATGCATCGCGTACATCGGTTCGTACTATGGTTCTATATTTTTATTTTTAAAATTTAAACCGTTCAACATGATCTCTATATAAAATACCAAATTTTATATTTATCAGAAAAAAAATACTATTTTTTTTAGATAAGTAGAGAATCACTTGATCTAAAGATTATGGACCATCTAAAAATAGTATTTTTTTTCTATTTATCTCAAAAACATAGTAAAAAAAGTTCTACAAAATATTAAATTAGTTACCAAGTAAATTTTTATATAGAAGGCATATTGAGCGATTTCAAGAAACAAATTGAACTTCCAAAACGTTTTGGAAATATGAAATCATAGTACATACCAATGTGCGCTATGCATAGTACCGTAGCCTCACTATAGTAACAATAAAGATCTATCACCTAAATATTTTTTCTTAATTATTAGCATTATGTAAAGAAATTAAATATTAGGAATAAAAAGCGTCTCAAAAAATACTTTAGACATAAAACCTATAACAAAAGTAGTGTCAGCATTCTGTTTATGTTAAAAAAAATCAAATTAACAACAGATGAAGAACTAAATAATATTTAGGGGTGTCAATGGTACCCTTTTATCTGTTTATCCGATCCGTATCGTATCTGAAAATACGGATAAGATTAAGATTTTTTTTTTCCATTAGTTTGTCGGATACAGGTAAGAGTAACGATTTTTTTCGTTATCTTACCCGTTATCGTATAAGATAATATTTAAAAATAAAATTATAGATATAGATATATATTTGTATGAAGATGAAACATGATACAATAAAATTTTGTATTTTATTAAATTTTCATAATATAAATTAGTTATATTCATTATTAATTTTTTTTTTTCTTGTTTTGAAAAATAATATATCAAAAATACAAATCAAGATGCCAATAACACTTTTTATCCGTTTATCCAACCCGTATTCGAAAAAGACAGATAAAGATAAAAATAAATTGTTATCATAATGGATATGAATATGAAAATGCCTCCACCCGACCCCTATCGTACCCGTTGACACCCCTAAATATATCTAGTCTAGAAACTAATATATTGTCTTTTTGTATGAGAAATTCATATATTAAAATCAGATCCATGTTACGACTCCAGTTCTCTATCTCGCGCTCACATAAATATTGCTTTAACGATCATGCTTATAAATAAATAAATAAAATTGGCTCGATCCCTCTAGCATTTACTTGGCATGATTGCAACAAAAAACAAATATCTTTCAAACATGAAAGCGCGCTTAATTTTGTATATACACGATGATGATATTGTGATTTCTACTTGTTTTGGAGCGCACATGATATTCAGTTCTTGTGACTATCATCAATTAATACGACAGCTACGTACCTTTCTCTTGTCCTTTTTGTTTATTCATTTTTTTATATATTTATAATCTTCGTACCAACAAAATAAATGCAACCAATCAATTCCTTAACGGACCTGGAACATTTGTGATCATTTGGATTTTGGAGTATATAAAGTATTTACTTTTTAACTTTTTACGAGCTATATATAGGTATCCCTCTCATCATGTTTCTTTCATTAGGAAGCAGATCACCTGCCTCCCGGGGTGTAGGAAAATCCTGCTCCTTCAGTCACTGCGGGATGGGGTCGGGTTTAGGATTTAGAGGTTTAGGATTTAGGGGGTCCATCAACAGTGACTCTAGGGGCAGACGATTCAATCTCTTTTCATTATTCATCGGATTGTCAGAAACTTAATTATTCAACTGGACCGAATCGTGTAATTAACCTGTCACGCATTTTTGTGCCAATTAACTGCTTGCCGAATATTAATTAATTGGCAAACTTAAAAATTAAAATCCCATTCCTCAAGTTGTCGCTTCTCAAATCAAGTATACAACTTACCACACACACACACACACACACAGGCCTGTCACACTCTCTCTAGCTTTCTCGATCTCTTTGCGGTATGAGGAAGAATCCACGTCGTCTCGTATATGACATTTACCAGATAAATTTGGTCATCGGTCTCTGCTTCTGAGATTTGTACATATACCAGCTAATTAAAAACATAACGGGTTCACATGCATGGAATGGTTCAGGAGCAAATTGTCAAACATTTTTACGAGTTTTGTCGGGCTGCTTAAGCGGTTAAGCAGCACCGCTTAAGGCGATCAGCCACGCGAAAAAAAAAAGAAGCGCCAATGGCGATCAGGCCCCCACCCCCACCCCAACCCCAATCTCCCCTCTCCTCTATGAATTTTTTTGATAAACCATAAATAATTAAATAAATTTTACGATATCAATATGATTACTTTTTTTTTTTTGAAAAATTATAAGGACCGGACGGTCCGTTCAGTCTCACAATCGCCTTTTTCCCAGACCGAACGGGCCGTTCGGTTTGAAATTTTTTTTTTCCGTTTTTTTTAGTTTTTTTCATTTCTTTTTTGATTAATTGCCACAGAAAATCCGACAGTCTTCTCCCGTTTTCTCCAGACCGAACGGCCCGTCCGCTCTCCTTTTATTTTTCTGCAGACCGAATGGTTGGTTCGGTCTTAATTTTTTTTTTCTATTCAATCCGTGGCAGACACGCACTGTTCCTTCTTCCTTCTCTGCGTTGTCCTTCTTTTTCTTCATTCTTTCTTTCTTCCCTTATCTAATTTTTTTTAAAACTCTCATAGTTAGTGTGATTTTGATTCTAATCACATAAGTTTGTTTAATTTTGAAAGAAGAACAATAAAAGCTTCAGATCTACAAATTTCGTTAGGTATGTATTTAATTCTTTTATTTTTATTAAATAATCCGTAATTATGAATAAATGGTTTATGTAGTAATTGTAGTATAAATAAATAGTTTATGTGTAATTTTTTCTTTTTGTAGTATAAATAGTTTATGTTGGAATTGTAGTATAAAAAATAGTTTATGTTGGAATTGTAGTATAAAATAGTTTATGTAGTAATTTATTTGCATGTACTTTTTTTTAGTGTAAATGCATGTAGTAATTATTGAATGATTTATTTATTTGCATGGTTTATGTGCATGTAATTTTTTTTAGTGTAGATGATGCATGTAGTATTTTTTGGATTTTTTATTTCATAATTATATAGATGCAAGGTTTATTTGCATGTAGTTTTTTTATTAGTGTAGATTCATGTAGTAATTGTTCAATGATTTTTTTATTTGCATGATTTATGTAGATGCATGATTTATGTGCATGTAGTTTTTTTTTAGTGTAGATGATGCATGTAGTATTTTTTGAATTATTTATTTTGTAATTATGTAGATGCATGGTTTATTTGTATGTAGTTTTTTTTAGTGTAGATGCATGTAGTAATTGTTGAATGAATTTTTTATTTGCATGGTTTATGTAGATGCATGATTTTTGTGAAAAATTAGTTCATCATCAAGGATCCTGTCTAGTTTCATGACATATGATTATATTAAGATTTACTAATGAAGTGTAAGAATTTTTTATCATAAAAAACCAAATTTTTCTATCTTTTTTCTTTCTTTTTTTTTGGATGATTTTTCCGATCAGGAAAAATAAAAAAAATCAAGATAATGTCAATTAAATTATTTCAATCTAGTATTAGTATACACAAAAATTGAATTGATTCATATACTACTTTCTTATTCTATCCAAATCAAATGGAGGATTTGATTTGGATAGAAGGAGATAGATCTCTTCAATCACTCTTTATTCTCATCCATAGAATCCCAAGCGCATCAATAAAAGATTCGATTCGATTCGATCGAAACTCTCCATTCATAAATGATATCCACAATATTGACAAATATAGAGTATTCAAAAGGTTTTTTTTTTCTTGTATATTTTAAAATTTAAAATTATGCAATATAAAGTAATAGACAAACATACAAAAATAAATGCATTGAAATCAACCTCTAAAAAAGAAATGCTGTATGCATTATTATCCAAAAAACGACAGTGCAATTTAATAAAAACATAATAAAAATCATATATGATAAAAAATTAAAAAGATATATATCTGACTGATCTACATTTGGGAAGTCCAATGTGAATTCGTATCCTCTGCATTAACTCAAACGGGAATCTTTTGAGTTAATAAATTATAACCATCTGATTTGTCTTAAAATTCGTGCAGATTAAATCTGCACTATATTAAAGTATCCCCTATATCATAAGCAAGGGTCGGATTGGCTCCGTTTAAAATCAGACGATTGAGATTCATTAATTCAAAAAAATTTAATAGGGTCCTAAGCCATGGGCTCATAACAAGGGCCCTCGTACCAGTCCACTAAATAAGTCAAGAATCTTAGCAGTACAAAAGACCAACAAAGAGGCCTTTGAGATCTCGAGAAGGCTCAGCCTAGATCCGGGATCACTCATATGGAGTGATTCCTATGACACTCCGTACGGTTTGTCTCGCCAAACAGAACTGTCAGGCCCTCAGGTCGATGCACTACACGACAGTAAAAGGCGCCCGACCTATATTAGACCCAAAGCTGGATCTAAAAAGGGATTCACAATTTGGCACACACACGAGATATCAAAGATTAGAGTCCGAATACCTCACACACACACTTGAGTCCAACCCGACAGTCACGTCTAGCCACCTCGGAGGCTAGTACGTATCAGATTCCTTTTTGAGTTGATGCAGAGGATACGCATTCGTCCAATGTTGGGGCGTTGAAAAAATGCAACAGGTGTGTGAATTTTATCCGACAATGTAAAGCGGGTTCACATGCATGGTTTGGTTCGGGATCAAATTGTCAACATTTAACTTATTTATGTTTCCTCAACAAATGCCTTTGCAAATTGCAATGGCTTACTGATTTATATCTGCAATAGGTACCTAATTTTTTTTAGTCCATTTCCAGCTCACAATTCACGGACTGCAACAGTTGTTTTGATAATACTGTCTAATTAAAATTCAAGCTCTAAACTTTCATTTCTTGATAGCTTGACTAGATATTAAATATATTAAAACATATTTAAGTTTAGTGTCTAAACATGTACCAGTACTGTACGACTCGCAAGCTTTCCTTAACCCACATAAAACTATGCATTAATTGAATGAATCATTTTTGTAGACAACAGATGGGCTCATGGACCCCCAAAAATTTAATACACTCTCTCTTTTTGTGTGCTGGATCCGAACCTCTAGAGACTAGAGAGAGCCTGTTCTGGGTTGGCTAATTAAGCTCGTAACAGTCTCCATTTGTTTGATCTGCTGCTGCTTAGCCACCTGTATTGTTACTGTCAAGTGAAAATGTGCTGTTACTGCCCCACAAGAAATTTTAAGTTAAAAACCTAGATTGACACACAGGAAAATGTATCCTTTGGAATTATTTTCACTTTATACTATTATAAAAACAGACGAAAAGATGGCACCAATAGCAAGGATCCGAAATGTAGATCGAATTCTTCATTTCGCTTTAAAAATCTAGGAACTGGAACAGCACAGTAATTAATGCAATAGCGTGTTTATTCTGGTCGAAAACGGTTATTAATTAATTAAAATATGAAACTAGCATCTCCATCTATAATATTGATTAGTAATTTTAAACAGTTATTAAAGAGTAAAGAGAAAATTCATTTCAAACTTAATTTCACAACTTTCACAACTTTTGCTTTTAATGCTACGGCAACCGATTTGACTATTTTTTTTTTTGAAGTTTACGAACGGGTGAGTCTCACAACGGCCACTTAACGGCATATCTCTATTTTGCCTCACAGTGGGCTGTGTGTATTCTTCTTCATCTTCCTCATCATTGTCCCAGTCTCCTTCCCTCCATTCATCCCCAATTTGCAGATTTTCATCCAGTACCTCATTTATAAATTCAAATTCCAACTCATTTGGATCTTTCTGTACTGGTGGCGGTCTGGGGTGAGAATTTGGTTCAGGCCCAGGTAAGGATGAAGGACCTCCACACACGGATATAGATGGGATAAAAGGTGGAGATTGTAGTCGGGGTGGGATAAAAGGTGGAGATTGTAGTCGGGGTGGGATAAAAGGTGGAGATTGGAGTGAATTACTGTATATTCTGGTTCTGGTCCTGGTATTGGTCCGGGTACGAATAAAGGAGTGTGTGGTTCATAATTTGATTAATAATTTTCTGCAACCAAATTTTGGCCTGAACTTCCAGCCCCTGACTCTCTGTGAATTCTGCATGCAAAAACTTCGCATAGTGATTCGCCGGACCTCACAACCTGTGCGATCAGGCCTCTCAATGCCCCGTCATCTCCCAACGCGATTCTGACATACTTTCCTGCGTAGACCATTCGGGCCTGAATTTGTAATTCCCAGCGATTCCTATTATACCCGCTCACTTCATAAATAAGCGATTGCAATTGCTCAAATGAGAAATTTTCATCAACCCAGTACGTATTTACTGAAGGTTTGGAGTAATGTGCTTCATTCTGGTCAAAATTAAATTTCCCTCCAAAGTGTACTAAAATTCCAATAGGCATGACCAATAAACTACATTTGTAAATGGTAAATATTTTGTCAATTTACTGATTTCAATTGTGAACAATTTATGAACAGTAGTGGGGATTATATGAGCAGTAGTCAACATTAATGAACAGTATATATGAATAGTTAATACTTATATGAACAGTACATATGAATAGTAAATACATATATGAACAGTACATATGAATATGTAATACGTATATGAACAGTACATATGAATAGTAAATACATATATAAAACAGTAAATATGTAAATGAATGGTAACGTAAATGAACAGTGGCAAAAAAAAAGTTTACTTGATTTCTCCTTCTCTTCCTCTCTTCCTCTCTCTTCCTCTTCTTTTCTCCTCTCCTTCTGCCACGAAGCAAAAAAAACGCTTATATAGCAAAAAAAAACAACCCGGGCCGTGGAATTTTTTCACGGTTCCGATTAAAAATCCCGGGCTGTAGAAAGATTCCACGGTTTCGAATAAAAATTTGGAACCGTGGAATTTTTCCGCGTTTTGGACATTTTTAAAATTTTCTACAAACACTGATTATTTTTATTAAAATATTTTAATAATTGGGTAAAAATAAAAATCTCGGAGTTGAGGAATCCAATGATTCATTAAATGTTATGAATTTTTTTAAAATAAGAGATTTTTAATAAGCATGCACTTGGGTTTCTCAATTTATATCTTTGGCAGCTGTTCGGTTTATTTGCAATGCCTCAGCCATATTTTCACTGGGCTTCACCAACCATAACCAACGACATGTCAGACTGTCCATTTCATATTTATTCTCTTTGCCACGTGTGAAATAACGGCACCTGATATATATTTTTTTCGTCAAATTAAAAAGAAGAAGGAAATTTCACAATATCCATCATTCATAATTCATGTGAAGTGTGATGGACCTTATGGTCCATTTATAAATCATAATCTATTTGTTTCAACTTTAACCATATATATTTTTTTAATTCGAAAGGTGGAGTTTTGAAAAAAAAACATGTATTACTTCAAATAATTATATTCAGCATGTACATCACATGTACTTGAAAGAAAGATGTTTCCTAAAAAAAGTAGCAATCAGATGGCTCTGCGTGGAACGATACTCTTTGTAATTCCCCTAAAGAAAAAAAGAAAATACTCTCTGTGATGAATGCTTGTGTCAGAGACAAATTTGCTATTTAATATAGTAACGCAAGTATGCAACAATAACATTGCAATCATTTTAAAAAGAGAGAGAGAGAGAGCGCGCGCGCGCAGTAGCATAAGAGACGATAAAGAGAAGAAAAAGAATGATATTTTGTAGTTATATTTTATTCATGAGTAAGTCTTGAATGTTATGGATAATATAAAGTATCTTTGTTACGGTCTCAAAAATATATCATATAAATATCAACAAAAATAACTTCAAAATAAAAAAAAATTATCAATATTTAAGATTATTTTTTTCCACCTTCCATAAATAAAAAAATAGTAAAAAAGTTTCAAAAATAATAAAAATTGACATTCTATGAGTTCACCATATAATCAGTACACTGAACTACTTAGATCGAAATTTGAAGTTTATATGATAAATTTTAATATTATAGCATGAATAGTCTTAAAAATCTCTTGGGTTCTGAAGGAGTTAAATTTGGCCACCTAACACCTGATTTTTGGGATGCCCAGAATAAATTGACTGAGTTTGAACAATGGTCTTTAGAAAGACCATTTACTGAGATAGAACTAAAACAGGCCCTTTTTGCCTGTGAACCAAATGGAGCCCCTGGCCCTGATGGGTTTACCTTTAAATTTTATCAATTTTTCTGGAATACGGTCAAAGAAGATTTGATGTTATTGTCTCATTACTTCTTTGAAAATCAGTTAAACTTACATAGAATTAACAAATCCTGTATCTGTCTCATCCCTAAGGAGAACAATGCCAATGTCATTAAAAAATATAGACCTATTAGTTTAGTTAATTGTAGTTTTAAGTTACTTTCTAAACTATTGACTACTCGATTAGAACCTGTTATGTCTAGGATTATCGATGAAAGTCAATCGGCTTTCATTAAGAATAGATACATTTTAGATAATGTTATCCTTAGTCATGAACTTCTGCACTCCTGTCAAACTCTCAAACAACCAGGGGTTGTTGTCAAAGTGGATTTTGAGAAAGCATATGACAAAATTCACTGGGACTACATCTTGGAAGTTTTAGCTAGTAGAAACTTTGGCAGTAAATGGATTCAATGGATTCAACATTGGTTGTACAGCTCACAGTCTTGTCTTACAATCAATGGAGAACACACTGAATACTTTTATTGTAAGAGGGGAGTTAGACAAGGGGATCCTCTCTCCCCATTTTTGTATATCTTGGCATCAGATACCTTAAGTAAAAATTTTTCTAAAGGGAGACAACAGAATGTTTTGCTAGGATTAGGCCCCCCTTGTCTAAATAATCAAGCTGTTACCAACTGCCATTATGCTGATGATACCATCCTATTCTTAGAGGCCACTGAACATAATGTAGAATCAGTCTGGTGGGCTATGATGGCCTTTGAAGGACTTTCTGGAATTAGAGTTAATTTTGATAAAACCTTTATGTATCCTATACATGTAGAAACTAGTACTAATCTCAATAGTCTTTTTAGATGTCAATGGGGTACATTTCCCTTTACATATCTAGGACTCCCTTTAAGTAATAAAAAACTCACCTTGTTAGATTGGCAATTCCTAGTAGACAAAATTAATCATAGACTACCTAGTTGGAAAGGCAGTATGTTATCCTTAGGAGGTAAATTGACTTTAATCAATGCAGTTTTATCATCTATTCCTTTGTATACTCTTTCTGTATATAAAATCCCAATTACCATTATGAATAAAATAGATAAGGTTAGGAGGCAGTTTCTGTGGCAAGGCAGTGATCCCTCCAGGAAAAAATATGTACTAATGAAGTGGTCTATTGTCTGCCTTGCTAAACAATTTGGGGGACTGGGTGTTCTTCACCTCAGAGATATGAATATTGCTCTCTTGTTAAAATGGTGGTGGAAGCTGAAAAATCCTGAGTTCCATAGTACTTGGAAAACTCTTATCCTCTTGAAATATTGTACAGGATCTGTAGCTTTTAAATCCTCTTTTTGGACAGCTCTTACCAAGGTCAGTTCATTAGGCCAAACCAGTGTGAGTTATGTCCCAGGATGTCAATCTGATGTTCTATTTTGGGAGGATATCTGGTACCAAAATTGTTCTCTCTCTTCTAGGTTCCTCAACTCTACTAACTCTGCTCTAATCAGAAAATCTTGGTACCTGAGGTTATACTCTCACAAGGTAGCATAATTCAATTTAGGAGAACACTTCAAGGGGTTACACAAAAAGATTGGTCTGAAATGCTTGAAATTATTAGCACTGTATCCTTTTCTTCAGGTTTTGACAAACTTACTTGGAGATAGAATCATACAGGGGAGTTTACTACTAAATCCACTTATCTTTTTCTTAATAACAGGGGAATACTACCTTCCCACCCTCTCATCTGGTGGACTGTACCAGTACCACACAAAATCAAGATTTTCATGTGGCTAGTTATGCACCAAAAAATCCTCACTAAAGACACACTAGTTAAAAATGTTAGTTTGTAATAATCTAGAAGTCAATAATACGATAATTTATCATAAAGCTTTGTTCATGAATTGGATGATTAATATCATTTTGTTGCCTTGAGTATTATTGAATTTATGGATCATTTCGAGTTCATGACTGAAATTGTAAAACTCCATAATATAGATGATATATACTCTTAATCTTAAAAGGTCACTAACCAAGGTAATTAGCAGGAACACTAATTACCGCTATAAGGTTAGTATGTGGATTAAAAGATGGTTAAGTTTTACAAACCATTTGACACGAGATGTCATTTTAATCACATAGATACATGTTCTAGGAACATGGTATTTGACAGACCCCGAATGAGACATTAAATAGAATTGTGTTCGTGTCATTAATGTTTCTCATTCAGTGTCACGTTCTAAAGTATGAGGTATTTATCGTTCCCACTAAGAAATATATATGTGTGAGTGTTATCTAACACTGTCCGTAAAAAGCAGTCATAACGGTAGCATTTCGATATATATAGCTTAGCTGAGGAAGTGATAGTCTGCCAAGAATACTACTTGTCCCTCGTATCTCTATACGAGTTATAGCATCACTGGGCCCCTTGATAGAGTAAGATTATCAGCGCGCGGTATAATTACAAGAGTAATTATATTTGATAATCTGCTCAAGATCAAGAAAAGATTCAGTTAGCAAGGATGACACACATCTACCTTGAAACTGATCTGATAGCTATGAGACAGAAGAACAGACACAAGTAAATTGTTTACTGGATCATGATATTGTACAGTACAGCATCATCTGTGTAATTGGATGGTCATGATGTGTTGCCAAACGCCACCCATGATTATAGAAGTTAAAACAGTTTTAACTCTATTTACTAACATAACACAGATCCTATTGGGTCACACCATATAGGAGTTAATCGGAGAATCTTATTTTTGATTGATTATAAATTGGTTATGATCAATGATAAGATGGTTATAATTAATTATACGTGTTATAATTAAATTATAAATGTTATGTAAAAATAACAAGCAAAAACATTGGTTAATTTATAAACGTGTATGACACGTTGTATAAAAGTTAACCGGTTAATTTATAAATGTGCAGGACACATTGTATAAATTGCCGAAACAACAACCGCAAGAAAAATATATATAATTATTCAGAATAATTATACGAATATTATTTGTGTTCGGGCCGAGGGCATTCGAGTCTTTTCAGATTCGTCCTTATCCGCATGACATGTCATCGATCCTATCCAGATGACACGTCATCGATACCGAAATAAATAACCGAAAGAAAAATATATATATAATTGTTCAGAATAATTATACGAATATTATTTGTGTTCGGGCCGAGGGCATTCGGGTCTTTTCAGATTCGAGCTTATCCGCATGACACGTCATTGATCCTATCCAGATGACATGTCATCAATCCTATCCACAAGGGCAAAATGGTCATTTCACACCTATGCCACCTTGCATGTGTAGAAGCATGGAGAAGGATGTGGAAGGGTGTGGAAGGGGTATTTTGGTCATTTCACATATAAAAGGATGAGGTGTCAATGGCATATCTTGTAAATAGGCCGAACTTGGAGGGCATTTTGGTCTTTTGCAACCGAATCTAAACACTATAAATAGGGGTGGAGGGGTAGAGAGAGAAATATATATTCACATATATACATATGCACATTCACATGTATCTTTTCGTGCAGAAACGAATCGGTATTTTCTCTCTTTCCCGGTTTCTCTCCCAAATAGTGTTTCGGTTGAGAAAAGAAAGTTATACGTAGTTGACGTATAATCTTGCGGGTTGTTGTGGAGAATATTTACGGGATTGATGAATAGTGTTTTACCGAATTTCGCGGTATGTCAGTTTTGCATATTGATGAAACTGAGCAACCGAAAATTCGTGATTACGGGTTTTCGTCTTATTCCCGTGAATAGTGTTTTTGCATAATTCCGCGGTTTACGGTATTTCTGGCAGAAGAAATAAACCGCTCTCCGGTTAGTCCTGGTGGATAACCGATAGAGGTATCACACGTGTGATACTCCGAGTCGATTCCTTCCCTGGTGAGGCTCTACTCGCTCGGTCTGCATTCCAACTGTGATTTGGAAACAAGGTATAAATATGTTATATTAATCTATTTAATTTGTAAGTAGATTAAAGTTTTAGAAATCAATCATGGAGTAGATCTGTAAAAAGGATTAAAAGGGTCCTTGCAATGAAAGACTTCAGAAGGAACTCTGCTTTGGTCTTTCCGGCATATCCCTTTTAATTCACGGCTTGAGTTAGAAGTAAAAATTTTTGTTTTACGTTCTTTCCGCAGCTTAAGCCTAAAAGGGTTTTGGTTACCGCAAAACCCCAAAAGTGGTATCCAGAAAACCCAACAAAAAAAGGGTGGGTAGGGAACCAACAGTGTCAATTCTGTCTAGAACATGAAAACAGGGATCACTTATTTTTTCAATGCCAGGTAGCTCAACAAGTATGGTTCTGGCTTGGTAAGAGTCAACAGTATATGCATACCTGGAGGGATTGGCAAGATATATTTCACTTCTCATTCACATTATCCAAATCTGAACAAGCTGGTTTCCTATTAGTTTTAAGTGCTGTTTGTTGGATTTTATGGAAACATAGGAATGGTTGTTGTTTTAATGATAATTCCTGTAAAACTGCTAGATCTCTTATCTTACTAATCAAAAATACTGTTTTGTATTGGCTAGGGGGGGTGAAACAGCAGAAGACTCAGAGGGCCGCTGAAGATTGGATGCCTATTATTGAAGATGCTATCCCACTGGCATGCATTCCCCCTGGGGGAGAGATGGTGTTGTATCAGGAGCCCCCTGGCATGCCTTCTTCCTGTGATCCTAACAATGATATATGACATTTTATGCTTCCAATTTACTTTCTGTTTTTTGTAGCAACATCAGCCCATTGTGTTGTGGCTTAGTTCTTTCCACCTTAGAATATTTCTAGTTTTTGGCTAACTCTGTATGCTGACTTATCTGCTGCCAGTTAGGATTGCTATCCCTTTCTTTTTGTTTTTTTTGATGTCAGCAACAGTCAGAAATTATTGCCTGATGAGCTACATAAAACTCTACCTGGCCTGTAATTAACTTTTCCTTTAATGGAATGGGCTTCTAACCTCTTTTAAAAAAAGAAAAAAAGAAGAAGCATGAATAGTCTTATGTTATTCTTAGCACCCAAATCTTACTCTAATTTATTCATTGCCAAAATACTATTTTGAATAACACTCCTTTTTTTTTTTTTTGAAATGTTATTGAACTGAAATAACATTAAACTGAAATAGCAGAGTTACATAAATATCTTTACAGACCATATCCTACCTCGAATAAAAATTTAAAACAGTAAAATTAAAAAAAATATGAACAGTGATTGACAGCTCGGTGTATCCCTGCATGGATAGTGCTCTATATATTACAATCACGAAATTGGGTCACTATTTTTACGTCATATTCTATCAATCACGAAATCAGGTCCT
Source organism: Carex rostrata (assembly GCF_964058835.1). Lineage (NCBI taxonomy): Eukaryota > Viridiplantae > Streptophyta > Magnoliopsida > Poales > Cyperaceae > Carex > Carex rostrata. Next base: position 8,941,803 of record NC_135918.1, read on the forward strand.
CTCCGGATATGTAATTATTTATTGAAAGTCTACTAATAATTTTGGATTCTTTTGAAGTGTAATTATTTTTTGAAAATTAGTAGTTTTAAATGCCTACTAATAAATTTATTGATAAAAAAAATTAAATGAGTCTCATTTCTAGATCTAATCTTTTATTCTCATAAATTCATCTAAACTATTTTAATTTTTTAATTCTACTTGTATACCCTTTTAATAACCCTATTATATTAATCCTTATCACTTCCACAACTAGTTCCGCTCTTATTTAACCACACTTTTCTATCATTATTATGTGCATCGACAATTAAAATCTAAATTATACAACCATTATGGTGTATTAGTTTTAAATCATAAAATTTAAACATTAAAACATGGATTTATTTTTCAAGAGGTGAATTTTAGAGGAAAGTATTTATATATTTAGGAGGGATCACTTGACAAAGGTTATTTGAAAATGTTCATAAATGAATATTTTCAAAAACAATTAAATGAAAAAATATATTTAATACCTAAATTTATAGGTATGTTATTTGATGTATAGATAGCCTTACAATCAAATTCATGCAATTAAAATGTTATTTGATGATGCATTGAGGATAATTAGTTTTGGATTGTCGAAATTTCAAATCACTTGGTATACAGTGAAAAAACAATCTCATCAATTTTCCAAACATGACATGGGAATAATATATCATGTCATTGATAGGGGCGGAGCTAGAAATTTTTCGTTAGGGGGTCAATATTAATAAGTTTTGAAATTGGAGAAGAAAATATAATATGGGGATCAACAGCGAATACAATTAGTAAATTGTATGGGGGTCAATCATGGTTAAAACCATGATATTTTTCTAAAAATTTATAAAATAGCATGTTAAAACACAACTATTTGAAATATAAATAGAGTCAATTGACCCCATTCATCTCAACTAAATCCGCCTCTCGTCACTGATATTAGATTTTAAATTGAAATTTTATTTTTGTAGATTGTCAAAATTGTAAACAAAAAAATTGTTACGTGATCCTCCTCTTATATATTTATGCTTTATCAATAGTCAATACATTTGTTTTAGAGTGATGCTTCTATGGACATAAGGATCTATTTGTAAAATGAACATATTTTTATTTTCAAAGTTCAAACAGTCGATCCGAATCGTTCATCTTGTTCTCCATATTAATATGTGCTTGGAAACCAAATTTTACATTTTTCTGAATTTTTTTACTATTTATTAAGATGGGTACAAAAAAATATCAAATTCAGACCATTGAATTTTGTACCCATCTTAATAAATAGTAAAAAAATTAAAAAAAATGTAAAATTTGGTCTCCAAGCACATATTAATATGGGGAACAAGTTGAACTGTTCGGATCGACTGTTTGAACTTTGAAAATAAAAATATGTTCATTTTACAAATAGATACTTTTGTCCATAGAAGCTTTGCCTTTGTATTATTGTTGCACATTTTTTACATACGCATTTATTTAACCTTTGGTCACTAATAGGGGTTTTGACAGGGTCATAAGTGCAACTTTCTCATAAATCGTACCGGGAAAGGACCGAGCAAAAGAGAAAAACCCCGACAAGCGTATATCTGGGGTTAAGGTTCTAGTCTTCTGGAGAGAGAGAAGAAGAAATGGCGGAAGAAGAGGCAACTAACGCTCCCACTATTAGGCTTGTCAATTTCATATCGGAAGGACAGGTATCTCGATCTCTATTCTCTATTAGGCTCGTCAATTTCAAACCCTAACCCTAAATTTGATGTAATTGATGATTTTGACCTTAATTAACGTGAACTGTGCTTGATTAACTGTAGTTGGATCTGGCGAAGAAGTCCAGAGGAGAGAGAGTAGAGGATGGCAGTGCTCAGTGCGACAGACCCCTTTATGATGTTCGTATCTATCCTTATTTTTAATGGTTTTGTATAAATTACCAAGTAATTCTACCTTATTCAGTTATTCTGATCCTTGTCCTGACCTGATCAATGTGCTTTCTTCAGCCTTCTCTGTTTATTATACTAATTTTTCCATGCTTTTTACCAAGTGCTACCAGGAACTATAGCAATGGTGTGTTCATCCTTGTTGTCATTTCTTGGTGCTTTCCAAATTGCAAAAGAACAGTTTATGCATTTCGCTTTATTTAATTAATATACTGAATTTGGGAGGCTAATTGTTACCTTCACCAATCTTGAAGAAAAGCTGCAGAAATTATTAGGATTTTACCTCACTGAGTTTAAACAGCAAGTTTTTATTTTTATTGCTCAATAAAGTGAAATGTGGCCTAATTTTTGCTAGTCCTTGGTTTCACTTCATTGCACAAATCAGGGTTTATTCAGGCTTATTTGGGGCTAACTTGCATGAAATCATGGCCGTCCCTTACTGTAGATGTTTTACCATTATTCCAGATTCTCAAGGAGAACAAAGATAAGAAGGATGCTGAATTCAATGAAAGGTTCAAACACAGTAAGTCCTCTTTTTTTTTTTTTTTTTTTTTTTTTACAGTTTCTTGATGTTGTTTTATTGTTTTCATTTATTATCCAGAAGGTTAATGTGAACATGATACTGATATGATACCCTAATTGTTTTTAATATATCAGGACCTCCAAAAGCTCTTGACGAGGACGAAACTGAATTTCTCGATAGATATGAAGAGGTTTTGCTCCTCCTACTGATTCATTCGATTTGAAATTTTTTTGACGAAGGAAATTAGTATTGTGATTCTTGAAACCAATGAGTTGAAATATGTCTCTTGACCATTTTGTTTCTGGCTTGTACTGAGTGTTGGTTTATGTAAATGCAGTCAAAGAGGGAATATGAGAAGCATGTGGCAGATGAAGAAGCCGAACAGCTTAGAAATTTCCAAGTTAGTCTATTTTACAAAAAGTGCTATGATTTTCTGAAATTACAAAGGAGCAATTACTCGTAAATGCAATCTCTCTAATATTATAGTAAGCTGTAAGCAGCACCTTCTGGTTTTCAATTAGTATAAGCTGCTTTAGTGTTGCTTTTGACAATTCAAAGCGACTGCAGTTGGACTGTGATTTTGCAAACAATAGTCTGTTTTCATAACACGGAATATCAGAAGGATGAAGCTGCTTTGAGCAAAACTATTGCTTTTTGTTAATTTTCTGTTCTGACATACTATTCTGAAGCTCAAAGAGTCTAGTTGTGATTGCTTGTACAAATCGGCACTGCTTTGGTACAATGAGATTTTTTTGTGTTTCCGATTTGTCAGAGGTATATGTGCACAAGAGGGTGGCATTCTCTTGGTATATAGTATGTATTGTTTACTACACCAATTCATTCAAAGTTGGTCAAGTCTTGTATTTGGACTCATTTTGCTATGCAAGCAATATTTCTTCATCTCACACTTGTTCTTGTTTCTTTTTGAAAATATTCAGGATGCATTGGTTGCTCAAGCATCATATGTCCGTGAAATTAAAGAAACTGTACCAGTACCACCAAAAGAAGATAGACCGACCACGGTGAAAAGACCCCCACCGTCACGTCCAGTAAATGTAATTATTTCTGTAAAACCACAAGCTAAAAAGGCAAAGATCTCTACTGATACTGAAAAATATTCATCTGGGAATCCACCGGTCAAGTATGATACTAGCAATGAGAAAGATAATAGTCCTAAGAATACAAATGGTGCACTTGGAGCTTTGGTCTCTTACAGCGACGAAAGTGATGAAGATAGCTAACATTCTTTTCTTTTAATCATAAACTGCTTGTAACTGGGGAACCTAGAGCTCTGATGCAAATATTTTCTCTTATCCCCCAATAGTATTTCCTTTTTGTACCTTCTGTATTCCTTTTAAACTTTGTAGTTCAAATAGCTTACTATGAGATTGTCTGTGGCGCCCACTTTAATTGTTTATTCATACTGTCTCCTTGTTTTTGTTTAAATCAGAGATCAGAGATACAAATTACAAATGCAGTAATTCAAATACTAAGTCACGACTCACAATCAACCAAAAGAGGAAAAACAAATACTGCTTGGTTTTTTTTTTTTTTTTTTGATTCAAGCCCGTAGGCAAATACTGCTTGGTGATATAGCCATCTTTTGTTTAATGGGACAGGTGGTGTTCTTGTATAATTTGCTTAATTGAATAAAAAGTGGCTCCATATCTCGCTGCCTTGCCATGACAAAATAATTTCTTAGTGGGTCCAAGAATTAACATTTCACTTATGGTATGATGAATATTTGTGGAGAGGTATCACATCAGTGCTTCACACAATACTGAGATATCTGAATATAAATTTGATTTAAAATGTGTCACAATACTGAGATAGACATCTCACAATAAATTTAATTAAAACTGTGTCACAAATTCACAATAGTACAATACTGAGACAGACATTTCAATATAAATTTTAATAAATAATGTGCCGTGTCACAATAGTACCTAGCACGATAGTGCGAGGATGCTGTATTGCTGTGGCATTGACATTTACTCGCTTTCCAAACATTTTAAGATAAATATTTGGACAGGCATGAATACCTTCAAGTCTTGTTTGGCCCTTGACATGACATATGTTGTTGTTATTGAGCTGTGTTGAATTTGGGCTTTATGTTCAAAACATTAGCTATTTGGGCCCCTGTAAACAAAGGTTAAACTACGTTCGGTTAAACAAAGGTCTTTTAAAATGAATGAGCTTGCCGCTATGCCGCAACTGTTTTATCTTGCGTATGTTGGCGAATATCGGTGAAATGAAACGACAATTGAAAATACTTGCTTGTTGTTTGTTGAAACAACAATTGAAAATAAGGTTAACGAGAAATGATATAATCTTATTGTAATAAAAGTTAGTTGAATTCCAAATCAAATTATACATAGTACTTGTACCAGCACAGGCATGCAAGTCTAAAACTGTTTGCTTATAATTCATGTTAGAGCTAGAAAAAACTTATTAAGGCCAGTCAGGGAAAAAAGTTAAATGATCAGTGTCGATCGCCACTGAACATACCTAGCTGGGTACCAAATACTAAACTATAGATCTTATTTGTCTTGCTGCAGACCTAAACTTAGTAAATTGTCTTGCTCTGAAGCTTTTTAGAGGTGACCCACCACTTTAATCTGTAATCATAATATTTTTTTTATACCAATAAGATAATGTTAAAAAGTAAGATCGAAATGATTCATAAATAACACTATCGAAATGTAATTTAATGGAACTCCGTGCGGTACTCCAACTTTAGCAAAAATTTTACTACATCGACATGCTTATAATCCAACTCAGGTAGAATTCTTAAAAAAAAAAGAAACCTACATAGAGGAAGTAGAAAATACAGTATGAACATATGTAATAATCAATATGCACTAGTATTCAGAACATCATACCCACATCTTTAAATTCAATAGGATATCAAGGTTTAACCTTGTCTATAAGAATACAACATTCTTGGATCCAATTTACTGTGCGCAAAGCAAATTCAACCAGTATTAGATGAAAGACAACTAGTAGAATATGAAAAACTATCAGTATAACATGATAGACAAACAATATAACATAAAAGACAATTAGTACAAGATGAAAGAAACTTGAAGAAGATGAAAAACAACTAAAAGATAATTAAAGAAAACTACAAGAATATGAAAGACAACCAGAAAAAAGATGAAATGCAACTAGAAGAAGATAAAATACAACTAGAAGAAAATGAAAGACAATTAGAAGAAAACAAAAGACAAGTAGAAGAACATGAAACACAACCAGTACAAGATAAAAGATAACTACAAAAAGATGAAATACAACATGTATAACATAAAAGCCAACTAGTAGATGTTGAAAGACAATCAGTACAAGATAAAAGACAACTAAAAAATGAAATACAAACAAAAGAAGATGAAATACAATCATTTGTAGATGAAAGACAACCGGTAGAACATGAAAGACAACATGTAGAAGATGAAAAACAACTAGTAGAACATTAAAGCAACCAATAAAAGATGAAAAACAACCAGAAGAAGATGAAAGACAACCAATACAAGATGAAAGACAACCAGTTGAACATGAAAGACGATTAGTAGAACATGAAAGACAACCAGTACAAGATGAAAAACAACTTGAAGAATATGTAAAACAACTAGTAGATGGTGAAAAACAATTAGAAAACGATAAAAAACTAGTAGAAGATGAAAGACAACTTGAAGAATATGAAAAATAACCAGTTAAACATGAAAGATAGTAGAAGATGAAATACAACGAGAAGAAGATGAAAGACAACTGGTACACGATGGAAGACAATGAGAAGAAGATGAAGCACAATCAGTAGAAAATTAAAAACTAGTAAAACATGATAGACAACCAGTATAACATGAAAGACAACCAGTTTAACATGAAAGACAACTTGAAGACAATGAAAAACAACTAGAAGATGATGAAAAGCAACTAAAGAAAATGAAAGACAACCAAAAGAAGATGAAACAAAACTAGAAGAAGATGAAAGATAATTAGAAAGACAACGAGAAGACGATGAAGGTCAATCAATAGAATATGAAAGACAATCAGTAGATGATGAAAGACAACCAGTACAAGATGAAAGACAACTAGAAAAAAATGAAATACAAATAAGAGAAGATGAAATACAGTCATTTGTAGATGAAATACAACCTGTAGAAGATGAAAGACAACCAGAAGAATATGAAAGACAACCAGTAGAACATAGGGCTGTAAATGAGCCGAGTTTGAGCGAGTTACCCCCAACTCGAACTCGGCTCGTTTAATAAACGAGCGAGCCAACTCGAGTTGAGATGATAATAACGAGTTGTAGAGCCAACTCGAACTCGGCTCGTTATCAACTCGAGTTGGCTCACAACTCGTTTAACCAGTGATAGTATTACAACACAAGTTCAAACTCAGCTCGTTATCAACTCGAGTTGCCTCACAACTCGTTTATAACTCGTTTAACCAGTGATAGTATTACAACACAAGTTCAAACATATTTTGCACGAATCTCAAAGCACAAATAACAGTCTAGAGATTCGGGTTTGATTATTTTGGAATTTATTGTGACCAATAATTTGCAACTCGAGTTATAAATGAGCGAGTTGGGGCCAACTCGAACTCGGCTCATTTATTAAACGAGTTAGCCAACTCGAGTTGTAAATGAGCTGAGCTGTAAATGAGCCGAGTTAAACGAGATGTAAATGAGCGAGTTACGAGTTCGAGCTTTTTTGCCCAGCCCTAGTAGAACATGAAATACAACATATAGAAGATGAAAAAAACCAGTAGAACATGAAAGACAACTAGTAGAACATGAAAGATAACCTGTAAAAGATAAAAAATAACCAGTAGAATATCAAAGACAACCAGTACAAGATAAAAAACAACTAGAAGAAAATTTTCAACATAAGATGAAATACAACCAGTAAAATATCAAAGCAGACAAGTAGAACATTAAAGTCAACTAGTAGATGAAAGACAACTTCAACAAGATGTAATAAAACTAGTAGAAGACTAAAGACAACTAGAAGAAGAAAGACAACTTGAAGAAGAAAGACAACTTGAAGAAGTTAAAACATGATATGGGTAAAATAAATAGTGATTTTTCCTATCACTTGTCCTAAAATATTACCATTTATCGAATTACAATTACTCATTTTCTATATAATTAGATTCCTTTTTGTTATTTTACTTGATTTTGAAGAATTACATATTTTCAGTATTATTCAGGCAAAAACAGGCATAAACAGGCATAAAATGAAGCAATTCAGATACATAATCCCATGGCCCTCATCCGCATGCTATTCAGAGCTACCGCACAAGAAGTTATGCTATTCGTGCGGTTTACCAATGAACCGCATGTGACCCAGGCATTCACACAGATAACCGTCAAAAACTGCCAGAACAGTGGTTACAGCTCTAACTTGACTGCTAAGGCCTAAATATGCTTTTGAACGAAGAGAAAACATATCTCTGGACTACCATTCATCATTCCACACCAAATAGCATACTTCACCATAGAATATTAGGTTAGAATTATGGTTTCTCTTATAGAGGCTATGCAATGATATAAGGGTAAAATAATGAAGTCTCCATTAAAAGAGAATGAAGAGGCATGATCTGAAGGTGGTGTGCATGAGAGAAGAGATCGCATAGTGTACTCCTTCCATCTCTATTGTTCTATTTCTTTATGTCTTTTGTCTCTTTTATTGTTGAACCAGCTAGAAGCGGCTAAGCAACCCTTTTCTAGGGTGAAAACATTTAATCTTCAATTCTTATGAGTTTAATCTAAAAGTTTATTTATATTTATCATTTGCTTATGATCTTAATTCTTTTTGAGTTTTATTCTTTGTATCACTACTTGACTTGGTGAGTTTTAACCTCGATGGCATGGAGAGTACATTCCATGGATGGCGTATAGGGTTGACTAGTAGGAATATGGTACAATTATCTTAGACCCAATAAGAGAAATAAGACGTAATTGTTGATATCTTGTTATCCAAACTGATATCTCGCAAACTTATCTATATTTTCGACCTATATTTGGTATCAAAACCTGTGTTTAAACCATTAAATCGGTCGTATTTCATTGAAATATCTATATAATGTGGTACTGCTGCAAGTTTGTGTTAGTTTGTAATAATCTAGAAGTCAATAATACGATAAATTATCATAAAGCTTTGTTCATGAATTGAATGTTTATATATCATTTTGTTGCCTTGAGTATTATTGAATTTATGGATCATTTCGAGTTCATGACTGAAATTGTGAAACTCCATAATATAGATGATATATACTCTTAAAAGGTCACTGACCATGGTAATTAGCAGGAACACTAATTACCGCGATAAGGTTAGTATGTGGATTAAAAGATGGTTAAGTTTTACAAACCACCTGACACAAGATGTCATTTTAATCACATAGATACATGTTCTAGGAACATGGTATTTGACAGACCCCGAATGAAACATTAAATAGAATTGTGTTCGTGTCATTTATGTTTTGATTCAGTGTCACGTTCTACAGTATGAGGTATTTATCGTTCCCACTGAAAAATATGTATGTGTGATTGTTATCCACCGCTGTCCGTAAAAAGCAGTCATAACGGTAGCTTTCCATATGTATAGCTTAGCTGAGGAAGTGATAGTTTACTAAGAATACTATTTGTCCCTCGTATCTCTATACGAGCTATAGCATCACTGGGCCCCTTGGTAGAGTTAGATTATCTGCATGCGGTATAATTACAAGAGTAATTATATTTGATAATCTACTCAAGATCAAGAAAAGATACAGTTAGCAAGGATGACACACATCTACCTTGAAACTGATATGATAGCTATGAGACAGAAGAACAGACACAAGTAAATTGTTTACTGGATCGTGATATTGTACAATACAGCATCATCTGTGTAATTGGATGGTCATGATGTGTTGCCAGATGCCGCTCATGATTATAGAAGTTAAAACAGTTTTAACTCTATTTACCAACATAACACAGATCCTATTGGGTCACACCATATAGGAGTTAATCGGAGAATCTTATTGTGATTGATTATAAATTGGTTATGATCAATAGTAAGATGGTTATAATTAATTATACGTGTTATAATTAAATTATAAATGTTATGTAAAAATAACAAGTAAAAACATTGGTTAATTTATAAACGTGTGTGACACGTTGTATAAAAGTTAACCGGTTAATTTATAAATGTGCAGGACATGTTGTATAAATTACCGAAACAACAACCGCAAGAAAAATATATATAATTGTTCAGAATAATTATACGAATATTATTTGTATTCGGGCCGAGGGCATTCGGGTCTTTTCAGATTCGTCCTTATCCGCATGACATGTCATCGATCCTATCCAGATGACACGTCATCGATCTTATCCACATGACATGTCATCCTTATCCATTCAATGACATATCTTGTAAATAGGCCGAACTTGGAGGGCATTTTGGTCTTTTGGCAACTGACCCTAAACCCTATAAATAGGGGTGGAGGGGTAGAGAGAAAAATCACTAATTCACTCATACCATTTCGTGTCGAAACGAATCGGTATTTTCTCTCTTTCTCGGTTTCTCTCCCAAATAGTGTTTCGGTTGAGAAAAGAAAGTTATACGTAGTTGACGTATAATCTTGCGAGTTGTTGTGAAGTATATTTACGGGATCGATGAATAGTGTTTTATCGAATTTCGCGGTATGTCAGTTTTGCATATTGATGAAACTGAGCAACCGAAAATTCGTGTTTACGGGTTTTCGTCTTTTTCCCTGTGAATAGTATTTTTGCATAATTCTGCGGTTTACGGTATTTCTGGCAGAAGAAATAAACCGCTCTCCGGTTAGTCCTGGTGGATAACCGATAGAGGTATCACACGTGTGATACTCCGAGTCGATTCCTTCCTTGGTGAGGCTCTACTCGCTCGGTCTGCATTCCAACTGTGATTTGGAAACAAGGTATAAATATGCTATATTAATCTATTTAATTGGTAAGTAGATTAAAGTTTTAGAAATCAATCATGGAGTAGATCTGTAAAAATGATTAAATTGGGTTTTGATGCCAAAGGAATACTGAAGGTGGACCGCCTTGGAAAGTTTTCTGACATACCCCGTTTAATCCTGAGCTTAAGTTGGCTGTAGAAATTTTTGTTCTACTGTCATTCCGCAGCTTAAGCCTAAACGGGTTTTGGTTACAGCACCGTAAACCCCAACAGTTTGTTCTTATTTTATAGGAATTGGGTGAAATCGAGGAAAAATCTGGAATTGAGAAGATTTTACACGGGCTGTACAACATTCTACGCGGACTGTACAACCCTCTGCCCGACCACAGACACGACCAGGACACCTGATGCTGAAATTTCAGGAACTGAACTTAAAACAGTCATAGATTTTGACTTGTAACTCCGTTTTGAGTGTATGACCATTTTTCGGAAAGCTTGCGAGAAGATCTACAATCTAAGAAAAAGACACAGGCATTATTGGAATTCTACACGGCCCGTACAACATCCTGTCTGCCCCGTACAAAATCCTGTCTGGGCTGTGTCAGGCAAATCCGGAAACAGATCTAGAATCTAGAAACAAGGCTTATTGAAGGAAGGTAAGCTAGAAAAGCATATATGCGGGATTTCTTGCACCTGAGAGCTAATTCTGGAGTAGAGAAGCATTTTCTAAGGTTCGGATTGGCGGCTATTGCTTGGAGGCGAAGTTGAGAAGCAAAAGACGCGAGTTTTGTTGTGGATCTTCTTCTTCTTTGGGTTTTATCATGATTTCTTATACTCTTATCTGTTTTATTTGTTTTAGAACTATGGTTGAGTAGATTTATTTGTTTCTAGGGTTAAGATGAAATCAAATATTTTGTTTTGCATGTTAGATATTGGATTTTTGTGTTGAAATTTGTGTTTGCTTGATTGTGTTTGATTTTAATTGCTTAGATTAAATTGTTTGATTGTTATTAGTTTGCCAATAGATGAATGATCACGTCTATCGCGCATTTCAACCCTTATAATCTCTCAACCAAACTAAGTACATGAGGAAACCAAGTAGTAGCCGAAATGTGAACATTTTCTCTTATCAACGGATAAGTTACCTTTAGTATACCAAACAAGTAACTGGGAAAACAAAACCAAAATACGAAAGTTGAGGTTTAGAATCCTAAGAGGGCAAATATTGCAACTCCATACCAAGTTAATAAACCAAAAAAAGACGGTTGCAGTTTAGAAACATTAGGTCTGGTCAGTAGAACCCTACACGAAGGAACAACACAAAGAAACAGTGACTGGTGCATTAACTCGAAGTCAACACGGACCGTGTAGGAAGCTACACGGCCCGTGTCAGGGACTGAGAGGCTGAACTGAGATGAGTCTGAAATCCTGGAAACGCTTTCTTTATATCTGATTTCAAACCAAATTTTACCTTTTTGTCATTTAATTTTTGCAATTGAATTTCAGAAACATAAATACCAAAACCAACATTTTCTCACTTCTAGTCTTTAATTAATTTAGGTAGAATCTGGTTAAGACTTGAACCGTCCCTGTGATCGATATCCGATAATATACTACGCGATAGGATTGTGCACTTGCAATCCAAATCGAAAGTGTATTTAAGGTTTAAAAGGTATAGCATGCTATACTGAAACTTTGTGCATACGCTTTTGTGTGAACACAAACTTTAGTTGGAAACCCATTGGAATATAGATCCCACAGACGAACGTCGCGTTCTATAAACTGATAGTGAAGTAATCTTTAATTATTACTATTATGAACGATATAGGAAGAATGTGATAGAGTCGGGTGTCCTAGAACAAACTATTGTTTGTGCTTCTTGTTCATATGATTGCTTGATGGGAGTCAATTTGTTGCCTAAAGTTGAATTACTTTTGGTTTATCTAAGTGTTTAGATTGAGTGGCAACCATACTATAAAAGTAATGAAATTTAAAGTATCCATAGCCAAGGTAATCAGCAAGGAACACTGATTGCATTCGAGACTAGTGTGACGATTGAATGTTATGATTTGAGCTTACGGATCAACTCGGACTTGTTGCCGGTTCAATGTCACAGATGCATATAAGTGTTTATATGTCGTCGAATTTGACCACGTGTGAACATCACTATGGATTCTGTGTTTTGTCATTGATAGTTCACGATGTTGTTGACTTAAGTTTGAGAATATGGTATGCCTGCTTAAGGAATGTGCTTTAGTGGTTGGTGTCCAACGCTCTCTGTAAAAATGGACCATTCATATATCTTCTCTGTATACAGTACTTACGTTGGGTATGACTCATATGTCAACAGGACTAAATATCCCTAACTTGCATCCTGGTGTATGCGTTAAGCTATGATATCACTGGGCCCCTTGATAGAGATTATATTATATGTGCACAACCTGATTGACTAGCTGCAATCATGCATTATAATACAATGCTCATGTGTCAAGAAATGTAAACGATGATACATCGGGAATAACAAACATCATGTCTCGCGTTCATCAGAGGATAGTCATGAGATATTGGAAACAACACAAGCAGTGTTATGCACTGTCTATATTAGATCTGCAATACTGTCTAGATATATATCGTCTGCATACTTGGATCAACTAGAAACTGGCTGTTCCAGATTGCCAATGTTATACAGATCCAAGCCGGTCACACCTATAATGTCACTTGGTCGAGATGTTATACATGCTGATGACACTAGTGCATGGATGTTGGAAACAACATAGCACAGTGAATTTAGTAACACAAGCTATTACACTGTTCAACACTATGAGAGATATAATGACATAATCAAGGCAGTTTGCAACTTACTGTGTAAATGATGTTTTGATTATGTTAGGTGATTATCCTGCTATTTTTGTTAATGTGTTGATACCACAAGATAGAGGATAATCATACGAGCGTGTGGATATGTGGTATGCACGATTTGGACTTACGGTTCAAAAGTTATTATCATTTAAGTGAAGAGGTAAGAAAGTTGACCAAAGTCAAAGACAGGTCAAACACGTTTTTGACCAAAGATAAGGTGTCAAACACATGAGAGTGATGAGGTTGCTTGCAAAGGAACGAATGGATGTATATATATTCTTAAATAGACTAATGGTCCATTGGACCATTAATTATGGAAATTACCAAATGAGTCTTGATGATTCAACACGGAATTAGATATTTACAAGGGCATTTGTGTAATTCACAAATTCTATTTAAAGGGATGTATCCCTCCATTCTTACACACAATTTATTTGGCAAGATAAATATAAAAACTTCTCCCTTCTTCTCTTTCTCTTCTATTGATCAAGAGAGTGTTCGCACAGAATATATGCTACAAAGTTTCGGTATAGCAAGCTATACCTTTTAAACCTTTGTTATACTCTGTTAAATCAGATAACAAGTGTACTATCCTATCGATGAGTATGCTCAGGTATCGATCCACAGGGACGGAAGAAAATGATCGGACTTATCCTAAAATTACTTAAGATTCTAGAAGTGAGATAAATTAGTTTGGTTTAGTTCTAACAATTCTACTGATTTATGACAAGTTTAAAAGACAATAAAAGAGAATTAAAGTTGTTTTCAATTGATAGAAAGGCGTTTCCAGGGTTCAGATTTCATTTCTGTTCAGCCCCGAGGCATACGGCCCATACAGATTCCCGTACGGTCCGTATGGGACCCCGAGTTAATGTTGCAACTACTGTTTTCTGCGTTGTTAATAATGTTTAGGGTTTCTATCAACCAGATCTAGATACCTAACCTCAACTTTCGCGTTTTGGCCTAGTACCCAATTACCGGGCTCAAATACTTCCCTCTTAGATGCGTTAAACCTCAACTTTCGCATTTTGGCCTAATTTATCTAAGTTACTTGTTGGTTTACTAAAAGTATCCAAGGACTTTCGCCTCAAGGAAAGTTTCACCTTTTGGGTACTCCTTGGTTTCACCCTACTTCATATACCTTATTCGGTTGGATTAAATGTCATAGACTTGGCTCCTAACACTTAGATGTGCGCATTCATCTAACGGGATGACTAATCAATTCAAGCAAGCACAAATAAAGCAATCAAAATACTACACAACAAGGTAAAAACAAAGCATTCAACACAAAATCCAAGTAGCATGCAAACAAAGCCAAACTAGAAACTACATCTTAGCCCTAGAAACAAAGTAAATTAGCTACTCATGTTCACAAGATAACACAAATAACAAGAGATGAAAGAGTTCATGACAAAACAGTGGAAAATCCGAAGATCCGTTGTAAACTCGCGTTTTTCACCTCTCTTCCTCTTCTCCTCCTCTTGTCTTTTTCTCCAAGAAAAGTTGTCCAAGTTCCAGTTCAATCCTCCCTTTTTTTGGTGTGGAATATCTCCTTTAATGCCCCAGATCACGTCCCCAGAGGCTTCCTTTTTGGCCTCCTTAAATTATGCTCATTTCAGATTCCAGCTGGATTTTCTGAATTAGCGTCGTACGGTCTGTACGGGATCCGGTACGGACCGCATGCTTGTGCTTTGACTTGGAGACTTTGTGCCTCTGTTGTGGAACCTTCTCTGTGGTTAGGCAGATCTTGTACGGTCCGTACAGTATGAAAAGTAGTCAGATCCAGTTTTTCGCCCTTTTTCCTACAAAATACCAAACAAAGCATAGCAGTACCACATTTCAAAGTAAAAGTCCACATTTATAGGCTTTAAAGCACAAGTTTTAGTGTAAATCAGGGCTGTAATTCAGATATAATATGGAGATATCAGAGAGCTAGCAAAGGAGTACGAAATGCGCGACTACAAGCCGAGCCGCCGCCACAAGGGGACTCGAGCCGGCCACCTCCTTTCTGCCGCCGATTCGGCTTGGAGACACGTCGGATCCGTCACCTAAGCTACCCGCCATGTCGTGGCCGTGCGCCGCTCACCCGCGCCACCCGAGACTGCCACACCGAGCCATGGCCACTGATAGGCCTTGCTCCGCCTCCCGTTGCTGGCCACCGCCTCTCTTCTCGCCTCTCCTTACGTAGGGGTTCGAGATCCGAACCTCATTCTCTCCTTTTTGCTCGAGATTGATCCAGATCTTGATCTCTCCTTATCTTCTTGATTCGAGTTGAGGTTTGGATCATTAATAGGGGATTTACAACCCTAATACAACACTTCAATTGAAGGTGTTTGGAGCACTCCAGTAGTGTCTTTAGATGACAAAATAATAGCGCATTTGCAACCCTAATATAATACTCCAATTGAAGGTGTTCGGAGCACTCTAGTAGTGTCTCTACATAGCAAGATAATATGGCATTTACAACCCTAATACAATACTCCAATTAAAGGTGTTTGGAGCACTCTAGTAGTGTCTCTATATGGCAAGATAAGAGTGTTGTTGTAATCCTAATAAAACACTCAAATTGAAGGTGTTTAGAGCACTCTAGTTATGTCTCTAGATGGCAAGATAACATGGCATTTACAACCCTAATAAAACACTCTAAACCAAGGTGTTTGAAGCGTCTAGTAGTGTCTCCAGATAACAAGATAATAGGACATTTACAACCCTAATAAAACACTCCAATTGATGGTGTTTGGACCACCCTAGTAGTGTCTCTATATGGCAAGATAATAGGGCATTTACAACTCCAATACAGCACTCCAATTGAAGGTGTTTGGAGTACTCTAGTAGTGTCTCTATATGACAATATAATAGGGCATTTACGACCCTAATACAACACTCAAATTGAAAGTGTTTGTAGCACTCTAGTAGTGTCTCTATATGGCAAGATAATAGGGCATTTACTACCCTAATACAACACTCCAATTGAAGGTGTTTGGATCACTCTAGTAGTGTCTCCAGATTGCAAGATAACAGGGCATTTACAACCATAATACAACACTCCAACTGAAGTTGTTTGGAGCACTCTAGTAGTGTCTCTATGGCAACATAATAGGGCATTTACAACACTAATACAACACTCCAATTTTGGAGCACTCTAGTAAAGTCTCTATACGGCAAGAGAAGAGGGTAGTTGCAACCCTAATACAACACTCCAATTGAAAGTGTTTGGAGCACTTTAGTAGTGTCTCCAGATGACAAGATAATAGGGTATTTACAATCCTAATACAACACTCCAATTGAAGGTATTTGGAGCACTATAGTAGTATCCCTATATAGCAACATAATAAGACAATTACAAGCCTAATAAAATACTCCAATTAAAGTTGTTTGCAACACTCCAATAGTGTCTCAATATGGCAAGATAATAGAGCATTTACAACCATAATACAACACTCCAATTGAAGGTGCTTGGAGCACCCCAGTAGTGTCGCAATATGGCAAGATAATAGGGGAATTACAACTCTAATACAACACTCGAATTCAAGGTGTTTGGAGCACTCTAGTAGTGTCTGCAGATTGCAAGATAATAAGGCATTTACAACCCCAATACAACACTATAATTGAAGGTATTTGAAGCACTATAGTTGTGTCCCTATATGGCAACATAATAGGGCGTTTACCACCCTCATACAACGCTCCAATTGAAGGTTTTTGAAGCACTCTAGTAGTGTCTTCGGATTGCAAGATAACATGATATTTACAACCGTAATACAACACTACAATTGAAGGTGGAGCATTCCAATAGTGTCGCAATATGGCAAGATAATAGGGTATTTGTAACCCTAATACAACACTCCAATTGAAGGTGTTTAGAGCACTCTAGTAGTGTCCCAATATGACAAGATAATAGGGGGTTTACAACCATAATACAACACTCTAATTGAAAGTGCTTGGAGCACTCCAGTAGTGTCTCAATATGGCAAGATAATAGGGCATTTACAATACAACACTTCAATTCAAGTAGTTTGGAGCACTCTAGGAAAGTCTCTATATGGCAAGAGAAGAGGGTAGTTGCCACACTAATGCAACACTCCAATTGAAAGTCGTTACTGCATAAGAGGGTATTTGCAACCCTAATAAAACACTCAAATTAAAGGTGTTTGGATTACTCTAGCAGTGTCTCTATATGGCAAGATAAGGGTGTTGTTGTAACCTTAATAAAACGTTCCAATTGAAGTTGCTTGGAGCACTCTAGAAGAGTCTCCGGAAGGCAAGATAATAGGGCATTTACAACCCAAATACTACACTCCAATTGAAGGTGTTTGGAGCACTCTAGTAGATGGCAAGATAACAAGGCATTTACAACCTTAATACAACACTCTAATTGATGTTGTTTGAAGCAGTCGAGTAGTGTCTCTATATGGCAAGATAATAGGGCATTTAAAACCATAATAAAACACTCCAATTGAAGGTGCTTGGAGTACTCCAGTAGTGTGTCAATATGGCAAGATAATAGGACATTTACAACCCAAATAAAACACTCCAATTCAAGGTGTTTCGAGCACTATAGTAGTGTCTCCAGATGGCAAGATCATAGGGCATTTACAACACAAATACAATACTCCAATTGAATGTGTTTGGAGTACCCTACTAGTGTCTCTATATGGCAAGATAATAAGGCATTTACAACCCCAATACAACACTCCAATTGAAGGTATTTGGACCACTCTAGTAGTGTTTCTAGATGGCAATATAATAGGGCATTTATAACCATAATACAACCCTCCAATTGATGGTTTACGGAGAACTCTAGTAGCGTCTCGATATGGCAAGATAATAGGACATTTACAACCCTAATACAATACTCTAACTGAAGATGTTTGGAGCACTCTAGTAGTGACTTCAGATTGCAAGATAACAGGGCATTTACAACCCTAATACAACACTGAAATTGAAGTTGTTTGGAACACTCTAGTAGTGTCTCTATATGGCAACATAATAGGGCATTTACAACTCTAATACAACACTCCAATTGTAGGTGTTTGGAGCACTCTAGTAAACTCTCTATATGGCAAGAGAAGAGGGTAGTTGCAACCATAATACAACACTCTAATTGAAGAGGTAGTTGCAACCCTAATACATCACTCCAACTTCTAGTAGTGTCGCAGGATTGCAACATAAGAGGGTAGTTGTAACTCTAATAAAAAAATACCCCAATTGAAGGTGTTTTGAGCACTTTAGTAGTGTCTTCAGATGGCAAGATAATCATGCATTTTCAAACCTAATGCAACACTCCAATTGATAGCAAGATAATATGACATTTAGGACCCTAATACAACACTCCAATTGAAGGTGTTTGGAGCAATCTAGTACTATCTCCAGATGGCAAGATAATAGGGCATTTACAACCCTAATACAATACTCCAATTTCAGGTGTTTGAAGCACTCCAGTAGTGATGCTATATGGAAAAGGGCAGTTACAATCGTAATACAACACTCCAATTGAAGGTGTTTGGAGCACTCTAGTAGTGTCCCTATATGGCAAGATAATAGGACATTTACAACCATATACATCCCACCAATAGAAGGTGCTCGGAGCACTCCCATAGTGTCTCTATATGGCAAGATAATATAGCATTTACAATCATAATACAACACTCCAATTCAAGGTGGTTGGAGCAGTCTAGTAGTGTCCAATTCAAGGGCATTTACAACCATAGTGAAACACTCGAATTGAAGGTGCTTGTAGCACTTTTGTAGTGTCTCTATATGGTAAGATAATATGACATTTACAATCGTAATACAACACTCCAATTGAAGGTGGTTGGAGCACTCTAGTAGTGTCCCTATATAGTAAGATAATAGGGCATTTACAACCATAATACAACACTCCAATTGAAGGTGTTTAAACCACTCCAATAGTGTCTCTATACGGCAAAATAACAGGGCATTTACAACCTCAATCCAACACTGCAATTAAAGGTGTTTGGAGCACTATAGTAGTGTCTCTATATGATAACATAATAGGGCATTTACAACCCAGTACAACACTCCAATTGAAGGTGTTTGGAGCACTCTAGTAGTGCATCTAAATAGCAAGATAATATGGTATTTACAACACTAATACAACAGTCCAATTGAAGGTGTTTGGAGCACTGTAGTAGTGTCGCTATTTGGAAAAATAATAGGGCATTTACAATCCTAATACAACACTCCAATTGAAGCTGTTTGAAGCACTCGAGTAGTGTCCTTATATGGCTAGACAATTGGGAATTAACAACCGTAATTCATAACTCCAGTTGAAGGTGCTCGGAGCACTTTAGTAGTGTCTCCAGATGACAAGATAATATGGCATTTAGAACCATAATATAACACTCCAATTCAAGGTGGTTGGAGCACTCTAGTAGTGTCCATATATGGTAAGATAATAGGGCATTTACAACCATAATGCAACACTCGAATTGAAGGTACTCAGAGGACTCTTGTATTGTATATATATGGCAATATAATAGAGTGCTTACAACCCTAATACAACACTCCAATTGAAAGTGTTCGGTGGACTATTGTAGTGTCTCTATATGGAAAGATAATGGGGCGTTAACAACCCTAATAAAACACTCCAATTGAAGGTGTTTGGAGCACTCTAGTAGTGTATCCAGATGGCAAGATAATAGGGCATTTTGTACCCTAATACAACACTCCCGTGGAAGGTGTTTGGAGTACTCTAGTAGTGTTTATATATGGCAAGACAATAGGGCATTTACAACCCTAATACAACACTGCAATTGAAGGTATTTGGAGAACTCTAGTATTGTCTCTATATGGCAAGATAATTGGGCATTTGCAATCCTAATACAACAATTGAAGGTGTTTCGTGTACACCAAAAGTGTCCCTTGATGGCAATATAATGGGGCATTTACAACCCTAATACAACACTCCAATTGAAGGTGTTTGGAGCACCCTAGTAGTGTCTCTATATGGCAAGATAATAGGGCGTTTGCAACTCTAATACAACACTCCAATGGAAGCTGGTCGGAGCACTCTAGTAGTGTCTCCAGATGGAAAGATAATAGGGCATTTACAACCATAATACAACACTCCAGTGGAAGGTGTTTGGAGTAATCTAGTAGTGTCTCTATATGGCAAGATAATAGGGCATTTAGAACCCAAATACAGCACTCCAATTGAAGGTGTTTCGTGTACACAAATACTGTCCCTCGATGGCTAGATAATGGGGCATTTACAACCCTAATACAACACTCCACTGGAAGGTGTTTGGAGCACTCTAGTTGTGTCTCCAAATGGCAAGATAATATGTTATTTACAATACTAATACAACACACAAATTGAATGTGTTTGGAGCACTTTAGTACTGTCTCCCAATGGCAAGATAATATGACATTTACAACCCTAATACGACACTCCAATTGAAGGTGTTTCGAGCACTCTGGTAGTGTCTTCAGAAGGCAAGATAATAGGGTCTTTTCAACCCTAATACAACACTCCAATTGAAGGTGTTTGGAGCACTTTAGTAGTGTCTCTGGATGGCTAGATAATAGGGCATTTAAAACCCTAATACAATATTCCAATTGAAGGTGTTTCATGTACACTAATAGTGTCCCTCGATAGCAAGATAATGGGGCATTTACAATCCAAATACAACATTCCAATTGAAGGTGTTTGGAGCACCCCAGTAGTGTCCTTATATGACAAGATAATTGGGCATTTACAACTCTAATCCAACTCTCCAATTGAAGCTTTTCGGAGAACTCTAGTAGTGTTTCCAGATGGCAAGATAATAGGGTATTAACAACCCAAATACAACACTCGAATTGAAGGTGTTTGGTGGACTCTTGTAGTGTCTCTATATGGCAAGATATTGGGGCGTTTACAACCCTAATAAAACACTCCCATTGAAGTTGTATGGAGTACTCTAGTAGTGTCTCCAGATAGCAAGATAATAGGGCTTTTACAACCCTAATACAACACTCCAGTGGAAGCTGTTTGGAGTATTCTAGTAGTGTCTCTATAAGGCAAGATAATAGGGCATTTAGAATCCTAATACAACACTCCAATTAAAGGTGTTTCATGAACACTAATAGTGTCCATCGATGGCTAGATAATGGGGCATTTACACCCCTAATACAACACTCCAATTAATGGTGTTTGGAGCACCCTAGTAGTGTCTCTATATGGCAAGATAATAAGGCATTTACAATTATAATACAACACTCCAATTGAAGCTGTTTGGAGCACTCTAGTAGTGTCTCCAGATGGCAAGATAATAGGGTATTTACAACCCCAATACAACACTCTAATTGAAGGTGTTTGGAGCACTCTAGTACCGTCTCCCAATGGCAACATAATAGGATATTTAAAACCCTAATACGACACTTCAATTGAAGTTGTTTGGACACTATAGCAGTGTCCCCATATGGCAAGATAATAGGGCATTGACAACCCTAATACAACACTCCAATTGAAGGTGTTTCGAGCACTCTAGTAGTGTTTCCAGATGACAAGATAATACGTTATTTACAACCCTAATACAACACTCAAATTGAATGTGTTTGAAGCACTCTAGTAATGTCTCCCAAAGGCAAGGTAATATAGAGTACTCTAGTAGTGTCTCTAGATAGCAAGATAATAGAGCCTTTACAACCCTAATACAACACTCCGGTGGAAGGTGTTTGGAGTACTCTAGTAGTCTCTCTATATGGCAAGATAATAGGGCATTTAGAATCCTAATACAACACTCCAATTGAAGGTGTTTCCTGTACACTAATAGTGTCCATCGATGGCTACATAATGGGTCATTTACACCCCTAATACAACACTCCAATTGATGGTGTTTGGAGCACCCTAGTAGTGTCTCTATATGGCAAGATAATGGGGCATTTACAATTGTAATACAGCACTCCAATTGAAGCTGTTCGGAGCACTCTAGTAGTGTCTCTAGATGGCAAGATAATAGGGTATTTACAACCCCAATACAACACTCTAATTGAAGGTGTTTGGAGCACTCTAGTACTGTCTCCCAATGGCAAGATAATAGGGTATTTAAAACTCTAATACGACACTTCAATTGAAGTTGTTTGGAGCACTATAGCAGTGTCCCCAGATGGCAAGATAATAGGGCATTGACAACCCTAATACAACACTCCAATTGAAGGTGTTTGGAGCACTCTAGCGGTGTCTCCAGATGACAAGATGATACGTTATTTACAACCCTAATACAACACTCAAATTGAATGTGTTTGAAGCACTCTAGTAATGTCTCCAAAAGGCAAGCTAATAGTGTATTTAAAACCCTAATACGACACTTCAATTGAAGGTGTTTGGAGCACTATAACAGTGTCTCCAGATGGCAAGATAATAGGGCATTTACCACCCAAATACAACACTCCAATTGAAGGTATTTGGAACACTCTAGTAGTGTTTTCAGATGGTAATAGGGCATTTTGAACCCAAATACAACCCTCCAATAGAATGTTTTTGGGGCACTCTAGTAGTGTCTCTGGATGGCTAGATAATAGGGCAACTAAAACAAAACTCCAATTGAAGGTGTTTGGAGTACTGTAGTAGTGTCTCTATATGGCAAGATAATAGGGCATTTACAACCCTAATGCAACACTCCAATTGAAGGTGTTTGGAGCACCCTAGTAGTGTCTCTATATGGCAAGATAATAGGGTGTTTACAACTCTAATACAACACTGCAATTGAAGCTGTTTGGAACACTCTAGTAGTGTCTCCAGATGGAAAGATAATTGGGAATTTATAACCCTAATACAACACTCCAGTGGAAGGTGTTTTGAGTACTCTATTAGTGTCTCTATATAGCAAGATAATAGGGCATTTACAACCCTAATACAACACTCCAATTGAAGGTGTTTGGAGAACTCTAGTAGTGTCCCTATATGGCAAGATAATAGGGCATTTACAACCCTAATACAACACTCATATTGAAGGTGTTTCGTGTACACTAATAGTGTCCCTCGATGGCTAGATAATGGGGCATTTACAACACTAATACAAAACTCCAATTGAAGGTGTTTGGACCACCCTAGTAGTGTCTCTATATGACAAGATAATATGGCATTTACAACACTAGTACAACACTCCAATTGAAGAGGTTTGGAGCACTCTAGTAGTGTCTCCAGATGGCAAGATAATAGGTTATTTACAACCCTAATACAACACTCAAATTGAAGATGTTTGCAGCACTCTAGTACTGTTTCTCAATGGCAAGATAATAGGGTATTTCAAAATCCTAATACGACACTCCAATTGAAGGTGTTTGGAGCACTATAGCATTGTCTCCATATGACAAGATAATAGTCCGTTTACAACCCACATACAACACTCCAATTGAAAGTGTTTGGAGCACTCTAGTAATGTCTCTGGATGGCTAGATAATAGGGCATTTACAACCCTAATACAACACTCCAATTAATAGGGCTACAACCCTAATACAACACTCCAATAGGGCATTTACAACCCTATATGGCAAGATAATAGGGCTTTTACAACCCAAATACAACACTCCAATTGAATGTGTTTGGAGCACTCTAGTAGTCTCTCTGGATTGCTAGATAATGGGGCATTTACAACCTTAATACAACACTCCAATTGATGGTTTTGTAGCACTCTAGTTGTGTCCCTATATGGCAATATTATAGGGTTGTAAATGCCCCAACTGAAGGTGTTTGAAGTACTCTAGTAGTGTCTATATAGCAAGATAATAGGGCATTTAGAACCCAAATACAACACCCCAATTGAAGGTGTTTTGTGTAGAGTAATAGTGTCCCTCGATGGCTAGATAATGGGGCATTTACAACCCTAATACAACACTCCAATTGAAGGTGTTTGGAGCACCCTAGTAGTGTCTCTATATGATAGGATAATATGGCGTTTACAACTCTAATACAACACTCCAATTGAAGTTGTTCGAATCACTCTAGTAGTGTTTTCAGATGGCAAGATAATAATACAACACTCCAATTGAAGGTGTTTGGAGCACTCTAGTACTCTCCCAATGGCATGATAATAGGGTATTTAAAACCCTAATACGACATTTCAATTGAAGGTGTTTGGAGTACTATAGCAGTGTCTCCAGATGACAAAATAATATGGTATTTACAACAATAGTACAACACTCCAATTGAAGGTGTTTGGAGCACTCTAGTACTGTCTCCCGATGGCAAGATAATATGGTATTTAAAACCCTAATACGACACTCCCATTGATGGTGTTTGGAGCACTCCAGTAGTGACTCTGGATGGCTAGATAATAGGGCAATTACAACCCTAATGCAACACTCGAATTGATTGTTTTGGAGCACTCTAGTTGTGTCCCTATATGGCAAGATAATAGGGCATTTACAACCCTAATACAACACTCCAATTGAAGGTGTTTCATGTAAACTAATAGTGTCCCTCGTTGGCTAGATAATGGGGCATTTACAACCCTAATACAACACTCCAATTGAAGGTGTTTGGAGCACCCTAGTAGTGTCTCTATATGGGAAGATAATAGGGCGTTTACAACTCTAATACAACATTCCAATTGAAGCTATTCGGAGCACTCTAGTAGTGTCTCAAGATGGAAAGATAATAGGGAATTTACAACCCTAATACAACACTCCACTGGAAGGTGTTTTGAGTATTCTATTAGTGTCTCTATATAGCAAGATAATAGGGAATTTACAACCCTATTGCAACACTCCAATTGAACGTGTTTCGTGTACACTATTTGTGTCCCTTGTTGACAAGATAATAGGGCATTTACAACCCTAATACAACACTCCAGTGGAAGGTGTTTGGAGTAATCTAGTAGTGTCTCTATATGGCAAGATAATAGGCCATTTACAACCCTAATACAACACTCCAACTGTAGGTGTTTTGTGTACACTAATAGTGTCCCTCGGTGGCTAGATAATGGGGCATTAACAACCCTAATACAATACTCCAATTGAAGGTGTTTGGAGAACTCTAGTACTGTCTCTATATGGCAAGATAATATGACATTTACAACACTAGTACAACACTCCAATTGAAGGTGTTTGGAGCACTCTAGTAGGGTCTCCAGATGGCAAGATAATCGGGTATTTACAACCCTAATACAACACTCCAATTGAAAGTGTTTGGAGCACTGTAGTACAGTCTCCCAATTGCAAGATAATAGGGTATTTATAACCCTAAAACGACACTCCAATTGAAGATGTTTGGAGCACTATAGCAGTTTCTCCAGATGACAAGATAATTGGGCCTTTACAACCCAAATACAACACTCCAATTGAAGGTATTTGGAGCACTCTAGTAGTGTCTTCAGAAGGCAAGGTAATAGGGCATTTTCAACCCTAATACAACACTCCAATTCAACGTGTTTGGAGCAGTTCAATGGTGTCTCCGGATGGCTAGATAATTGAGCATTTACAACCCTAATACAACACTCCAATTCATGGTTTTGGAGCACTCTAGTAGTGTCTAAAGATGGCAAGATAATAACACATTTACAACCCTAATACAACACTCCAATTGATGGTATTTGGAGCACTCTAGTTGTGTCTTCGGATGGCAAGATAATAGGACATTTACAACCCTAATACAACACTCAAATTGAAGGTTTTGGAGGAATTATGGCTAGATAATAGCACATTTACAACCCTAATACAACACTCCAATTGAAGGTGTTTGAAGCAGTCTAGTTGTGCCTTCAGATGGCAAGATAATAAGGCGTTTAGAACCCTAATACAACACTCAAATTGAAGGTGTTTGGTGGACTATTGTAGTGTCTCTATATGGCAAGTTAATGGCGTGTTTACAACACTAATGCAACACTCCAATTGAAGGTGTTTGAAGCACTCTAGTAGTGTCTTTAGATTGCAAGATAATAGGGCATTTAGAACCCTAATACAACACTCCAGTGGAAGGTGTTTGGAGTACTCTAGTAGTGTCTCTATATGGCAAGATAATAGGGCATTTACAACCCTAATACAACAATCCAATTGAAGGTGTTTCGTGTACACTAATAGTGTCCCTCAATGGCTAGATAATGGGGTATTTACAACCCTAATACAACACTCCAATGGAAGGTCTCTGGAGTACACTATTTGTGAATCTATATAGGAAGATAATAGGGCATTTACAACCCTAATACAACACTCCAATTAGTAGTGTCTCTATATGGCAAGATAATATGGCATTTACAACACTGGTACAACACTCCAATTGAAGGTGTTTGGAGCACTCTAGTAGTGTCTCCAAATCGCAATATATTACGGTATTTACGACCATAATACAACACTTCAATTGAATGTGTTTGAAGCACTCTAGTACTGTCTCCCAATGGAAAGATAATCGGGTATTTAAAACGCTAATACGACACTCCAATTGAAGGTGTTTGGAGCACTATAGCAGTGTCTCTAGATGGCAAGATAATAGGGCATTTACAACCCTAATACAACACTGTAGTGGAAGGTGTTTGGAGTACTCTAGTGGTATTTCAATATGGCAAGATAATAGGGCATTTACAACACTTCAATTGAAGGTGTTCGGAGGACTCTTATATTGTCTCTATATGGTAAGATAATAGGGTGTTTACAACTCTAATACAACACTCCAATTGAAGGTGTTTGGTGGACTACTGTAGTGTCTCTATATGGCAAGATAATGGGAAGTTTACAACCCTAATAAAACACTCCAATTAAAGTTGTTTGGAGCACACTAGTAGTGTCTCCAGATGGCAAAAATAATAGGGTATTTACAACCCTAATACTACACTCCAGTGGAAGGTGTTTGGAGTACTCTAGTAGTGTTTCTATATGGAAAGATAATAGGGCATTTACAACTCTAATACAACACTACAATTGAAGGTGTTGGGAGAACTCTAGTAGTGTCTCTATATGGTAAGATAGTTAGGCATTGACAATCCTAATACAACACTCCAATTGAAGGTGTTTGGAGCACTCTAGTAGTGTCTCCAGATGGCAAGATAATAGGGTATTTACAACCCTAATAAAACACTCCAATTAAAGGTGTTTGAAGCACTCCAGTACTGTCTCCCAATGTAAAGATAAGGGTATTGAAAACTCTAATACGACACTCCAATTGAAGGTGTTTGGAGCACTATAGCAGTGTCTCCAGATGGCAATATAATAGGGCATTTACAACCCTAGTACAACACTCTAGTTGAAGGTGTTTAGTGTATCCTAATAGTGTCACTCAATGGCAAGATAATGAGGCATTTACAACCCTAATACAACACTCCAGTTGAAGGTGTTTGTAGCATTCAAGAAGTGTCTCTATATTGCAAGATAATATGGTATTTACAACCCTAATACAACATTCCAATTGAATGTGTTTGGAGCACTCTAGTAGTGGCTCTATATTGCAAGATAGTAGGGTGGTAACACCAATAGAACACTCCAATTAAAGTCGTTTGGAGCACTCTACTAGTATCTCCAGATGGCAAGATAACAAGCCATTTACAACCCGAATACAACACTCTTGTTGAAGGTCTTTAGAGCACTCTAGTAGTATCTCTATATTGCATGATAATAGGGTATTTACAACCCTAATACAACACTCCAATTGAAGGTGTTTAGAGCATTCCAGTAGTTTCTTCTGATGGAAAGATAAAAGAGTATTTATAACCCTAATACAATAGTAATATTGAAGGTGTTTGGAGCACTCTAGTATTGTCTCCAGATGGCAATATAATAGGGCATTTACAACCCTAATACAACACTCCAATTGAAGATGACTGCAGACTCTAGTAGTGTTTATAGATGACAACATAATAGGGTATTTAAAACCCTAATACAACACTTCAAATGAAGGTGTTTGGATCACTCTAGTAGTGTCTCTATATTGCAAGATAGTAGGGTGGTAACACTAATAGAACACTCCAATTGAAGTCGTTTGGAGCACTCTACTAGTATCTCCAGATGGCAAGATAACAGGCCATTTACAACCCTATTACAACACTCCTGTTGAAGGTATTTAGAGGACTCTAGTAGTATCTCTATATTCCATGATAATAGGGTATTTACAACCCTAATACAACACTCCAATTGAAGGTGTTTAGAGCACTATAGTAGTGTCTATAGATGACAAGATAATAGAGCATTTACAATCCTAATACAACACTCCAATTGAAGGTGTTTGGAGCATTCCAGTAGTGTCTTTTGATGGAAAGATAAAAGAGTATTTATAACCCTAATACAATAGTCATATTGAAGGTGTTTGGAGAACTCTAGTATTGTCTCCAGATGGCAAGATAATAGGGCATTTACAACCCTAATACAACACTCCAATTGAAGATGTCTGGAGACTCTAGTAGTGTTTATAGATGACAACATAATAGGGTATTTAAAACCCTAATATAACACTTCAAATGAAGGTGTTTGGACCACTCTAGTAGTGTCTCTATACGGGAAAGATAATGGGGTATTGAAAACACTAATACAACACTCCAATTGGATTTGTTTGGAGGACCCTAGCAGTGTCTCTATACGACAAGATAATAGGGTATTAACAACCCTAATACAACACTCCAATTGAAGGTGTTTAGAGCACTCTAGTAGTCTTCTAGATAGCAAGATAATTGGGCATTTACAATCCTAATACAATACTCCAATTGAAGGTGTTTGGAGCACTCTAGTAGTGTCTTTAGATGGGAAGATAATATGGCATTTACAACTCTAATACAACACTCCAATTGAAGGTGTTCTGAACACACTAGTACTGTCTCCAGATGGCTAGATAATAGGGTATTTACAACCCTAATACAACACTCCAATTGAATGTTTTGGAAACACCTAGTACCGTCTCCCAATGGCAAGATAATAAGGCATTTACAACCATAATACAACACTCCAATTGAAGCTGTTTGGAGCACTCTAGTAGTGTATATTGCAACATAATATGGTATTTGTAACCCTAATACAACACTCTAATTGAAGGTGTTTAGAGCACTCTAGTAGTGTCTCCAGATTGCCAGATAATAGGGCCTTGACAACCATAATATAACACTCCAATTGAAGGGGTTTCGAGCACTCTAGTAGTGTCTCCAAATTGCAAGATAATAGGGTATTTACAACCCTAATACAACACTCTAATTGAAGGTATTTGAACCACTCTAGTAGTACCTCTAGATAGCAAGATTATAGGGGATTTACAACACTAATAAAACACTCCAATTGAAGATGTTTGGAGCACTCTAGAAGTGTCTCCAAATAGCAAGATACAGGGCATTTGCAATCCTAGTACAACATTCCAATTCAAGGTGTTTTGAGCACTCTAATAGTGTCTCCAAATGGCAAGATAATAGGGCATTTACAACCCTAATACAATACTCAAATTAAAAGTGTTTGGAGCACTCTAGTAATGTCTCAAGATGGCAAGATAATAGGGCATTTACAACCCTATTACAACACTCCAATTGAAAGTGTTTGGAGCACTCTAATAGTGTCTCTAGATGGCAAGATAACATGACTTTTACAAACCTAATACAACACTACAATTGATGGCGTTTAGAGCACTCCAATAATGTCTCTATATGGCATGATAATAGGGCTTTACAACCCTAATACAACGCTCCAATTGAAGGTGTTTGGAGCACTCTAGTAATGTCTTCGGAAGACAAGATAACAAGGTATTTACAACCCTAATACAACACTCTAATTGATGGTGTTTGGAGCACTCTTGTAGTGTTCCCAGATGGAAAAATTACAGGGCATTTACAACCCTAATACAACACCCCAACTGATGGTGTTTAGAGCACTCTAGTAGTGCCTCTAGATTACAAGATAATAGGGTATTTACAATCCTAATACCATACTCTAATTAAAAATGTTTGAAGCACTCCAGTAGTGTCTCTATTTGGCAAGATAATAGGGCATTTACAACCCTAACACAACACTTTAATTGAAGGTGTTTGGAGCACTCTTGTATTGTCTCCAAACTCCTACATAATAGGTCATTAACTACCCAAATACAACACTCCAGTGGAATGAGTTTGGAGCACTTCAATAGTGTCTCTATATGCAAGATAATAGAGCATTTACAACCATAATGCAACACTTCAATTGAAGGTGTTTGGAGCACTCTAGTAGTGTTTCCAGATAACAAGATAACAGGGAATTTACAACCCTAATACAACACCCCAATTAATGGTATTTGGAGCACTCTAGTAGTGTCTCCAGATGGCAAGATAATTGGGTATTACAATCCTAATACAATACTCTAATTAAAAATGTTTGGAGCACTCCCGTAGTGTCTCTATATGGCATGATAATAGGACATTTACAATCCTAACACAAACACTTCAATTGAAGGTGTTTGGAGCACTCTTGTATTATTTCCAGACTCATACATAATAGGTCATTGACAACCCAAATACAACACTCCAATTGATTGCGTTTTGAGCACTTCAATAGGCATCTCTATATGCAAGATAATAGGGCATTGACAACCCTAATACAACACTCCAATTGAAGGTTTTTGGAGCACTCTAGTAAAGTCTCTATATGACAAGAGAAGAGGGTAGTTGCAACTCTAATACAACACTCCAATTGAAAGTTTTTGCAACACTCTAGTAGTGTTTCCAGATGAAAACTTAAGAGGGTAGTTGTAACCCTAATAAAACACTCCAATTGAAGGTGTTTGGAGAACTCTAGAAGTGTCTCCAAATGGCAAGATAATATGCCCACTTACAACCCTAATGCAACACTCCAATTGAAGATGTTTAGAGCACTCTAGTGGTGTCTCTATATTGCATGATAATAGGGCATTTACAACCCTAATACAACACTCCAATTAAAAGTGTTTAGAGCACTCTAGTAATGTCTCCAGATGGCAAGATAATAGGGCATGTACAACCCTAATACAATACTTTAATTGAACGTGTTTGGAGCACTCTAGTAGTGTCTCTATGATAGATAATATGGCATTTACAACCCTAATTCAACACTCCAATTGAAGGTGTTTGGAGCAATCTTGTAGTGTCTCTTTATGGCAAGATAATAGGGCATTTACAACCCTAGTACAACACTCCAAATAAAGGTGTGTTTGCAGCACTCTAGTAATGTCTCTATATAGCAAGATAATTGGGCATTTACAACCCAAATACAACACTCCAATTGAAGGTGTTTGGAGCACTCTAGTAGTGTCTTTATATAGCAAGATAATAGGACATTTACAATCATAATGTAACACTCCAATTGAAGGTGTTTGGAGCACTTTAGTAGTGTTAGAACAACACTGAGGAATCAACAGAGTAAGAACGAGATTCGTGGACGAAGAAGGAGAGTCAAAACAACAACAACAACAACAACGGAGATCCAATAGAGTAAGATATATATATACGTGGATGTAGAATGAGAGCCTGATGAGTGTAAATTAGGTATACTTTTACCTAGTGTTTTGTATCAATAACTTGACCAATTTCCATACATTTAGATTAATTTAGTTCAGTTTAGTTTAGAATTACATCAAGATTCAAGTTACTGCCAAAGTTTATTTAAATCACATAAAATGGAGCAAAATATAGATCTTCTCGCATGCTTTCCAAAAAGTCGAAAAACGTTGAAAACGGAGCTACGGATAAGGAGTTATGCCCATTTGAAGTTCAGTTCACAACCGAGACAGAGGCTCCGTGCGGGTGAAGATGCGGCCCAGCCAGCCCACACAGCTCACAGCGCGGAAATCCGTGAGGCCACCCCTGGCCGCACCACTGGCCGCACAGTCCAAATCTGGAAATTCCAGCTTGCGACATCTTTTCGTATTTTGGCCATATCTTGGTCATACGAACTCCGTTTTAGGCAAATAAAAGCTTGCTGGAAAGAGGACAACGAGATCTATAATTTTAGGAAGGTTAGAAATCAGAATTTTTAATGCCCAGGTCGCAGGAACCCTTTTAGTAAGCCATCAGCTGATATCTATTGCCATATCTCATGAGATCTTGATTGATTCACCTTCCATCATTGTTTGCTTCTTCCCTAAGTCACAAATTAGCTATAAATGAAGGGGAGGCAGCAGGAGGAAGGGCATCTCCCCTTTGGGGAAGCCACCATTCTCCTCCATCAAACCCTAATCATCTTCTCCATCCATCCATTTCATCTCTCAAGTGAATCAAAGGCGCGAAAGATTGAAGGACTTGGCGGATCTCGAGGACCTTGCAAGGAAGAACTGAGGCATAACTTGGGAATTGGTGTATTCTATTTCTCTTGTTATTTTCTTGTTTTACTTGTATTTGATTTCTTGTTTTCTATCATGGATGTTATTTTTGTGATTGCAACCATGAGAGGCTAATTTCCTCTCTAAGGGCTTAGGTTGTAACATGAACTTGTGTTAGTTTATTTACTTGGATGTTCTCTTTATGATGATTGTTTTGGCTTGATGTTTGGTTTTATTTTATATATTTGTGAGTCATGCATGATTTGTGTTTTGATAATCGAACTTTGTTAGGGTAGTGACAGTACTTTAGCATTAAGGGTGTATGATAAAGAAGAAACACTTTCATTGTACACAAATAATCTTAGGATTTAGATAAGGTTGACTGGATTCGGATCTATTCCCGGAATCATAGAACCAAATACTGTACCAAGTAATAGTAGTAGATGATTCATGTTTAATAACCCAATTAGGTGGTTGAGAGCCCTAATTAAGAGGTACATTAGAAGGAGGATCATGAATTATGAAAGGTATTATAGGAACTAGAAATAGACCAACATAGTTGGAATTTCTCATCAAGACAAGACATGAATTTAGAAGAACTCCAAAAGTAAATAAATTGACCAAGTGATTGTAGACCAAAGCCCTTAGACCTCGTTATCTTGATTTACAAACATCTTTTTATTTGCATTTAATTTAATTTCTTGTTACAAACCAACTGCTTTGGGTATTGAACCCACCTTTAGTTACTTGCAACAAACCCCCCCCCCCCCCCATTTTAATTATTTGCAATTTATTTAGTTTTAATTTAGTTTAAGATAAAAATTACAATTGCCTTAGTCTTTGGATCGATACCTCATTACTACAAGGCTAGATTGTGCGCTTGCAATCAATCTACTTGTGTTTTTAGGTTTATAAATTTAAAGCATTTGAGTGATATTTAGTCCAAAAATAAATACCCCTAAAATTCACAACAGAGCCAAAACAACTTTAGAGATCCAACATATTAAGAAGAAAATTCGAGGATGAAGAATGAGTGCCACGACAACAATGGAGATCCAACAGGGTATGATGAAGATTTGTGTATGAAGAAGAAGAGCCAGAACAACACTGGAGATACAACAAAGTATGAAGGAGATTCGTGGATGAAGAAGGAGAGTCAAAACAACAATAGAGATCGAATGGATTAAGAAGGAGATTCTTGGATGTAGAATGAGAACCAGAGCAACATTGGAGATCCAATGGAGTATGAGGAAGAACCAGAACAACATTAGAGCTCCAACGAAGTAAGAAGAAGATTCATGGGTAAAGAAGGAGAGCCGAAACAACACTGTTGATCACTAAAGTAAGAAGGAGATTCGTGTATGAAGTAGAAGAGCCAGAACAATACTATAGATTCAACTAAGTAAAAGGAAGAGTCAGAAAAATATTGGAGATCTAAAGTAGTATGAAGTTGATTCATTGAGGAAGAAGGAGAGCCAGAACAAACAATGGACATCGAAAATAGTAAGAAGGAGAATAGTGAATGAAGAAGGAGAGCCAAAACAACACTAGAGATCCAATAGAGTAAAATGGAGAGTTAGAACAACATTGGAGATCCAATGGAATATGAGGGAGAGCCAGAACAACATTGGAGATCCAATGGAGTAAGAAGGAGATTCGTGGATAAAGAAGGAGAGCTAGAACAACACTAGAGTTCCATCAAAGTTAGAAGGAGATTCGTGGATTTATAAGGAGTGTTAGAACAACACTGTAGATCAAACGGAGTAAAAAAGAATTTGTGGATGGAGAATGAGAGCCACAACAACATATGTGATCCAATGTAGTAAGAAGGAATGTCAGAACAACACTGAAGATTCAACAGAGTAAGAAGGAAATTTGTGGATGAAGAAGGAGAGCCAGAACAACACTAAAGATACAATAAAGTAAGAGGAGATTCGTGGATGAAGAAGGACAGCCAAAACACAATGGAGATTAAACAGAGTAAAAAGG
Organism: Carex rostrata; assembly: GCF_964058835.1. Taxonomy (NCBI): domain Eukaryota; kingdom Viridiplantae; phylum Streptophyta; class Magnoliopsida; order Poales; family Cyperaceae; genus Carex; species Carex rostrata. The sequence goes on from NC_135918.1 coordinate 8,976,204, forward strand.
TGTTTCATGGATACAGAATGAGAGCCACAACAACATTGTAGTTTCAATGGAGTATGAGGGAAAGCCAAAACAACATTGGAGATCCAATGGATTATGAGGGAGAGCCAAAACAACACTAGAGATCCAATAGAGTAAACAAGAGATTTGTGGATGAAAAATAAGAGCCAAAACAACAATGGAGATCGAACGGAATAAGAAGGAGATACGTGGATGTAGAATGAGAGTGACGACAATAATGAAGATCCAACAGAGTAAGATGAAGATTTGTGCATGAAGAAGGAGAGCTAGAACAACACTGGAAATCCAACAGAGTTAGAAGGATAATTGTGGATAAAGAAGAAAAGCCAAAGCCACACTGAAGATCCAACGGAGTAAGAAAAAGATTCGTGGATGGAGAATGAGATCCACAACAACATTGGAGATCCAATAGAGTAAGAAAAAGGTTCATTGATAAAGAACAAGAGTTATAACAACATTAGAGATCGAACGGAGTGAAAATGACATCCGTGGATGGAGAATAAGAGCCACAACAACGTTGGAGATCCAATGGAGTATGAGGGAGAACCAGAACAATATTAGAGATCCAATGGAGTAAGAAGGAGATTCAGAACAATATTGTTGAACCAATAGAGTAAGAAGGAGATTCGTGTATAAAGTAGAAGAGCCAGAACAATACTATCGGTCCAACAAAGTAAAAGGAAGAGTTAGAAAAACATTGAATATCCAAAGCAGTAAGAAGTTGATTCATGGATGAAGAAGGGGAGTCATAACAACAATAGATATCCAAAAGAGTAAGAAAGAAATTGGTGGATGAAGTAGGAGAGCCAGAACAACAATAAAGTTCCAATAAATTAAAAGGGAGAGCCATGACAACATTGGAGATCCAATAAAGTTAGAAGGAGATTCATTGATGAATAAGGAGTGTTAGAACAACACTGTAGATCAAACATAATAAAAAAGAATACGTGAATGGAGAATAAGAGCCACAACAACATTTAAGATCCAATGTAGTAAGAGGGAGTGTCAGAACAACATTAGTGGTCCAATGGAGTAAGAGGGAGTGTCAGAACAACATTAGTGGTCCAATGGAGTAAAAAGGAGAGCCGGAACAACAATGTAGATCCAACAGAGTAAGAAGAATATTCATGAATGAAGAAGGAGAGCCAGAACAACACTTGAGATCCAACGGAGTAAGAGGGAGAGCCAAAACAACATTAGAGGTCTAATGAAATATGAAGGAGACTTGTGTATGAACAGGAAGAGATATAACATCACTTGAGATCCAATGGACGAAGAAGAAGATTCGTGTATGAAGAATGAGAGATAGAACAACACTGAAGATCCAATAGAGTAAGGAGATTCGTGGATGAAGAGGGAGAGCCAAAACTACATTGGAGATCGAACGGAGTAAGAAAGAATACATGGACAGAGAATGAGAGATAAGACAATAATGGAGGTCCAACAGAGCAAGAAGAAGATTTGTGTATGAAGAATGACAGCCATAACAACACTAAAGATCTAAAAGAGTAAGAAGTAGATTCGTGGATGAAGAATGAGAGCTAAAATAACAATGGAGATCCAACAAAGTAAGAAAAAGATTCGTGGATTAAGAACGAGAGTTAGAACAACATTAGATATCGAACATAGTCAATTCATGGATGGAGAATGAAAGCCACAACAAAATTGGAGATCCAATGGAGTATGAGGAAGAACCAAAACAACATTAGAGCTCTAATGGAGTAAGAAGGAGATTCATAGATGAAGAAAGTGAGCCAGAATAAAACTGTTGATCCAATAAAGTAAGAAGGAGATTCGTGTATGAAGTAGAAGAGCTAAAACAATACTATAGATCCAACTAAGTAAATGTGAGAGTCAGGAAAATATTGGAGATCCAAAGCAGTAAGAAGTTGATTCATGGACGAAGAAGGAGGTCCAGAACAACAGTTATCCTAAAGAGTGTAGGTATATTGGTGGATGAAGAAGGAGAACCAGAACAATACTAAAGATCCTATAGAGTAAAATGTTGGTTCCAAAGGCACCTTGAGGGGGGGGGGGGGTGAATAGGTCTTTTTATATTTTTGTCTAAGTAATAATATTCTAGCGTGTCTATAAGTTATTTTTGGTGGAAACTAGAATAAATTTGTCCTAAACTAAATGTAAAGTAAATAGTAGAGTTTAGAGACACTTGACATTGGAGTTGTTTACGGAGTTCGGCACTAATGCCTATGTCTCCGGGGCTCGCAACCTTCTAGATGGCGTGTCTTTCTTTACCTAATGAGAAAGGATTACAAGGTGGAACCGGTGAGCCCTTACAATCTTCTGGGAAGTCACACGACCCTAACAAGACAATCTAATTCGCGATGACTCAAGGATTGCTAAGTGAGCACAAGGCTTGAAGTAGTAAATGATTCGATCACGCAGAATCACTCTAGGAGTTGGTTGATTGATTGAATAAGCTTGAGATTGATTGTGTATATTGAAGTTTGAGTGCACAAGCAACAATGACTTTCTCTAAATCTGTAAATACAAAATATTAAAGTTGGAGGCGGCTAGAGTTGTTCTCCAAACCTTGGTATAGCTTTTATTTATAGAGAGCTGATAAAAAAGAAGTAAGTTGTGAGTATAATGATGGTTACTATTGATAACGGTCAATGACCGTGACAACGGTTCCCACAACAAAAATCCTCTGACTGGTTTAGCGTTACATGACCCTAAACCCTATTTTATGTGTTATGAGTTTTGCAGAGGATTTATTTATTCCGTTGTAACGGTCACTGGACCGTTACAGTAGTATGCCTCACTTAGGTCAATCTCAAGTTTATTTTACTAATCTTACATATACGTTATCCTTAATCTTGAGTTAATATTTTTATTATCCAGTGTCTTGTGCTTCATGACTACATCCTTGATATTGTATTGCAGTTCATTAATTCATCATTGATGTATAATTACTGATCCTTCACTTGTCATGAACCTACACAAATACTCAAGAAGGAAAACTGTAAAATGCAATTATATATGTTTTGCAAATCCAGTCAAACAGATAAGTCGAGGCTCCTAAGACCAACATAAAAGAGAGAGTTAGAACAACAATGGAGATTAAATAGAGTATGACGGAGAGCCATAACAACATTGAAGATCGAACAGAGTAAGAAATAGATACGTGGACGGAGAATGAGAGCCACAACAATATTAGAGATCCAACATAGTAAGAAGAAGGATAGCCAGAACAGCATTAGAGATCGAACATAGTAAGAAAGTGATACGTGGATGGAGAATGAGAGTCACAACAGCATTAGAGATCCAACATAATAAGAAGAAGATTTGTGCTTGAAGAATGAGAGCCACGACAGCAATGGAATCCAACATAGTAAGAAGAAGATTTGTGTATGAAGAATGAGAGCAATGACAATAATGGAGATCCAATGGAGTAAAAAAAAGAGTTGTGTATGAAGAATGAGAGCTAGAACAATACTGGAGATGCAACAGAGTAAGAAGGAGATTCGTAGAAAGGAGAGTCACAACAACACTGGAGATCCAATGGAGTATGAGGAAGAGCCAAAAGAACACTGGAGATCCAATGGAGTATGAGGGAGGGCCAAAACAACATTGGAGATCTAATGGAGTAGAAAGGAGATTCATGGATGAAGAATGAGAGCTAGAGCAACACTGGAGATCAAACAGAGTAAGAAGAAGATTCATGGATAAAGAAGGAGAGCCGGAATAAAACTTGAGATCCAACAGAGTAAGAGAGAGAGTTATAATAAAATTGGAGATCGAACGAAGTAAGAAAGAGAGACGGAATAACACTAAAGATACAACAGAGTAGGAAGGAGATTTGGGAATGAAGAATGACAGCCACAACAACTTTGGAGATCCAACAGAGTAAGAGGAAGATTTGTGGATGAAAAAGGACAGTAATAACAACACTAGAGGTCCAATGGAGTTAGAAGGAGATTCATGGATAAATAAGACGAGCCAAAACAACACTGTAGATCCAACATAGGAAGAAGGAGAGCCAAAACAACATTCGATATCAAACAGAGTAAGAAAGAGATACGTAGATGGAGAATGAGAGCCACAAAAATATTAGAGATCCAACAGTGTAAGAAGAAAATTCGTGGATGAAGAATGAGAGCAACGACAACAATGAAGATCCAATAGAGTAAGAAAAAGATTCATGTATGAAAAAGGAGAGACTGAACAACACTAGAGATACAACATAGTAAAAAAGAGATTTGTGGATGAAGAAGGAGAGCCAAAACAATAATGGGCATCGAACGAAGTGAGAAGGAGATTCGTGGATGCAGAATAAGATCCACAACAACATTGGAGATCCAATGGAGTATGAGGGAGAGCCAAAACAACATTGGAGATCCAATAGAGTATGAGGGAGAGCCATAACAACTTTGAAGATCCAATATATAAGGGGGCCCTATTACCACTGAAGATCCAATGAGTAAGAAGGAGATTCATAGATGAAGAATGAGAGCCAGAACAACACTGGTGATCCAACAAAGTAGGAATGAGATTTTGGAATGAAGAATGAGAGACACAAAAACTTTGGAGATCAACAGAGTAAGAGGACGATTCGTGGATGAAGAAGGACAGTCAAAACCACACTATAAATCCAACAGAGTAAAGGGAGAGCCACAGCAACAATAGAGATCCAAGAGAGTAAGAAGAAAATTCGTGGATGAAGAAGGAGAGTCGAAACAACACAGGACATCCAACAGAGTAAGAAAGACATTCATGGATTAAGAAGAAAAGCTAAAACAACTCTGGAGACCCAACGAAATTAGAAAGAGATTTGTGGATGGAGAATGAGAGCAACAACAATACTGTAGATCCAACATAGTAAGAAGAAGATTTGTGGATGAAGGAGAAGATCCAGAACAACACTTAAGATCCAACAGAGTAAGAGGGAAAGCCAGAACAACATTGGAGATCCAACGGAGTAAGAAGGAGATTCATGAATGAACAAGGAGAAACATAAAAACACATGAGATCAAACGAAGAAAGAAAGATATTCGTGGATGAAGAATGAGATCCACAACAACAATAGAGATCCAACAGAGTAAGAAGAAGATTCATGGTGTAAGAGTGGTGCCAGAACAACATTGGAGGTCTAATGGAGTAAGAAGGAGAGCTATAACAACATTGTAGTTCCAACAAAGTGAGAAGAATTTTCTTGGATGAAGAAGAAGAGTCAGGACAACACTTGAGATCCAACATGATAAGAGGAGCCAGAACAATATTGGGGATATAAATGAGTAAGAAAGAGACTTATGAATGAGGAAGGAGAGACATAAAAACACTGGAGATCTAACAAATGAAAAATAAGAGCCACGACAACAATGGAGATCCATCAAAGTAAGAAAGACATTTGTGGATTAAGAAGAAAAACTAAAACAATACTGGAGAGCCAACGGAGTAAGAAAAAGATTTGTAGATGGAGAATAAGAGTCACAACAACATTAGAGATCTAATAGTGTAAGAAGAACATTCGTGGATGAAGAAAGTGACCAAGATTAACATTGGAGATCGAACAGAGTAAGAAGGAGATTCATGGACGGAGAATGAGATCCACAACAACATTGGCATTTATTAAATAATTTATATCTATATTTTTATTATTAAAAAGTTAATATATTTTATAACAATATTGTTATAAAATTAGCAGTTTTAATTAGCCATTATCTTTATAGATATTAAAAAAAAATTTGAATTATAATATCTAAAACCTGTAAAATAAAACAAACTAAATCAACAACATCCTTTGGAGATATTTAATTAGTTGAAGAAAAGACACAATGTATATATATAATTAATATACACAATAGATTACATTTTTTTCGACAGTTCAGTAAATATTTATTAACAATAAGGAATATATTATTTTCGACGAAAATTTTAGGTTCATAAAGAAAAGGTGCAGTATACATTGTGGCTAATATTAAATATTCGACCAAATAGTTTAATATAATAATATCCGAGTTCACATAAAGAAAAGGTGCAGTATACAATGTTGCTAGGGGTGTTCATTGGTTTCGATTCGCAAATCAAAATTTAATTTGATTTCAAAAATAGAATCGAACTGAACTGATTTAGTATTGCAACTGAATCAAATTGAACCAAAATTTTATTTCGGTTTATCCGATTTATTCGGTTAAAGCAATTGATTTATAATAAACTGAAGTGTATTAAGAAATAAACCGTGATATTAAGAAATAAATTGAGATATTAAGAAATAAACCAAATATTTAAAGCAATTGATTAAGAAATAAACCAGGATAGTCCAGATCAAATCCATAATATTAAAAAGTTCAATCAGTTCGGTTATTTCAGTTTAAAAAAATTTCAGACCAAACCAAACCATTAAACTGAAAAAACTAAACCGTTCAATCCAAACTAATTCAATTCAGTTCAAAACCGATTAAACCTAACCCAATAAACATCTGTGCACTATGTTACCCAGATATCTCTGGGAGGGCTCTGTACCCGTATCTGACACGTATCCAACACCGACACGAATACGATACGTATCAGATACGCCACCGATACCTTACGCCAATACGGTTGGACGCGGTTGGACGCGGTTCGACGCGGTTGGACACGGCCCGGACACTTCTAATTTTTTTTTGTCTCCGCAGAATTTGCTGCTGGTCCAAGCTTTAGAATATTTAAGCTCCCGGACCTGGTCCAATACACCCTGTCCAAACATTCCTTGCAATAAATAGATTGTTTTTGCTCCCTGCGTGGTTCGAATCAAACCAAGACATCTTGGTAAGAGCCAGAACACTTACCCTCGTTTTTTTTTAAAATACCCACTAAAAAAAATATTTTATTAAAAATAACCAGGTTTCAGCAAAATTTTTAAAAATACCCAAACCGCGGATTTTTTCCGCGCTCCGGAATTTTTATTCCGGGCCGCGGAAAAAATTCACGCCCGGAAAAAAAAAATTAATTAATTTTTTTTTCCGAGTGCGGATATTTTCCGCGGCCCGGATTTTTTTTTTTTTTTTTTTTTAGAGTTTGGAGTTAGGAAAATAATGTTTTTTTGGGAATTTTTTGTCCAACTTTGCACCCCTGATTAACATATCAAAACGCCTTCAAAAAGCATGAAAATTTACCGACATGCATTCTTGACTTCATAGAATAAGACTGTGAAGTTTCATACAAAATATCAAAACAAATCGTGAGATATCAGCTCTCAAAAATTGCCCGAACTGCTGAAGGAGTGCTTCTGAGCCCAACTTTGCACCTCTGGTTAACATATCAAAGCACCTTCAAAATATATGAAAATTTACTGACTTGCATTTTTGACTTTATAGAACAAGACTGTGAAGTTTCATACAAAATATCAAAACAGATCGTGAGATATCGGCTCTCAAAAATTGCCCGAACTGCTGAAGGGGTGCTTCTGAGCCCAACTTTGCACCTCTGGTTAACATATCAAAACACCTTCAAAAATCATGAAAATTTACCGACATGTATTCTTGATTTCATAGAACAAGACTGTGAAGTTTCATACAAAATCTCAAAATAGACCATGAGATAATGAAATATATCAAAACTGAAAACTGAAACATAATAAAACATATACTAAGAAGATAATAAAACTGAACATAACAAATCAAAACTCAAACATAACAAAACTGAACTCTCTCTGAAGGAGTGCTTCTGAACCCAAATTTGCATCTCTGATTAACATATCAAAACACCTTCACTCATGAAGCACTCCTTCAACAATTCGGGCAATTTTTGAGAGCCGATATCTCACGGTCTGTTTTGAGATTTTGTATCAAACTTCACAATATTGTTCTATGAAATCAAGAATACATGTCGGTAAATTTTCATAATTTTTGAAGGTGTTTTGATATGTTAACCAGAGGTGCAAAGTTGGGCTCAGAAGCACTCCTTCAGCAGTTCGGGCAATTTTTGAGAGCCGATATGTCACGATCTGTTTTGATATTTTGTATGAAACTTCACAGTCTTGTTCTATGAAGTCAAAAATGCAAGTCAGTAAATTTTCATATATTTTGAAGGTGCTTTGATATGTTAACCAGAGGTGCAAAGTTGGGCTCAGAAGCACTCCTTTAGCAGTTCGGACAATTTTTGAGAGCCGATATCTCACGATCTGTTTTGAGATTTTGTATGAAACTTCACAGTCTTATTCTATGAAGTCAAAAATGCATGTCGGTAAATTTTCATGTTTTATTAAGGTGTTTTGATATGTTAATCAGGGGTGAAAAGTTGGACAAAAAATTCCCAAAAAAACATTATTTTCCTAACTCCAAACTCTCAAAAAAAAAAAAAATCCGGGCCGCGGAAAATATCCGCGCTCGGAAAAAAAAATTAAATTTTTTTTTTTTGGGGCGCGAATTTTTTCTGTGGCCCGGAATAAAAATTCCGGAGCGCGGAAAAAATCCGCGGTTTGGGTATTTTTAAAAATTTTGCTGAAACCTGATTATTTTTAATAAAATATTTTTTTTAGTGGGTATTTTTAAAAAAATCGGCAGTTACCCACTCGATAGACTATATTATATGATATATATTTATTTAATTTATATTTGAGTTAAGTCTTTGTACCAGTTTGATTTAAATTTAATATTAATCTAAATATCATAATTAAAATAGAAAAATAATATATATAATGGACGTATCGTATTCTAAATTTTTGAAAATCGCCGTATCACTGTATCCGTATTGTATCCGACACGATACCCGTACCCGTATCCATCCAACATAGCCCGTGCATGTTGCTTAGGGCAGCAACTCAACCAAAGACTTCTTTGGTCGGAGCAGCAGTACCAAATGTACCATGACAAACCAACGCCTAACCAATTAAAATAGTTAGTACTTAGTACAATGAATCTAAGCAGTAGTACTGTGCCACTAAGGTGCGTACTACCCAATTCAGGTTTTAAAACATCTTCAATTCGTTCCGGAATGGAGACCATTGTATTTTTTTCTTTAATTTTTTCGAAATGGACATGGGCACTTTTGAGCAGTAAAGGTAGGGAGCTGTCCAGTATTATACAACTGGAGCAAAATGAAGAAATGGATTACCCAGTCACCTAGGTCGTCAAGTCAAAAGAACTATTGTACTCCCTGGCTGTACTGACCTTAACGAAACAGAAAAGCAAGTAACAGAGGAGGCATGAAGTAGTACATAATCAAAAGAAATTATATGATTATAAAAGCGATTGCGATCGCAGTTCTCCTTCATCACAGGTCACAACACAAATGGTATGGAATTTACATCTGCTGAAATTCCAAATTTCAAGGACCCTGCAATCCCCAGTTGATGAGAGAGAAAGAAGAGAGAGGAGAGAGATAGGCAGAGAAGTGGATTGCAGGGTCGCAGCGGATCCGGACGCAATGGTATGAGTGTTTTAGAGAGAGAGAGAGAGAAGGGAGATAAGACAAGGCAGGGATGAGGTCGAGCATGGGATGTGACTATCAACAATTACATCCACGTGGCGGAGTACTATTGGCTGGGAGATGAGATGGTGGAAAATGCAAGGCGTACGTGTTGGTGCCCCGTTCCTTGCACTGCCTCTTCCCTGGCTTAATTTCCCTTTCGCTCTTGCTCTCTCTCCCTCTCTATCTCTCTCTCCGTGCGCGCGTAGAGAATATAACAAAAACATAAACAAAAACAAAAACAATTATATATATTCTTTTAATTCAAGGTTAACTACTATCTTCTTTCTTTTTTGTTTAATCTTCATTAATTCTATGTGCCTCAAGCTACATTTTGTTTTGTAGGCTCCAGGTTTAAGATGGAAACAGTATCGCATTACCAGTAATGGTAGGATTTAATCTCAATTTAAAAGTTGCTCTGCTGTTATTCCAAAAGAATAACACAACCTGTTATTCCGATCTCAATCGTTGATCTTCATTGATATTCGCGCAAGAAAAATTTGAACGGTTGAGAGGTATGAACCACGAGGCACAAGGATTCAGCAGCTGGCCGTATTCATTGTTTTTGAAGCGGGTAGCGGGTATCGGGTTCACCAGCAAAATAGAAAGCGACCCGAAGGAACGGAAACAGACATGTTATTGGGCTTTTTTTAAGTTTCATTTTTATTTTCTATGTTGGGTCAGTTTTGTTTGGGCCCAATTGATATGTAAGATCTAAGAGAGAAATATCCTATCCATGGATAAGTGATAACAATTTAACAACATTATTTGACAATATTTTCAATTATTTTTTAATCAATTCAAAGGGCTTTTATAATAGAAAATTTCTGTTGTGCTCTTATATGTTAAATTTGAAGCAAGGGGTTAAATTTAATTTATTGAAAAGTTCAAATCATGCAATTGATAAAGCACACAGCAAATTTCATCATTTTTTTTACTGATTTTTCTTGATAACAATTTAAATCTAAGCAATACATAAAAGAAATTTGACTTCACATATGCCGCCTCTTTTTTAGTGACAAAGTTGATCGAACTAATATTCTTGTCAGATTTGAATTAATAATCATGTTTTGCCACTTATGGTTTTAATGTAAAAAGGAGAAAAGATAATAATGATTTATTTTGTTTTGGCACAGCATTGAACCTAGAGGTGCAAACGGATCAGATATTATCCGCGTATTCGGATCCGTATCCAAAAATTAGATACGAATATCTGATATCCAAATATCCGTACGGATTCAGATATGGCTTTAAATTTTAATTATATGTATCCTAATACCATATATAGTTTAATATATATTATTAAAAAATATTGTTATTCACTGTTATAAAAAACGGATATCCGATCCGTATTTATATCCGAAAAATAAAAACAGATACCGATATAATTTTTACCATTATCCGATCCGTATTTGATCCGTAAATTGAACCGCAAGCAAACAAGATCTTCTTCTCTACGAAATAATAATAAAATTATTTGATAGCTGTGGTCTCCATGACTCCATGCAGCCTTCAAGTTGTCACTGTTGTACACTTGTACTGTACCTTTCCTTTAAGATTTAACACTATCAACAGTAGTCAAAACCTTATTAATCAGGCTTAGTTTGGAGACATTAAAATTTAAGCATGTCACCAAAATTAATTGCCTAATTGGTATTATGAATATATAATACACAAATAGTTGAATTATTTAATATCCTTGTTTGGTTATGCCTACTCTCTAGGGGTGAAAACGGAGCCGGATTATCCGGCGGATATCCGCTCCGTATCCGGATATAATCCGAATCCGGATAATCCGGATTCGGATAATTCCCGGATACGGATTCGGATAATTTTCGGAAATCCATAAAAGATCCGAATACGGATACTGATACAGATTCGGAGTCCTAAACGGAGCGGATATCCGGATTATCCGGATTCGGATAATTTGGCCAAACTCATATAAAAGAGGAATAAATATTTGCTATAGGTGGGATTTGAACCCATGTCCTCCCATCTCAATGCCTTAAGACCAAGCTTCAAACCACTATACCACAACATCTTTTGTTACCATACACTTATTTGATATATATATATTATATGAATAGATTATCTTTCATCTCTTATAAGTTCATTAATATTTATATTTAATGTTTTAATTAATATTTGTATTTTAGAAGTTCATATATCTTAATTATCCGACCATTATTCGTTTTATATCCGTATTCGAATCCGTATCCGTGGACTATCCGTTCCGTATCCGTATCCGTTTAAGGCGGATTTGGTTTTGAATTTTGATATCCGTTTACTATCCGTATCCGTATCCGTATCCGCTCATTATCCGACAGATGCGGATATGGTATTAGCATTATCCGCTCCGTATCCGCTCCGTTTTCACCCCTACTACTCTCTCAGTAGGATAATATATGATATTGAAGTAAAGTTGAAGCAACAGAGATTCTCACGTCATGGGGCGGCCATTTTTTTTTTTTTTTTCTCAATCTCTTTGAGTATGACAAAATATCTCATTCTGAACTTTTGACTTTAGTTAGATTTTTATTAGCACATCAACTTTCTTTTTTTAGTTATTAATCACTTCAAAAAAATAGCTTTGATTCAACAACAAAACTTGCCACCGGAACAATACATTTCAAAATTCTTAATTTTATGAACCTTAAAAATTATAATAACAAGTCTCTTAATGACTATTTCTTAATTACTCAAATTTCCTAATTTGTTGCTGTCATTCTCAAAAAAAATCAAAAAATGACCATAAATAAGAAATAACTTTTTTGCTTATCTTCTTAGCATCATCAATTACTCATATAATAATTCTCTGAGAAAAAATTGCTAAAATAGTCAACTATTTGATAAAATTTCTCTAAAAGTAAATTTTGAATTAATTCTCGTGGTATGTGCCCTTATAATTACAAGAGTGAATCTTCAATGCAATTTGCTTTCACGGAAATTACATCGATGAGAAACAATTTTTGCAATACCAACGTTTTTAGTTTAAAAGGAATAGAAGTGTTGTAAAAATAAAAATAAAAACACTCAAATTAGGAGCAAATCTGTTCAAAATATTTAAGAAATGTTGTGTTGGTAACAAAATTATGGTGTCAATATCACCACCTTACTTTGGATCGCAGAAATTACAAATCGTTTTATTTAAGGAAGAGATTAATTATAAGATAGTATTATATTTAAATTACCACTACAAAAAGATAGATTTCAAAATGTTATAATTGAATGAATATTAAATAACTAAACCATGCGTAACACTTGAAAATTCCTTGTTACCAACTTTTTATTTAACAAATAAATTAATAAATAAAATGTCTCCAAAACCTTTGAAAAAGAATAAGCAGTATTCTATTCTCTCCACGTCAGTGCAGGTGATTCTTTTACTTTATCATCTGTCATGGATTCTTAGTCTTGACTTCCTTTAAACAACATCTACTTGTTGGCTTGTTGCTCTCTTTTCTTTAATTCTTTTTCATCAATAGCCATACTTTTTCCTTCTTGTTTTTTTTTTTCCATGTAAGAGATCTATATCTCTGGTAATATGAAAGTTTATAATCTAATGTGATAATTTCTAATTCAGTTTTATAAATTATGCATGAAAGTTTATTATTAAAAAATTGTTTATAAACTCCATGCTGGTCAAATAATTGGTTCAAATTATTTCTCATTTTTAATTTATTACTGACGTGACTTAATAGAAACTCTAAAATTAATTTCAGAGATATAAGAGTTATAAACTTTAGAGACCTTAATTTTTAATAAATAGTTACCAGTTATTTAGAAATTCATTTGACTTGCTGGGATGTTGATGCTCTAAGTATCTTCAACTCATTAACTATAAGAAAGAACAACAATAAGTTTTTAACAAATAAAATAAATAATCTATACATGTTTTCTCAACAATGAATTGATGCAATTATAGGGGTGCATTAGCAATTATACTGTTACAACGTGACAACGGTTCCCACAACAAAAATCCTCTGACTGGTTTAGCGTTACATGACGCTAAACCCTATTTTATGCGTTATGAGTTTTGCAGAGGATTTATTTATTCCGTTGTAACAGTCACTGGACCGTTACAACAGTAGGCCTCACTTAGGTCAATCTCAAGTTTATTTTACTAATCTTACATATATGTTATCCTTAATCTTGAGTTAATATTTTTGTTATCCAGTGTCTTGTGCTTCATGACTACATCCTTGATATTGTATTGCAGTTCATTAATTCATCATTGATGTATAATTACTGATCCTTCACTTGTCATGAACCTACACAAATACTCAAGAAGGAAAACTGTAAAATGCAATTATGTATGTTTTGCAAATCCAGTCAAACAGATAAGTCGAGGCTCCTAAGGCCAACATAAAATAGAGATTTAGAACAACAATGGAGATTAAATAGAGTATGACGGAGAGCCATAACAATATTGAAGATCCAACAGAGTAAGAAATAGATACGTGGACGGAGAATGAGAGCCACAACAATATTAGAGATCCAACATAGTAAGAAGAAGGATAGCCAGAACAACATTAGAGATCGAACATAGTAAGAAAGTGATACGTGGATGGAGAATGAGAGTCACAATAGCATTAGAGATCCAACATAATAAGAAGAAGATTTGTGCTTCAAGAATGAGAGCCACGACAGCAATGGAATCCAACATAGTAAGAAGAAGATTTGTGTATGAAGAATGAGAGCAATGACAATAATGGAGATCCAATGGAGTAAAAAGAAGAGTTGTGTATGAAGAATGAGACCTAGAACAATACTAGAGATACAACAGAGTAAGAAGGAGATTCGTAGAAAGGAGAGCTGTTCGCACAGAATATATGCTACAAAGTTTCAGTATAGCAAGCTATACCTTTTAAACCTTTGTTATACTCTGTCAAATCAGATAGCAAGTGCACTATCCTATCGATGAGTATGCTCAGGTATCGATCCACAGGGACGGAAGAAAATGACCGGACTTATCCTAAAATTACTTGAGATTCTAGAAGTAGAGAAATTGATTTGGTTTAGTTCTAACAATTCTAATGATTTATGACAAGTTTAAAAAGCAATAAAAAGAATTAAAGTTGTTTTCAATTAATAAAAAGGCGTTTCCAGGGTTCAGATTTCATTTCTGTTCAGCCCCGAGGCATACGGCCCGTATGGCTTCCCATACGGCCCGTAGGGGACCCCGAGTTAATGCTGCAGCTACTGTTTTCTGTGTTGATACTAATGTTTAGGGTTTCTATCGACCAGATCTAGATACCTAACCTCAACTTTCGCATTTTGGCCTAATACCCGATTACCGGACTCAAATACTTCCCTCTTAGATGCGTTAAACCTCAACTTTCGCATTTTGGCCTAATTTATCTAAGTTACTTGTTGGTTTACTAAAAGTATCCAAGGACTTTCGCCTCAAGGAAAGTTTCACCTTTCGGGTACTCCTTGGTTTAACCCTACTTCATATACTTTATTCGGTTGGATTAAATGTCATAGACTTGGCTCCTAACACTTAGATGTGCGCATTCATCTAACGGGATGACTAATCAATTCAAGCAAGCACAAATAAAGCAATCAAAATACTACTCAACAAAGTAAAAACAAAGCATTCAACACAAAATCCAAGTAGCATGCAAACAAAACCAAACTAGAAACTACATCTTAGCCCTAGAAACAAAGTAAATTAGCTACTCATGTTCATAAGATAACACAAATAACAGAAAATAAAAGAGTTCATGACAAAACAGTGGAGAAATCCGAAGATCCGTTGCAAACTCGCGTTTTCCCCTTCTCTTCTTCTTCTCCTCCTCTTGTCTTTTGCTCCAAGAAAGGTTGTCCAAGTTCCAGTTGTCAATTCCCCTTTTTTTGGTGAGGAAATATCTCATTTAATGCCCTGGATCGCGTGTGCAGAGGCTTCCTTTTCGGCCTCCTTGATTTCAGCTGATTTCAGATCCTGCTGGATTTTTCCGATTTTGCACCCTACGGCCCGTAGGGGACCCCATACGGCCCGTAGGGCTGTGTTTTGTCTTGGAGACTATGTGCCTCTGTTGTGGAATCTTCTGTGTGGTTGGGCAGATCCTGTACGGCCCGTAGGGTATGTCATACAGGCCGTATGAAAAATTGTCAGATCCAGTTTTTCGCCCTTTTTCCTGCAAAATACCAAACAAAACATAGCAGTACCACATTTCTTCGAAATATAAGTAAAAAGTCCACATTTATAGGCTTTAAAACACAGGTTTAAGTATAAATTAGGGCTATAAATTAGACATAATATGGAGATATCAAATTCCCCCAAGCTTGAACTTTGCTTGTCCTCAAGCAAAAATTCTAACTTAGGTGTGATTCTGGTTGTTGGACTTACCTAAATGCAAGTTAATCTACTAAGAGGAAAATTTGCATGGTCTTGCGTTCGTTAGAAACCTATTAGAGTCATTTTGGATAGTGATTTGGTTTCCTTTGGTCCATTTTGATTCACCCCACAATTCAATCAATCAAAACCCCATATTCAAGAATGTATTGCTATTTGTAAGCACCAAGTAATCAAACGCATCAATAGTTCATTTTCTACCAAGTTTATGCCCTCATTTGTAGTGATTTGTTTTTCTTTGATACCCCCCCCAAGCTTGGAACAAGCTTAGGTCAGAAAGTCGCGGACTACATGTGTTGACATGTGCAAAGATTTTTTTATTTTATTTTTATTTTTGGGAGACGAGCTCAAAGGCGCCCTTAATGGACTTATTGCCAGTACTCTTATTTTCTCCATCTTTTTCTCTTTTTTTTTTATATATATATTTTAATTTGTTTGCACATATCATGAATACACATATCCAATGGTATTCTCTCATACCAATGGATATCCCAACCTTTCTATTGTTTTCAAATCTCATTTCTCTATTTTTACAAGGCACAGTTCGGTTTTAAATGCTTTCTTGGTACAATTCAATTCTCAGCTCTACAAAGTCCCAAAACAAACTATCATATACAGTTCTTTCAACCAAATGTGTGGTTACTTCCAATTTCACAAATTCAACCATCTCTCAATCAAAATTTCTCAATTTGGTCCCTAATTCACGCAATTCACACAAATTAATCCTCGAAACATGCAAACACAAAAACAAAAAGAACAAAACTACATGCAACTAAACAAATCAACTAATCACCCCCCCAAGCTTAGTCTGAGCATTGTCCTCAATGCTTCAAGACATGCAAGCAAGTAAACTAAGATAAAAAGATAAAAGCTGGGGTAGTGAAAACAAACCTGATCAGTAGTCATAGGAGGGGTCGAAGCGCCAGTCACGAAACTGGTCCTCAATGTCACCAAGGCGCTGAGCATAATCAAACATGTGGCCACTGATCTCATCCAAGCGCTCGCCGTGAATGTCTGTCTGCTGCTGGATAGCTGTGATGTGACGGCCCTGCTCCAGCTGAGTATCCCTGATGTCCCTCATGATGGAGTAGATATCCCTAAGAGTAGGGTCAGCCAGGTGTGGGGGTGCAGACTGTGATGGTGGTGGCTGGGTAGAAGAGCTGGGTGCATCAGAGGGCGGTGGTGGAGGAGCTGTGATCAACCAGGTGGATGGGTCATGTGGTGAGATGGAGGGGCCAAATGGTAACCTGCGTGAGGCACCATTCTCAAAGCGCCAATCATAGAGGTCCTGGTGACCCGCTGGGCCACGGGAGATAGAGAGGAATAGGCCCTGGCGGTAGCTGTCAGCATCCATAATGGTGGGACCGGTGCATGGCTCTCTACTCGGTATTGCTCCCAATCCAAGCTTTCGCTTGATGAGTTCTACATAGGCCCCCATCTTAATCTTGCCACCGCTCTTCTTGTTGTCTCGCTGCTGGATCCAGTGCTGGACCATGAAAAGGGCCAAGTCCGGATACTCGGGGTCTGGACGGAGCATAGTGTCCATAAGCATGAGATCACATGTGTTGGCGCGGTTCAGAGTCTCTCCTCGCGCAAAGATGGTAGAAGCGAGGGCGCGCTGGATGATACGGAGAACGGGGTGGGGGATGAAGCGGGCTCGGTATTCTGAACTGGCTGATCTAGGGCAGCCGGTGATCATGCCCCAGAAGGTATCCCTATCCCACCCCTCACGGAAACTGAGAATGTCAGTAGTGGGCTCTCTAACGAAACTGAACCACTCGCGAAGAGTAGGAAAATAGACTCGGTGAGTTCTATTGCACGGCCGGAATTTGATGAAGGGGACATCTTGATTGTCCCTCTTAAGCTCGAGAGAAGAGAGAAATTCCTTTGTGTCCATTGCGTAGGCTGGGAGGCGGAGGTTCCAAAAATCCATGCCAAATCCAATCCCAGCAGTTAGGAGGACGAAATCATCCTCCACTCCAAAACTGTGGAGTGTGTCCAGGTTTACCATTGCTGTGTTCTCAAACTTCTTCTTTTGGAGATTGATGAAGTTTTCGTACATCCAACGAGTGGGCATCTCAAAATACCGTTCCGCGAAGCGGTTGGATCGGTCGGTGTATTCCCCAGAGTATGTTTGATCAGAGCCAGAGTCATATGGCTCAGGGACTGGATGGGGTGGTGGTGGTGGTGTGCGGTCTTGGCGGCTCTTTCTGCGGTGTTCGCTAGACATAGCTGTCAGGTACCTCTGGTACGGCCTGTAAGGTTGTGGGTACGGCCTGTAAGGTTATGGTAGACTTGGTTGGTCTCGGCAGGGATTGTCTACGGGCTGTAAGGGTTGGTGTACAGGCCGTAGGGTCTTGGTGGTTTTTGTTGGGGTTTGGGTTTCGACTGGTGGATTGACAGTGGTGGCCGAGAGATCGGAGGAGAAGGTGGAAAAACAAAGAAAAATGGTAGAAAATGAGTAAAAATAGAAAAGGAGAAAGGTAAGGGTGCTTACCTTGGAGAAGAAGGAGGGGAGGCGGCCGGCGGGTGAGTGTGGTGGAAAAAATGGCGAGAGAGAGACGGCGGCGGTCGGGTCAGCGTGGAGAACGGTGCGGGTCCTTTCTGCAGTGGCGAGATCGGGCGGCTAGTGGCGGAGGCGAGCGGAGGAGAAGGTGGCGGCGGCTAGGGTTTAGGGGTACGGCTTCTCGTGCGGCCCGTAGGAGGAAGACGACAAGGTGGGGTTTGGTGGGTCAGGGTTTGTCGGGTACTGTCAGGAGGGGGGGTATAAAAAGGTAGACGGGTGAGTTGAAGGGACGCGAAGAGAGAGAGTCGCGACTCTTGGGTGTCCGCGCCGAATGGATGCCCTACAGCCTGTAAGGAAACTGGTACGGGCCGTATGAACGCCCAGAATTGTATTTTTCTCCTATCTGATCTGGTTTGAAAGATAACTAAAAATCGAAGAATCAGAATTAAACTAATACGAAATTAAACATGCAAAAACTGAAACTAAAATAAAGAAATGACTAAACAAAATAAAAATAAATTAAAAAGTGCTTGGGTTGCCTCCCAAGAAGCACTTGTTTTAGGTCCTTAGCTAGACCACCTTGCAAATTAAGTTTCAATCGGAGCGGGGTCAGAAAGAAACTGAACGCTCCGCTCATTCATCAGGTGGTCAGCAACGTAATGCTTGAGGCGCTGACCATTCACCTTGAAGGTACCACTTTCCGTGCTCCAGATATCGACTGCTCCAAAAGGATACACTTTCTTCACTTGAAATGGGCCGGACCACCTTTACTTGAGTTTACCTGGAAAAATTCTCAATCTAGAATTAAACAAAAGTACAAGATCTCCCTCTTTGAATTGGCGAGGCAAAATGCGTTGGTCATGCAATCACTTCGTCTTTTCCTTGTAAAACCTAGCATTCTCATACGCATGCAGCCTCATTTCCTCCAACTCATGTAAGTCGAGGACACGTTTTTCTCCAGCTGCAAGTAGGTCCATGTTGATTGCTCTTGTGGCCCAGAATGCCTTGTGCTCAATTTCAACAGGGAGGTGGCACGACTTTCCATACACCAGCTTGTAAGGACTCATGCCAATTGGTGTCTTGAATGCAGTGCGGTAGGCCCAAAGTGCATCATGCAGCTTGAAAGCCCAATCCTTCCTTGTCCTTGCCACCGTTTTCTCTAAAATCGACTTGATTTCCCTGTTAGAAATCTCAGCTTGGCCATTAGTTTGAGGATGGTAAGAAGTGGATACCTTATGAGTCACCCCATGTCGGCTCAAGAGATTGTTGAATTGTCGATTGACGAAGTGCTTGCCTCCGTCACTGATAACAGCTCGAGGTACCCCGAAACGAGGGAAAATGATCTCATTGAAAAGCCTTTTCACAGAATTCGAGTCAGCCTTGCGGCATGCCATTGCCTCTACCCACTTCGACACATAGTCTACTGCCACCAAAATATACTCATTCCCTCGAGAGGAAGGGAATGGACCCATGAAATCAATGCCCCAAACATCAAAAATCTCTACCTCTAGGATAAAGTTGAGAGGCATTTCACTTCGTCTCGTTATGTTTCCGGTTCTTTGGCACCTGTCACAAGCTAGAACAAAAGATCTTGCATCTTTGAAAAGAGAGGGCCAAAAGAAACCAGATTGTAATACCTTGGCAGTAGTCTTGGAGTATGAAGAGTGTCCTCCATAAGCGGATGAGTGGCAATGTGCAAGAATAGAACTTGTTTCCTCGTGTGGAACACAGCGTCGGTATATGCCATCAATTCCAATCTTGAAGAGGTAGGGCTCATCCCAAAAGTAGTACTTGGCATCAGACTTGAGTTTCTTCTTCTGCTGGTGGGACATTGTGCCAGGCAAATCTCCAGAGACCAGGTAATTCGCGATGTCGGCATACCAGGGAGCTTGCTGTTTGCTCTGGTTGGTCTGCGTACGGCCTGTAAGGAAGTGCGTACGGGCCGTATGCTGAATCATACAGACCGTATGAACTTCTGTACGGCCTGTATGGATGTCCTCCAGGTCAGAACTGAATGCGAGGAGCTGTTCATCGGGAAATGAGTCATTGATCGGGAGTTCGATTGTGGTGTCCTCTTCCCAACGAAGCCGGGACAGATGATCCGCCACAGAGTTCTCGACTCCTTTCTTATCTCTTACCTCAAGATCAAACTCCTGCAAAAGAAGAATCCATCTTATTAGCCTTGGTTTTGCATCTTTTTTAGTCAAAAGGTACCTTAGTGCAGCATGATCGGTGTAGACCACTATCTTCGAGCCCACCAAATATGATCTGAATTTGTCAAGGGCGAAAACAATGGCGAGAAGCTCCTTCTCGGTTGTGGTGTAGTTCATTTGGGCCGGATCTAACACCTTGCTAGCATAATAGATAGCACAGGGCTTCTTGTCCTTCCGCTGCCCCAGAACTGCCCCAAATGCATAGTCACTTGCATCGCACATCAATTCAAACGGTAGTGACCAATCGGGTGGCTGTAAGATAGGTGCAGAAATAAGGGCTTCCTTTAAACTGCAAAAAGACTTGACACAATCATTAGTAAAAACAAAATCAGAATCTTTAATAAGTAGATTGGTCAATGGTTTCACAATTTTTGAGAAATCCTTTATGAAACGGCGATAAAAACCTGCATGTCCGAGAAAACTTCGAACCCCCTTGACATTTGTTGGGATTTCGAGTTTCTCAATTACCTCAATTTTTGCTTTGTCAACCTCAATCCCCCTTGAGGTGACAACATGTCCCAAGACTACTCCTTCTTGGACCATGAAATGGCATTTTTCCCAGTTGAGGATTAAATTCACTTCTTCACATCTCTGCAAAATCTTACACAAATTAGCCAAACAAGAATCAAAACAAGTACCATATACAGAAAAATCATCCATAAAAATTTCAACATCTTTTTCAATAAAATTAGAAAAAATAGCCATCATGGCTCTCTGAAAAGTCGCAGGTGCATTGCAAAGACCAAAGGGCATTCTACGGTATGCATAGGTACCGTATGGGCATGTGAATGTGGTCTTCTCTTGGTCCTGCGGATGAATGGGAATCTGAAAGAAACCTGAATAACCATCAAGATAACAGAAATATGAGTGATTAGCAAGCCTTTCTAGGAGTTGATCAACAAATGGCAAGGGAAAGTGATCCTTGCGTGTAGCCGCGTTGAGCTTCCGGTAGTCAATGCACATCCTCCAACCGGTTGCAACGCGTGTTTGGATCATCTCATCTTTTTCATTCTTCACCACTGTTGCTCCTCCTTTCTTGGGAACCACATGGACGGGGCTCACCCATTTGCTGTCAGAAATCGGGTAGATAATACCTGCTTCATAAAGTTTTAAAATCTCTTTCTTTACTACCTCTTTCAGATTTGGGTTGAGCCGTCTTTGTTGTTCGACTGAAGGCTTGTGGTCATCCTCTAGCAAGATCCTGTGTGTGCAAATGGTTGGATCGATCCCTTTCAAGTCCTTGATAGAATATCCAATCGCGCCTTTGTGGGTTCTCAACTTCTCCGTGAGCTTGGCGGTTTGGTCAGGGGTCAATCCTGCATTTACAATAACAGGACATTTCTTTTCTGAATCAAGGAATTCATACCTGAGAGAGGCTGGGAGGGGTTTTAATTCGGGAGTGATCTGCTCTGTCTGGCTGGTCGTACGGTCCGTATGATCTGGGTACGGGCCGTATGCTTCAGCTTCAGGCTGAGCCTTCGTTTCCTTCTCAATCTCCAGCTTCTCTGTTTGAAATTCCTCTGGTCTACGGCCCGTATGATCTGGGTACGGCCCGTATGGATATCCTTCCAGACAGACAGGTGCTGCGTCTGCCGTGTAAATCGTCTCAAACTCGCTTGTTTTATCCTGCAAATCAGATAAAAAATTGAAATGATACCTTAGCGAGTTGTCGACTTGCTCCAGAAAATTCTCTTCAACCAATTCATCAACCACATCGATCATATAACACGATTCGGGTTGAGCGGGGTACTTCATTGCTCGGTCGATTTGAAAGTGAACTTTCTCATCTCCGATGTTCAAGGTTAAAGTCCCATTTTTCACATCAATTAGCGCTCCCGCGGTCCTCAAAAATGGTCGTCCCAAAATGATAGGGACCTCCTTGTCTTCCTCCATTTCCATCACAACAAAATCACCGGGCACATAGAACTTACCGACTTGCACCGGTACGTCTTCCACTATGCCAAGTGGTAGTCTAACCGAAGAATCCGCAAGTTGTAAGGTCATTCGTGTGGGTCTAAGCTCGCCCACACCCAGTCGTTCGAAGATAGTTCGCGGCATGAGACTCACACTAGCCCCCAAATCACACAAAGCTCGTCGGATGGTGGCCTTGCCAATCGTGCATGAAATAGAGAACTTACCCGGATCTTCCAATTTCGGTGGAAGTTCACTCCTCAGTATAGCACTGCACTATTCAGTCAATTTCACCGTCTCACGCCCCCCCAAGCTTCGTTTATTGGATAGGATGTCCTTGAGAAACTTAGCGTAGGTGGGCATTTGGGTCAATGCCTCGGTGAATGGAATTGTAATGTGCAATTGCTTCATAACTTCAATAAACTTGAAGAACTGTTCATTGAGTCGGGTTTCTGCTAATCTCTGTGGGAATGGAACTGGTGGCCGGTAGGGCGGTGGCTTCTCGGTCACCTTCTTTTTCTGCTTGTCAGCTTCATCTGGTACGGGCCGTACGGGTCTGGTACGGGCCGTATGGTCTGTCTCTTCATTCACAATTTCAATCGGATCAGATACTGGCTGCTCAGAAATCTCAGGGGTTGTCTCTACGGGCCGTACTGGATTCATACGGGTCGTAGGTTCGGCTTCTGGCTCGACAGGCATGGTTGGTCCTTGGTACTGTGTCCCACTTCGCAATGTCACTGCCTTAGCCTCTTCCCTGGGGTTAATCTCTGGTTGGCCTGGTAGCATTCCAGGTTGTGGTGGTGCGGTTTGGCTCCCATTTTGAGGTTTGTTTTGGGCGGCCAAACTAGCCAACTGAGCGTTGATTGCTTGCATCTGTTCGAAAAGCATTTAATTCATCTTCCCTTGCTCATGCATAAAGTTCTCCACAGCAGGGGTAACATAGGGTTTAGATGGTCCTGAGTATGGTGCACGGTTGTTCGAGTTATTGAATGCAGCATTGTTGTAGAAGTTGCGGTTGTTATTGTTGCTGCCAGAAGGGTTGTTATTGAAGTGTGGGGGGTTGTTTTGCTTCCACCTCCAGTTCTGTTGTTCAATCGGGTCCTTGGAATAGGTTCGGGTGAAAGGAGGTTTTGGGAAGTAAGATGGCTCATTGTTGAGAGAATTCACTTGCTCGGGTTCTTCATCTCTTTGCGCAAGCGGACAATTCTCATACTCGTGTCTATCATCCCCACACATAACACAAGGTTGTGGTTGCTGATTACCAAGCGCTTTGACACTCATCTTGTCAAAAGCCTTCTGCATGGCATCCATCTTGGCGGTGAGAGCGGTGATCTGATCGACCTCAATTCGGCCTCCTCCAGTTCCTCGAGTGCTCCCTCGACCGGACCATTGTTGGTTAGTTGCCATATTGTCAATTAAATTCATTGCCTCGGTAGCCTCTCGATCCATGAGAGCTCCACCTGCAACTGCATCAACAGAAGTACGAGTGGTATCAGTTAAACCAGAATAAAAAGACTGAACAAGTAACCATTCGGGAATACCGTGATGTGGACAAGAGTATTGTAATTCCCTAAACCTTTCCCAGGCCTCATTCAGTGGTTCATCAAACCTTTGTCTGAAACTGGTCAGTTGGGTCCTAATCTCGGCAGTTCTTTTATGGGGGAAAAATCTGGTCAAAAACAGTTTGGACAGTTCCCTCCAAGTTGTAATTAAATCCCTTGGTAGTGACCCTAACCATTTCTTGGCTTTATCCCTAAGAGTGAAAGGAAATAAAGCAAGCCTAATGTAATCAGCTGTTGCGCCATTAATTTTAATGGTGGCACAACACTCAAGAAAAGTTTGAACATGGGCATGTGGATCCTCATGATCCATGCCATGGAATGTGTTTTGCTGGACGATGTTGACAACGCCCGGATTGAAGTTGGGCTGGTTGCCAGCAATCCTTGGCAATCGGATTGCTCCTCTAACATCTTCAGCTCTCGGGACATTAAACTCTCGCAATGTCCTGGGCGCATAGTCTGCTCCTTCATCATCAGAGAATTGGTCCTGGACGGGAGGGTCCTGGATGGGTGGATCCTGAACGGGTGGATCAGTGATGGGTGGATTAACTCCGCCGTTATTCATTGTGTCCTGTTCTAGGTCTGTCTGGCCTCTGTTGTCGGCTGGTACGGGCCGTATGAATCTCCTACGGGCCGTACGGAGAGGTGACAGATGTGGTGGTGCTGGAACGAATGAGTTGGAAGTCTGCCCTTTGCTTCTGAGTTGATAGTGGTTCTTGGGCAGTGACCCTTCCAGTATGTTCCTGCAAAGATAGAAAAAAGAAAAATTAAAATTAAAATCTAGAATCAAGCAAAAATAAGAAAAAGTCTAGAATTTTCTTTGCCGTTCCCCGGCAACGGCGCCAAAAACTTGTTCGCACAGAATATATGCTACAAAGTTTCAGTATAGCAAGCTATACCTTTTAAACCTTTGTTATACTCTGTCAAATCAGATAGCAAGTGCACTATCATATCGATGAGTATGCTCAGGTATCGATCCACAGGGACGGAAGAAAATGACCGGACTTATCCTAAAATTACTTGAGATTCTAGAAGTAGAGAAATTGATTTGGTTTAGTTCTAACAATTCTAATGATTTATGACAAGTTTAAAAAGCAATAAAAAGAATTAAAGTTGTTTTCAATTAATAAAAAGGCGTTTCCAGGGTTCAGATTTCATTTCTGTTCAGCCCCGAGGCATACGGCTCGTATGGCTTCCCATACGGCCCGTAGGGGACCCCGAGTTAATGCTGCAGCTACTGTTTTCTGTGTTGATACTAATGTTTAGGGTTTCTATCGACCAGATCTAGATACCTAACCTCAACTTTCGCATTTTGGCCTAATACCCGATTACCGGACTCAAATACTTCCCTCTTAGATGCGTTAAACCTCAACTTTCGCATTTTGGCCTAATTTATCTAAGTTACTTGTTGGTTTACTAAAAGTATCCAAGGACTTTCGCCTCAAGGAAAGTTTCACCTTTCGGGTACTCCTTGGTTTAACCCTACTTCATATACTTTATTCGGTTGGATTAAATGTCATAGACTTGGCTCCTAACACTTAGATGTGCGCATTCATCTAACGGGATGACTAATCAATTCAAGCAAGCACAAATAAAGCAATCAAAATACTACTCAACAAAGTAAAAACAAAGCATTCAACACAAAATCCAAGTAGCATGCAAACAAAACCAAACTAGAAACTACATCTTAGCCCTAGAAACAAAGTAAATTAGCTACTCATGTTCATAAGATAACACAAATAACAGAAAATAAAAGAGTTCATGACAAAACAGTGGAGAAATCCGAAGATCCGTTGCAAACTCGCGTTTTCCCCTTCTCTTCTTCTTCTCCTCCTCTTGTCTTTTGCTCCAAGAAAGGTTGTCCAAGTTCCAGTTGTCAATTCCCCTTTTTTTGGTGAGGAAATATCTCATTTAATGCCCTGGATCGCGTGTGCAGAGGCTTCCTTTTCGGCCTCCTTGATTTCAGCTGATTTCAGATCCTGCTGGATTTTTCTGATTTAGCACCCTACGGCCCGTAGGGGACCCCATACGGCCCGTAGGGCTGTGTTTTGTCTTGGAGACTATGTGCCTCTGTTGTGGAATCTTCTGTGTGGTTGGGCAGATCCTGTACGGCCCGTAGGGTATGTCATACAGGCCGTATGAAAAATTGTCAGATCCAGTTTTTCGCCCTTTTTCCTGCAAAATACCAAACAAAACATAGCAGTACCACATTTCTTCGAAATATAAGTAAAAAGTCCACATTTATAGGCTTTAAAACACAGGTTTAAGTATAAATTAGGGCTATAAATTAGACATAATATGGAGATATCAAGAGCCACAACAACATTGGAGATCCAATGGAGTATGAGGAAGAGCCAAAAGAACACTGGAGATCCAATGGAGTATGAGGGAGGGCCAGAATAACATTGGAGAGCTAATGGAGTAGAAAGGAGATTCATGGATGAAGAATGAGAGCTAGAGCAACACTAGAGATCAAACAGAGTAAGAAGAAGATTCATGGATGAAGAAGGAGAGTCGGAATAAAACTTGAGATCCAACAGAGTAAGAGAGAGAGCTATAATAAAATTGGAGATCGAACGAAGTAAGAAAGAGAGATGGAATAACACTAAAGATACAACATAGTAGGAAGGAGATTTGGGAATGAAGAATGACAGCCACAACAACTTTGGAGATCCAACAGAGTAAGAGGAAGATTTGTGGATGAAAAAGGACAGTAATAACAACACTGGAAGTCCAATGGAGTTAGAAGGAGATTCATGGATAAATAAGACAAGCCAAAACAACACTGTAGATCCAACATAGGAAGAAGGAGAGCCAAAACAACATTCGATATCAAACAGAGTAAGAAAGAGATACGTACATGGAGAATGAGAGCCATAAAAATATTAGAGATCCAACAGTGTAAGAAGAAGATTCGTGGATGAAGAATGAGAGCCATGACAACAATGAAGATCCAATAGAGTAAGAAAAAGATTCATGTATGAAGAATGAGAGCCTGAACAACACTAGAGATACAACATAGTAAGAAGGAGATTTGTGGATGAAGAAGGAGAGCCAAAACAACAATGGGCATCGAACGAAGTGAGAAGGAGATTCGTGGATACAGAATAAGATCCACAACAACATTGGAGATCCAATGGAGTATGAGGGAGAGCCAAAACAACATTGGAGATCCAATGGAGTATGAGGGAGAGTCATAACAACGTTGAAGATCCAATGTATGAGGGGGCCAGATTACTATTGAAGATCCAATGAGTAAGAAGGAGATTCATAGATGAAGAAGAAGAGCCAGAACAACACTGGTGATCCAACAAAGTAGGAAGGAGATTTTGGAATGAAGAATAAGAGACACAAAAACTTTGGAGATCCAACAGAGTAAGAGGACGATTCGTGGATGAAGAAGGACAGTCAAAACCACACTATAAATCCAACAGAGTAAAAGGGAGTGCCACGACAACAATAGAGATCCAACAGAGTAAGAAGAATATTCGTGGATGAAGAAGGAGAGTCGAAACAACACAAGAGATCCAACAGAGTAAGAAAGACATTCATGGATTAAGAAGAAAAGCCAAAATAACTCTGGAGACCCAACGAAATTAGAAAGAGATTTGTGGATAGAGAATGAGAGCCACAACAACACTGTAGATCCAACATAGTAAGAAGAAGATTTGTGGATGAAGAAGAAGATCCAGAACAACACTTAAGATCTAACAGAGTAAGAAGGAGAGCCAGAACAACATTGGAGATCCAACGGAGTAAAAAGGAGATTCATAAATGAACAAGGAGAAACATAAAAACACATGAGATCAAATGAAGGAAGAAAGAAGATTTGTAGATGGAGAATAAGAGTCACAACAACATTAGAGATCTAATAGTGTAAGAAGAAGATTCGTGGATGAAGAAAGTGACCAAGATCAACATTGGAGATCGAACGGAGTAAGAAGGAGATTCATGGACGGAGAATGAGATCCACAACAACATTAGCATTTATTAAATAATTTATATCTATATTTTTATTATTAAAAAGTTAATATATTTTATAACAATATTGTTAAAAAATTAGCAGTCTTAATTAGCCATTATCTTTATAGATATTAAAAAATATATATAATTATAATATCTAAAACCTGTAAAATAAAACAAACTAAATCAACAACATCCTCTGGAGATATTTAATTAGTTGAAGAAAAGACACAATGTATATATATAATTAATATACACAATAGATTACATTTTTTTCGACAGTTCAGTAAATATTTATTAACAATAAGGAATATATTATTTTCGACGAAAATTTTAAGTTCATAAAGAAAAGGTGCAATATACATTGTGGCTAATATTAAATATTCGGCCAAATAGTTTAATATAATAATATCCGAGTTCATAAAGAAAAGGTACTGCAGTATACAATGTTGCTAGGGTTGTTCATCGGTTCGGTTCGCAAATCAAAATTTAATTTGATTTCAAAAATAGAATCGAATTGAACCAAAATTTTATTTCGGTTTGTCTGATTTGTTCGATTATAGCTATTGATTTATAATAAACCGAAGTGTATTAAGAAATAAACCGTGATATTAAGAAATAAATTGAGATATTAAGAAATAAACCAAATATTTAAAGCAATTGATCAATTAAGAAATAAACCAGGATGGTCCGGATCAAATCCATAATATTAAAAAGTTCAGCTAGTTCGGTTATTTCAGTTTTAAAAAATTTCAGACCAAACCAAACCATTAAACTGAAAAAACTAAACCGTTTAATCCAAACTAATTCAATTCAGTTCAAAACCGACTAAACCTAACCCAACAAACATCTGTGCACTATGTTACCCTGATACCTCTGGGAGGGCTTTGTACCTGTATCTGATACGTACGCCACCGATACCTTGCGCCGATACGGTTGGACGCGGCCGGGACACTTCTAATTTTTTTTTTGTCTCCTCAGAATTTGCTGCTGGTCCAAGCTTTCAGAATATTTAAGCTCCTGGACCTGGTCCAATACACCCTGTCCAAACATTCCTTGCAATAAATAGACTGTTTTTGCTCCTTGCGTGGTTCGAAACAAACCAAGCCATCTTGGTAAGAGCCAGAACACTTACCCACTGTGATAGACTATATTATATGATATATATATTTATTTATTTAATTTATATTTGAGTTAAGTCTTTGTACCAGTTTGATTTAAATTTAATATTAATCTAAATATCATAATTAAAATAGAAAAATAATATATATAATGGACGTATCGTATTCTAAATTTTTGAAAATCGCCGTATCACTGTATCCGTATTGTATCCGACACGATACCTGTATCCGTATCCATCCAACATAGCCCGTGCATGTTGCTTAGGGCAGCAACTCAACCAAAGACTTCTTTGGTCGGAGCAGCAGTACCAAATGTACCATGACAAACCAACGCCAAACCAATTAAAATAGTTAGTACTTAGTACAATGAATCTAAGCAGTAGTACTGTGCTACTAAGGTGCGTACTACCCAATTCAGGTTTTAAAACATCTTCAATTCGTTCCGAAATGGAGACCATTGTATTTTTTTTCTTTTATTTTTTCGAAATGGACATGGGCACTTTTGTTTCTTGTCCTGATCTTACACATTGAGTTTAATGATTTAATCCAATTATGCACATACAATGATATGAATCAGGATCATAAATAGATTAAAAAAAAACAAGATCTTATTTTATTGAGCACAGTAAGGGTAGGGAGCTGTCCAGTATAATACAACTGGAGCGAAATGAAGAAATGGATTACCCAGTCACCTAGGTCGTCAAGTCAAAAGAACTATTGTACTCCCTAGGCTGTACTGACCTTAACGAAACAGAAAAACAAGTAACAGAGGAGGCATGAAGTAGTACATAATCAAAAGAAATTATATGATTATAAAAGCGATTGCGATCGCAGTTCTCCTTCATCACAGGTCACAACACAAATGGTATGGAATTCACATCTGCTGAAATTCCAAATTTCAAGGACCCTGCAATCCCCAGTTGATAAGAGAGAAAGAAGAGAGAGGAGAGAGATAGACAGAGAAGGGGATTGCAGGGTCGCAGCGGATCCGGACGCAATGGTATGAGCGTTTTAGAGAGAGAGAGAGAAGGGAGATAAGACAAGGCAGGGATGAGGTCGAGCATGGGATGTGACTATCAACAATTACATCCACGTGGCGGAGTACTATTGGCTGGGAGATGAGATGGTGGAAAATGCAAGGCGTACGTGTTGGTGCCCCGTTCCATGCACTGCCTCTTCCCTGGCTTAATTTCCCTTTCGCTCTTGCTCTCTCTCCCTCTCTATCTCTCTCCGTGCGCGCGTAGCCAGAGAATATAACAAAAACATAAACAAAAACAAAAACAAAAACAATTATATATATTCTTTTAATTCAAGGCTAACTACTATCTTCTTTCTTTTTTGTTTAATCTTCATTAATTCTATGTGCCTCAAGCTACATTTTGTTTTGTAGGCTCCAGGTTTAAGATGGAAACAGTATCGCATTACCAGTAATGGTAGGATTTAATCTCAATTTAAAAGTTGCTCTGCTGTTATTCCAAAAGAATAACACAACCTGTTATTCCGATCTCAATCGTTGATCTTCATTGATATTCGCGCAAGAAAAATTTGAACGGTTGAGAGGTATGAACCACGAGGCACAAGGATTCAGCAGCTGGCCGTATTCATTGTTTTTGAAGCGGGTAGCGGGTATCGGGTTCACCAGCAAAATAGAAAGCGACCCGAAGGAACGGAAACAGACATGTTATTGGGCTTTTTTTAAGTTTCATTTTTATTTTCTATGTTGGGTCAGTTTTGTTTGGGCCCAATTGATATGTAAGATCTAAGAGAGAAATATCCTATCCATGGATAAGTGATAACAATTTAACAACATTATTTGACAATATTTTCAATTATTTTTTAATCAATTCAAAGGGCTTTTATAATAGAAAATTTCTGTTGTGCTCTTATATGTTAAATTTGAAGCAAGGGGTTAAATTTAATTTATTGAAAAGTTCAAATCATGCAATTGATAAAGCACACAGCAAATTTCATCATTTTTTTTACTGATTTTTCTTGATAACAATTTAAATCTAAGCAATACATAAAAGAAATTTGACTTCACATATGCCGCCTCTTTTTTAGTGACAAAGTTGATCGAACTAATATTCTTGTCAGATTTGAATTAATAATCATGTTTTGCCACTTATGGTTTTAATGTAAAAAGGGAGAAAAGATAATAATGATTTATTTTGTTTTGGCACAGCATTGAACCTAGAGGTGCAAACGGATCGGATATTATCCAACGTATTCGGATCCGTATCCAAAAATTAGATACGGATATATGATATCCGAATATCCATACGGATACAGATATGGTTTTAAATTTTAATTATATGTATCCTAATAGCAGATATAGTTTAATATATATTATTAAAAAATATTGTTATTCACTGTTATAAAAAACGGATATCCGATCCGTATCCGTTTAATATCCAATCCGTATTTATATCCGAAAAATAAAAACAGATACCGATATAGTTTTTACCATTATCCGATCCATATTTGATCCGTAAATTAAACCGCAAGCAAACAAGATCTTCTTCTCTACGAAATAATAATAAAATTATTTGATAGCTGTGGTCTCCATGACTCCATGCAGCCTTCAAGTTGTCACTGTTGTACACTTGTACTGTACCTTTCCTTTAAGATTTAACACTATCAACAGTAGTCAAAACCTTATTAATCAGGCTTAGTTTGGAGACATTAAAATTTAAGCATGTCACCAAAATTAATTGCCTATATAATTGGTATTATGAATATATAATACACAAATAGTTGAATTATTTAATATCCTTGTTTGGTTATGCCTACTCTCTCAGTAGGATAATATATGATATTGAAGTAAAGTTGAAGCAACAGAGATTCTCACGTCATGGGGCGGCCATTTTTTATTTTTTTTTCTCAATCTCTTTTGAGTATGACAAAATATCTCATTCTGAACTTTTGACTTTAGTTAGATTTTTATTAGCAC
Source organism: Carex rostrata (assembly GCF_964058835.1). Classification (NCBI taxonomy): domain Eukaryota; kingdom Viridiplantae; phylum Streptophyta; class Magnoliopsida; order Poales; family Cyperaceae; genus Carex; species Carex rostrata. The sequence continues at coordinate 9,008,211 of NC_135918.1, forward strand.
ATCAACTTTCTTTTTTTAGTTATTAATCACTTCAAAAAAATAGCTTTGATTCAACAACAAAACTTGTTACCGGAACAATACATTTCAAAATTCTTAATTTTATGAACCTTAAAAATTATAATAACAAGTCTCTTAATGACTATTTCTTAATTACTCATTCCTAATTTGTTGCTGTCATTCTCAAAAAAAAAAAAATTTGACCATAAATAACAAATAACATTTTTTTGCTTATCTTCTTAGCATCATCAATTACTCATATAATAATTCTCTGAGAAAAAATTGCTAAAATAGTCAACTATTTGATAAAATTTCTCTAAAAGTAAATTTTGAATTAATTCTTCAATGCAATTTGCTTTCACGGAAATTACATCGATGAGAAACAATTTTTGCAATACAAACGTTTTTAGTTTAAAAGGAATAGAAGTGTTGTAAAAAAAAAAAACACTCAAATTAGGAGCAAATCTGTTCAAAATATTTAAGAAATGTTGTGTTGGTAACAAAATTATGGTGTCAATATCACCACCTTACTTTGGATCGCAGAAATTACAAATCGTTTTATTTAAGGAAGAGATTAATTATAAGATAGTATTATATTTAAATTATCACTACAAAAAGATAGATTTCAAAATGTTATAATTGAATGAATATTAAATAACTAAACCATGCGTAACACTTGAAAATTCCTTGTTACCAACTTTTTATTTAACAAATAAATTAATAAATAAAATGTCTCCAAAACCTTTGGAAAAGAATAAGCAGTATTCTATTCTCTCCACGTCAGTGCAGGTGATTCTTTTACTTTATCATCTGTCAAGATTGGATTCTTAGTCTTGACTTCCTTTAAACAACATCTACTTGTTGGCTTGTTGCTCTCTTTTCTTTAATTCTTTTTCATCAATAGCCATACTTTTTCCTTCTTGTTTTTTTTTTTCATGTAAGAGATCTACATCTCTGATATTATGAAAGTTTATAATCTGATGTGATGATTTCTAATTCAGTTTTAGAAACAATGCATGAAAGTTTACTATTAAAAAACTGTTTATAAACTCCATGCTGGTCAAATAATTGGTTCAAATTATTTCTCTTTTTTTAATTTATTGCTGACGTAACTTAATAGAAACTCTAAAATTAATTTCAGAGATATAAGAGTTATAAACTTTAGAGACCTTAATTTTTAATAAATAGATACCAGTTATTTAGAAATTCATTTGACTTGCTGAGATGTTGATGCTCTAAGTATCTTCAACTCATTAACTATAAGAAAGAACAACAATAAGTTTTTAACAAATAAAATAAATAATCTATACATGTTTTCTCAACAATGAATTGATGCAATTATAGGGGTGCATTAGCAAAACACTTGAGAAATATTGTATCTTTACTACTTAAAAAATAATATCCTTCTATCTCAAATAGATATGATTGTTTAATATGGGATGATGTACTGAGTAGTTGCAATTGCAAGCAATATCCTGAATTCCTGATGTTTGTCCTTTTATTTCTTATACATACCTATCAGCTTATCTGTATCCACATCTGTCCCCTTTGATCTTTCCTCTTTTGATCAAACACCTTCACATTATTACATATATATGACACAAGAATGTATATATATATATTGGTGATATGTGGTGTAATAGAAAATAATAACATAATCAATAAAAGAGTCTCTCGTACTCTCCAAGTATAAGTACTTAGGTGTCCCTCTAGAAGCATTCTCAAAACACTACCTCCTAAAAAGGGACAAAAGAAAAAAAAAACAGAGATAGGGAATGAGGGATTGTGAGAAAGATTGTTCAAATTATAACTCAAAATGGAGCCAAGAAGAGAACAAATTATTTGAAGTTGCTTTGGCAATCATAGATGAAAAATGCCCCAAGAGATGGGAATGGGTTGCTTTCATGATTGGAAATAAGAAGACTGCAGAAGAGGTGGAAAAACACTTTGAAATTCTATTAGAAGATTTGAATTTCATTGAATCTTGTTCCTTATTTGATCACAAGCTTGGTCTGGAGATTTCAGATGCAAGTTCCTGTCATCGGCAGGATCAAGAGCAGAGGTATATTTTACACACTACTTTTCTTTAAGTTCGTCTTAATTATTAAATTCTGACCATGTTATTTTAAAAAATTACAAAAAGGTTGCAATCAGTTGCAAAAATCCAATTCAGTGCTATCAAAAGAGCATACATCAATTTTTATTTATTTGTTTATTCATTCATTTATAGTAGGATGCTTGGAGAAATAAGCTTATCTTGATGCTGGTAGATGACAGGAGTTGCTGATATTCTCAGATATCATGTATAAGAGAAGCTAATGAATGCTATCTGTAGATGTATCATATGTGAAAATGTAACTTGTTTCTTAATGCTTAGATTTTGAGATGAATTTCATGGTTACTTCTTTATTATTGTAACTGAATTGATGTTGTAGGATCGCTAATTGATATAACATAGATTTAAAATTGCACAGAGCGGATTAGCTCTGTCACTTAGCACATGAATTTTACGATAATGAACAAGGATAAACATATTCTTTCCTAGAAAAATAGTTTTAAGTAACATTTTCTGTCAATACTACAAATCCTTTTTCGCTTTTCATACATAGCTAGCTAATATGCAAAAGGAAATTACATCATCAGCAAAAGAGAAGAACATTGCAAGAAAAATAGTTTTAGTACATAAAAGAATTATTCTAAGGCTTCCAAATCTTCATAATGCAATCCTCGCCATAGGTTACCACCAGATTCCTATGTGGGTGGTGAGTTAACCCAATTGCATCTTTCTCGTGCACCTAAAAATTTGATTATGCCAAAAAAAGACTAAGCCGACATAAAATAACAAATTAAAGAAATATTTGTCGGTGTCCCTGCAGAACCTCAAATTAATGGACATCTGCAACATAACATCTCAAAGCCCCTAGAGAAACATTTGGAATGTTGCATATACCCAGTTCAACATTATTTTCCAAAAAATGAAAAAAATAATTTCCCTTTTTCATCCTCATTTGTTTATCGGCTTGGTATATTTGGTTCTTTTCCAAATGGTTCAGATGATATATATCTATATATATATATATATATATATATATATAAATGAAAAATGAAAGATGGTATATGCAGTTCAGTCCTATCAAAACAAGACATAAGACTTGTGGCCACCCTGAAAACACCCCCAAAACTTCATTCACAACAACACTTTACAAGAACATTCTTTACAACAATAGAACTTGTTCATATTGAAATAAAAATGGGGGTAAACCGGTATTTTAGATTTTCGGGGGTACTAAATAAAAAGCTGCAATTACAAAAAAAAAAAGGAAAAGGAAAGAGAAAATAATGAACAAACCTTCATCAAATGCTCCAGCTTGCCTGATTGATGACTAAAACAATATATATTCCTGAATATTTTTTAAAGAAGTACGTAAATAAAATTACATCTAACAATAATTTTTTTAAAATAAAAGAGAGCTTTTACGTAAGTATCAGCTGTCTACGAGAACATTAATTATTGGGTAATAACTTTTTTTATTATTTTCCAAATTGTTGTATTGGATAAAACCAAGCTTACTTGCGACAAAGAAAAAAACAAAGTTGGGGAAATGGGTAAAGGGACGACGAGTACCAGTAAATATTTTGCAAGTTGCAATTTGTAACAAGAATAGAATATCTAAAGAAAATTCATACATGTCTTCACCAATACAGTATATCCAATCGCCTTTAGGCGAAACAGATGCAGCCACGAAATCTCCTCCTTCCCTTTTACCGGATGAAAAGCTCTTCACCACCTGTAAAAGCATTTACCAATGATTAATATTTTTTTTAATCGACAAAAGATGAATCTTATTTTCTCAAGACAATTTTACCTGGCCTTGGAGAGTCATGATATAAATTGAAGAAGTTTTATTGCATACAACAATATGTTCAGGATTCTTTGGGAATATATGCACCGAGTTTATGGAAGCATCTCCTCCCTGAGAGTTGGCAAAAAAAAAATGAAAACAACAATAAAAGGATGTAACTAAAGATATAGACAAACCAAAATAATAAAAATCTGTAGTACAAAGAAGTACCCTCAATGGAGGTGGAGGCTTGAAAGTTTGAATGCAATCTGTAGTTTTCATGTCCCACACCTTTACATAGGCAGCAAAAAATAACACAATTTACTTCATAAAATTAAAACTAATTAGAAAGAAAAGAACACTTGCAATTGAAAAAATTATAAAAAAATAATAAAAGGATAAAAACAAATTTTGAAAAGATAAGAGGAGACCTTGACAGTACAATCACTTGAGGCAGTGATGACACGGCCACCATCATTTGTGAATATGGCATAGTTTACATATGAAGTGTGTCCTCTAAATTCTTTCAACATCTTTCCGGATTTCAAACCATGAATTCTACAACCAATAACATCAAATATAATGTCAAAACACAAATCCACCTTTACTGAGGCAACAATATGAACAAACTAAATTGCCTTAGTTGATCTAATTTTTTGGCACAGCTCGAAATTGGGAGGATAATCGAGGACAATTGGGCTAGAAATGAGGCTTCAACGCAAAACTTGGCTTAAATGAGCTAACTTGGAGAAGTTCGACCAACAACTTAGTGTAAATACACACAAAACCCAGTTTCTCTCAAAAAACTTGTAGCTAAACCCAACAAATCTCACACTCACAAATAAGACGAGCAGTGGGTATTGCATGCATGCGATGTACTGCTGTAACCAATCAATAGCAATAATTAACCTCTGTAAAGAAAAAGCACCTAGCAGTAGTATCGAAGGAGGTGCTAAGAATTTGGGTGCCATCCCGAGAGAAGGTAACGCTGGTGACCCCTTTCGCGTGAGCACGCTCTAGCCTCCGCAAGCACTGCCCAGTTCTTATTCTCCATACCTATTATTAAATTAAACCAGAAATCATCAAAAGGCTGATATAACTGAAGTAAGTTTAAGCTCGTCATATTACTTTGTACAGTATGATCAATCCCAAAAGTTAAGCCCATGAGAACTCTAGAATATAGCCTTGATTGATCTTTTGGAATAGTACCTAACAACTAAGAGAGAATAGGAGAAATGTATTTCATTTATGTAATTTGCTTTCATATACATCTTCTATTTATAAGAGAGCTATCACATAGAGTTGTTACAATCCAACTAATCCTAATCTGTTGTAACAACTTCCTAACAATATTATTAACACTAAGTAACTTCCTAACTACCTCTATTAGTACCAGAACCTTACTGATGTTTACTTTTACTTTTTTACTACCTGAAGATATTTGGCCATATCATCGATGCTTAAACAGTAACTAAACTCATTACTTACCTTCATAATTTGCTCAAAAATACCAGACAGCATGTGTTAGAATATGGAAGAAACAAAATTAGGCCGAACAGATATATAACCTTGATCTTTCCGTCTTGTGAGCCAGAAACAAGCATCTCAGAATCTCTACTGAAGTCAACACACAATACCGCCTCATCATGTACCATGAAATTCTCCTGTAATAGTACATTTTAATTATACAAATATGATTACAAAAGAAAACTAGGGATTAATTTGAAAATATAAAGGGTACCCACATCAGCTTGGTACTGAAGATCCTTTTTGAGCTTTCCGCTTATGTAATCCCAAACCTATTGAGGATGAAACCAAGATAGAAGCAATTAATGGAGAAAATTGTTATTTTACTGGAAAGTTGCTCTTTTTAAGGTGCGAAAATACTGTACAAAACAACAAAAAACAAGAAATTACCTCAATAATGCCATCCACGGAGGATGAAACAAGGTACTGTCCATCTGGTGAAAACCGAGCACATTCAGGGTTGCTTTTCTTTCCAAACTGTATAAACAATGTTGGAGAATTAAATTTAAAATTATGCACAATACACTTAGAATTATTAATAAAATAAAAACTGGTAAAATTCACTCAGCAAGCTAATTAAAAATAAAAGGACATGATATCTGGTAGTAAGATGGCACAGGTAGACTGGTATCATATTGTAGTTATAAATTAGTCATCTTTCTGGACTCGAAGGAGATCAACAAAAAAAAAGCTTATTGCATAGCATTTTAAAAAAAGTAGGCATTTCAACACAAAATAAATGAAAACTAAAAGTGAAAAACAAATAAGCAGCAGCAGTAACAAAATAGTCTCATACCCTGATTTGGTGAGATAACGTATTAGGATAAGTTTCTTCCTCATCTTGTTTCATTGCTGCTGTACCTCTAAATAAATCAAACTGTGTGCCAGGCGGCAATAATCCTAAAAAGACAAAGAGACGATAACATAATGTGGCTTCAATTAAAAATATAATAATCAATTGTAAAAATAAAAGGAAGATAGGAGAAGAAAAGAGAAACCTTGGTGCTGCTGCCATTTTAAGGCCTGACCGATTAATGCCATTAACCGAGACGGTGGTACTACTGACACCTCCGCAGCTATTGCTGTTTATTATATTTAAAAAAAAAAGAGAGAGAGAGAGATAAGGAAATAGATTATTTTAATTTAAATTAATAGTAATAAAAGATTAAAATAAAACCTTGAGCAATTTGAGCTCGTCTCTTTTCCTTTGTAGAATCTTGGTATGCCTGAAAATTCCAATAGGAAGAACATTGTTTCGGACTTAAGGTTAGATTATTAAAATGACCAGGAACTCAAAAAGAACAAAAAAAAAAAATAACCTACTTGATACATTCAAAACAAACACACATTACTGGATCTCAACACTGCAACTAACCATATTTGCAAATTTATTCCACTCCTTTCGCTTTTTCTTTGGCTATGTTGTCATTTAGTTATCAGGTTTACTGAGTTCTTTAATACAATGGCAATTAACACAGAAGTACAATTCATATTGCTTAACAGACACACCCATGGAGCTTAGACCAATAAAAAAGGACATACCTCATTAGGGTCAAAGTAAGTCCGGACTAATAGATGCTCAAGCCTTAAGTACCTCTCTGGTTGCTCCTGTTTCATAACTCCCATAACCTGTGTTTGTCTTAAAATAGCACGAGCTGTGTCCATTTCACGGAGCTCTATCATTTCCAATACTATCTGACCAAATTCACATAAATGTACACAAAATAAGTAGTTGAATGTTGAATCATGTCTTCCATGCATGGCAACAGGTTAAAGATACTTGCAATGTGGTATACTGGTATTATCAGCGCCAGTTGGTACCAAAACATTTATTAAGGGAAAAAATGAACAAGATTTAGCACTTGTCTTTACTACACAAAATTTCATTGCGACTGCTCAAATCAAATTGCTTGGGAAAACTTTTTGATTAGTGGTACTGGGAAACTGGTTCCATAATTCCTGACTTAAGGAATGACATTTACCAGATTTCAGTCCTATCTCTGTGCAATGCTGAACTTAAATTTTGTTGCTTAATTAAGGCTTTATGGGACTTATTTTGGAAGCGAATTCATAGTGGAACGTCATTTTTGCGCAAACTTACAAACAAAGGGGGAAAAAAATGCAACCTGTTCATAAAGATCCTCCAACTTCTTTCGGGGCAACTTCAATTGAGCAACTTGGGGGAGAATGGCATCCCATCTGCCACTATTTATGTCAGCTATAAACGTCTCGATGCTGTCGACTGTGTTGAGAGAGACCTGACACTCGCTTTGTAGGGTTTGAAAGGTTTGGTGCAAGGAGTTCTCTTTGCAGAACTGAAGAACTATCTTTATCACACTACAATAGAGGATTAATAAATGTCCTTAGTATCTATCACCACTGGCAAAACATAGAGAAATTCATGCACAGGAACAAACAAGCTAAAATGGATTTCTAATTCGCCAAATTATTGCATTCAACTCCTAATATCTCAAATTCACAGATGTACTGCAGCATAAAAGAGTTCATTTCTAGACAGAGAGAGAGAGAGAGAGAGAGAGAGAGAGAGAGAGAGAGAGAGAGAGAGAGAGAGAGAGAGCGAGAGAGAGAGAGAGCGGGGGGAGGGGGCGCAGTGGGCTTACTCGCGAGCTTCGATTTCTAGAGTGGACATGGTAACGGCTTGGTTACGTGTTGTCTTCTCCGACGAGTTTTGCGAAGACGAGCGGGATAAATACCAGAGGGAGATTCAGTTCGCGGTCTAGGGTTTTGGGTTAAGAGGTTAGGGCTCAGGGCCCGGGTCGGTAAAGCCGTTCAGCAATTCCGAAAATTAACACGAAAGAAATAACTGAAAAGAAATTAATAATGATGTCCATATTTTCTGAAAAGAAATTAATAAAAATGTCCAAACCGGGCATCTAGTGGCCGTACAGTTAAAAAAACGGGTCGTGTTAACGTGCCGTAATTTTGATCTCGTATCGTGCTGTAATAAAGTTAATTTTTTATATGCCGTATCGTGTTATGACTAGAATATTAAGGAGTGGTCACGTCACGTGAGTCACGCCGTGTCTAAACGTGCCGTGACTAAAGATGCCTCGTGTGACTTTCGTGATCATTTAATCATAATTTAAGTTAATTTATTCAAGATTTACCATTTAATCAATATCTAATGGTCCTAATTACACGTGACTATATGTCGTGCCTGCCGTGTCAAAGTTTCAAAAGATTGTCACGGCACACATATGACACGCGTGTCGTGCCATTCCGTGACAGAGCCGGCTTTGTCGCGCTATTTTTCCCACTCTAAGTGGCCAGTTTCAACAAAAAAAATAATAAACAAATAATAATTAAATTTTCAAATCAGCCATCTAGTGGCTGGTTTAGAAATTTAAACTTTTTTAAGACAATGTGAAATTCGAACTTTTTTTAAATATTTGTTAGATTATTTTTTTTGATGTATAATTAGAATTATAATCCTTGGAACAGGTTCTAATCCAAATTTCTCTGCACTTTAATTACGGGGACCCGTGCTGCTGCACAATTGTTGATACCAACACAAGCTTCTACTCGCAAATTTAATTTGTATGTACCTTTCCTCTGGCATCATTTCCCAAACCTAAAGGAGGTGAGTTTTTGACTTTTTTTTGTATCTGCTTTTGAACTTGCTGAAATGTACTGGACTCTTTGAAAATTTTCCTTAGGCTGTAAGCCCCGTCAACTAACCCTGGTGCAATTAAGCCTTATTATGATCTAAATTTAGTTGACACAATTTTTTACATGTTATACCTTTCCTCTGGCATCATTTCCCAAACCTAAAGGAGGTGGGTTTTTTCTGTATATGCTTTTGAACTTGCTGAAATGTACTGGACTCGAGAAAGTTTCCTTTAGACTGTAAGCCCCGTCAACTGATCCTGGTGCAATTAAGCCTTATTATGATCTAAATTCAGTAGACACAATTTTTACATGTTATACCTCAGTTATGGCTCAATATGAATAAATCTTTTGGGGAGGTTGAATCTCCTTAAATTTGATATCACTAGTGGAAAAACATGAATCAGGATCGGCCTATCTGGATCGGTTATATGAAACAACCGATACTAATACCTATCTGGATCGGTTTTCTGAACAAAACCGATCCTAAAAACTAGTTAGATCGGGTTTTTTAGTCAACCGATCCTAATTTGTGAACTATCCGGATCGGTTTTTTATAAAACCGATCCTGATACTATCAGGATCGGTTGTTCTAAAAAACCGATCCTAATAGTTAAACTATTAGGATCGGTTGTTCTAAAAAACCGATCCTGATAGTATCAGGATCCGTTGTTCTAAAAAACCGATCCTAATAGTTAAACTATTAGGATCGGTTGTTTAGAACAACTGATCCTGATACAATTTTTTTTTTCAAAATTGGTTCTGCAAAAAAAAAAAAAAAAAAAAAATCAGGGTCGGTTTTTTATAAAGAACCGATCCTGATACTATTAGGATCGGTTTTTTATAAAAAACCGACCCTGATTTTTTTTTTTTTTTTACAGAACCAATTTTGAAAAAAAAAAATTGTATCAGGATCGGTTTTATTGCTAAAAACCGATCCTGATAGTATCTGGATCGGTTTTTAGCAATAAAACCGATCCTGATAGTTTTTTTCTTTTATTTGGAAAATCTTTTCATATGGTTATGTTTAAATAAATATAAAAAATTACATATTAGAAATATAAGTTAATTATTTAATAGAAATTTTATTTAATTTTCAAATTCTACTTAAATAATATTAAGATCCAACGTAAACTATTTACGGCCGTGCGATGTTGCTATATTGTTTTGCTTTGATGAACTAGTAAATGAATCCCGAATTGTATCAAATTTTATAATGGTGAAATTAATATGACATTATTTCATTTTAACGGTTCCGATCGACCAAATGCTAATGTTCGTATTCGTTCCTTCACAACCCCACACAACAAGGGTTCAAGTCCTATGTATATTATTATATGGCACAAGTCATTGATGCATCATGCATGATTGTATAAAAAAATTCAATAGTCAAAATGACTTCAAAATGAAATATCAATGTCAAATAATTAATTATATTATCACATAAATTTTAATAATATAAATTACATTAATTTTCATCAAAATTACATTAATGAAATGTCAATGTCAAATAGTACCTATCTCCTGTTTAATATTATTTAAGTAGAATTTGAAAATTAAATAAAATTTCTATTAAATAATTAACTTATATTTCTAATATGTAATTTTTTATATTTATTTAAACATAACCATATGAAAAGAGTTTCCAAATAAAAGAAAAAAACTATCTGGATCGGTTTTATTGCTAAAAACCGATCCAGATACTATCAGGATCGGTTTTTAGCAATAAAACCGATCCTGATACAATTTTTTTTTTCAAAATTGATTCTGTAAAAAAAAAAAAAAAAAAAAATCAGGGTCGGTTTTTTATAAAAAACCGATCCTGATACTATTAGGATCGGTTTTTTATAAAAAACCGACCCTGATTTTTTTTTTTTTTTTTTTTTTTTTACAGAATCAATTTTGAAAAAAAAATTTGTATCAAGATCGGTTTTTTATAATAAAAAACCGATCCTGATACTATTTTTATACAAAAAAATTAGTATCAGGATCGGTTTTTTTATTATAAAACCGATCCTGATACTATTAGGATCGGTTCTTTATAAACAACCGATCCTAATGATAATTCCTATATAACCAGCTTAGCTAGGGTTCTTCTTATTTTCATTTCGCGCCTCTCATTTTCAATTTAGCATCTCTGTCTCTGTCTCCGTATCTTCCTCTCAAATCCTCAGTACTCTGTCTCTCTCTCTCTGTCTCCGTCTCTCCCTCTCCTCCGTGTCTCTCTCTCTCTTTCTCTTCGTCTCTTCCTCTCAAATCCGAGCCTCTCGCACCTCCGACTCAATTGTGCCAGTTTTTAATTTGTTTTATTGTTTCAAAAATTAATTAATGGTGTTTGTATATTGTTTTACAGTTTTGAGGACATCTCTCTCAAGTTACTTAATCATCCGGCCGATCAACTATCATGGTATTAGCTTTATCTAATTTTCTCATTATTATACTTTTAAAACACATTTTTTTGTATTTTTTATTGGAAAATGTTTTTCCATCTAATTGTTACCTTTGTTTTTGTTTTTAGGGTCTTTTTTAATCTCAAGTGATGTGATTGCAAAAGAGGTAATTATTGATTTTTTTTATTGTTGTGCTTTACATTAATTGCATAAATGTGTATATTGTATAAATGTGTGTTAATTGAAGAAATAGCCCAATTAGTCAATTGTATGTTTGTTAATTAATTTTTTTTTGGATTTAAATTTCTTGTTATAACATGTAATGCTTCACAAAACTTTTTATGAAGTACATGAATTTTTTGTAATAGTTTAAGATGTGTATGATAATTAATTTAGAATGTGTATATGATATTTAATTGATTATTGCTTCTTACTGTGCAACAAAAAAAAATTTAGGATGCTGACCAGCAAAATATATATGGAAGCTGGTCAAATAAATAAAAATATTTTTTTTAGCTTCAATAAAACATCAGGATCGGTTATTTTAAACAACCGATCCAGATTACTACTATTAGGATCGGTTGTTTAAAATAACCGATCCTAATTCTAAAAAAAAAAAAAAAAAACTTTTAGGATCGGTTTTTAAATAAAAACCGATCCTAAAAGTTTTTTTTTTTTTTTTAATTATGATCTGAAATACAATCAAGATCGGTTTTAATATAAAACCGATCTTGATAGTACGTATCAGGATCGGTTGTTATGTAATTTAAAAAAAAATTCGAAAATACTATCAAGATAGGTTCTTATATAAAAACCGATCTTGATAGTATGTATCGGGATCAGTTCTTAGTCAAAAACCGATCTAGATAACAACTATTAAGATCGGTTTTATTAAAAAACCGATCCTAATAGTTTCTATTTGGATCGGTTCTTGAAAAATATAAAACCGATCCTGATAGTATCAGTATCGCCTTCATCAGGATCGGTTGGATTCCGATACTGATATGTGTATATAACCGATCCTGATTCCTGTTTTTCCACTAGTGTATAAAGCTGAATTTCAATCCTTTTGAGTCACAATTTATCATAAGTTGTGCATTTCAGCCTACTTACCCCATTTACAGTAACATTAAATAATTTTATTTGTGTTAGTTAGCCCTCAGCCCAATTTAACTTGAGTTATTCACTTGTTGAATCAAAACACGCCAATATAAAGGTGGGCTGATCGCCACAATCTAGTTATTGTTATCCAGTTAAAAAGAAGTATCTGGACTATATTATGAAAAGATGAATCCCTTGCAGTGAATTAGTATTAATGTGGATTTCATATTGGGATTACAATAACTAGAATATGGTTTGGAATTATAATAAAAAGTTGAGAGAAAAAGAAATTTAAATTATGTGTATTTATTACCATTTCTCCCTATTCATATTTGGCAGGTTTTTTGTACAAGGGGGCTTGGCATGCATGCATTGTATCCATGAGATGATGTGCCATTTGCCGGGCCACATTGGTGTCATAACAGACAATTTGGGGCCCTCTTATCCTGGGTATGCCAGTGTTCTTGGAAACTTGCTTGAGGCTGCCTCTCCTCTTATATCTGCTTCAAACTCTCATGAAATGGTATCCTCCTGCCTTTTTTTTGTTATTTTGGTAGCATGCAATTCCGGTAATAGCTAGATAATCCTTAGCATTCATCAAATCACACACTGATGCTTGATTGTATCAGACTAAAAGAACACTAGTTAGTATCTGTTGCAACCAATTAGCATACCGTGAAAGTTGTCATTTACTATTTATTAGGTATAGTTGATGTTATGATTTTGGAGTTCAGTATATGTTTTGTCAATATTTATACCACTGCAATCTGTACACTTTTGGTAGTTGTAAATTTATATGCTACTTTTCTCCCTTATCAGGCATTGGATATGGTGAATCTCCTGACACTATTGCTTGACATGTTGCCTTCACTTTGCCTTTCATCCCAACCAATTAGTAAGTCTATGTTACTGTTTATTACTTATTTGATTTTTGTATATTTTTACATTATTTTAACCTAGAAGATCTATTACATGAGTCCCACGTACGATGGGCTTCCTGGCCTGTCAATAAACTTTGTTTGTATGTAGGCCTACCATGACAACAACTATGAAAGATCAATCGTACGTGGGACTCATGTAATGCATCAATCGTATGAGGAATATGAAAGATCAATCTGGTAACTGTTGAGGTACCTGAGGTACAAGCTGTGAATCTGGACCATTCATTTCACTTGGCACAAATCTCAAAGCAGACCCCCCAAAACCTCAACAGCTACCAGATTGAGTTAGGCTTGAATAAAATTAATCTGGGCCGTCCATTTTTATTAATTGCACCTCAGGTACCCCGGGGGACACGGACTCGGACCCGATCGCCCTCGCTCAGCAGTTGGAGAGGATTTAATGGCGACGACCCCTAAGCTTCCGATTAAGAGGGCGTGTGAGGAGATTGGCTCGTACTCGGGCTTGGAGGCGTCGAAGAAAGCAAAAGCGGACACTCAAAGTCCTGAGTACTCGTCTTTTCGTATGTTCGACGCATTCTTCGATCGTTATTGTGATAGCTTGGAAGATCCCTGGACAGCATGGACGGAAAGCCTGGAAAAATTGAACGAGGAATGCAAAATCGAAGAATTAAGCTTTATCTTGTGAGTCACTTCCCCTTTCTCTCTTCCTTATCAATTCTCAGTCAGCCACCAGATAGATAAATATTTTGCTTTATTGATTTTTTAGATTTCTGAAGGGCGAGAGGATGCTGCAAAAATGATTCAATCTTTCGAAGATGATCTTGCCTGTAGTATAGAATCTAGCCCTGAGTTCAGAAACAAGGGATGGATCCTGCGCACAACTCCGGGTCCTTATGACAACTACCAGCGCCTATATGTTGGAGATGTTTTTGTAATTTCTCAACTCCTTTGGTTCATGTGGTTACTGTTGCACTTAGGGGCACCTTTAATTGCTCAAAAACTGAAATTAAATTGCAATTGAAAGTAAAGAGATGAGTTTAGAGAAATTTGACACGCGGGGTGATAACGGAGTTCGGCAAAACAAAGGCCTACGTCTCCGGGGCTTCGCAACCTTGTGAGGTGCGCCTTCCTATTACCCAATACGAAAGGATTACAACTTGTGAACCGTTGAGCCCTTACACACCAAGCGGGAAATCAAACGGCCAACTCAAGAGATGAGAACAAGGTCTCGATTGTCTAGGAACACAAGAGAAACACTCAATAGATCACTCTAACCTAATCTATATCAAGATTAGTGAAGTAGATTTGAGGTTGCTTGAGGGATTTTGAAGTTTTAGGCTCTCACAACAATGGAGTATGCTAAGCTCTCAGAAAATCACTTTTGAATTAATTAGGGTCGGCTCAGATAAGTGAGAAGAAAACCTCACTCATCTATTTATAGTGTCAGCTCAAAAATGAGCTGTTTGAACCAAAACGTTACAACGTTTTATAAAACGTTATAACGTTTTAGTTCAAATTGCGATTTAGGGTTTAGATTTCTGACAGCTCAGCAAAAAGGTTCAAAAACGTTACAACGTTTTATAAACGTTACATAACGTTTTGTGCTGTAAAATCTTGATCAAAAACAGGAATTGTTTGAAGCTTAGATTTAATTAAAACGTTGTAACGTTTTATGAAAACGTTACAACGTTTTATATTTGAAATACTGACAATCCTAAAACGTTATAACGTTTAATAAAAAACGTTACAACGTTTTATTTGTTTTGTACACCAGTGCTTCTGCCGTTTTTAGTAATTCTAAAACGTTACAACGTTTTGTAAAAAACGTTATAACGTTTTAAGTTATTTCTGTGTTTTTAATCAATCTTTTACTTAAGTATTTTTGGCAGAATTAAAACGTTACAACGTTTTATAAACGTTACCAACGTTTTACTTCTGCAAAAACATCCTCAAACTTATTTTACCACCTTTGATTTTACAATTTGTCTTCTTGATAAAAGTCTTCATGATTTCTTCAGTCCAAGCGTATCATTATGTAATTCCAACTCTTCTTAGACCTACATAATCTTAAAATAGAAGAAATCGTAAAATTCAATAATTGTATGTTTTTACAAATTAGTCAAATAGACGAAAATGATTATTGTACGAACAACAATCTCCCCCTTTTGACGATTTGCAAAAACATACAATGCGAGTAAGTGCATAAATCGAAAATTGTCCAGTTTGGTTCACTCAATTTTGATTTTGTGTATCTAGCAATTGTTACCAATTTCTCCCCCTTTTGAAAATCGACGAAAGGGAATAGAAATTAGCACTAATTTTAAGTGCTCCCCCTCAAAATATGCACTCCCCCTCAATTTAGCAATGTAACAACGATAATTCACAAATAAACTATGATTGAGGGTATAACTCTAATCATGCAAGAAATTTCAATTTCAATTTATCACATCAAATTATGCACATCAATTATGCATAAACCATGTATATAAACCATTTCAATTCATGCAATCCAAAACAATTCAATACAATTTATTAAGGCTTCAAGATATCCAATTTTGCACTTTATGCAATATAGCCCCTAACAAGTTATCAATTCATATACCACATTTAAAATATCTACATCTCATACATATTAACACCAAATAGCAAATATCTAATATGTCAATTCAATCAATTCATGCAATTCAACAAAATTAAACATTGCAAGCATAGTATAACATGAGATTTGAAGAAAAAGGCCTAAAAATCACAATTTTTGCAATTTGAACCCTAGATTTGAGCAATTTAAATCATAGCTAGCTAATAATTGTAGCAGTTCAACAAATTTAAAACACGAATTAAACCTCATTATAGTTCATAATTAAAACATGCAACAATAACACTAATAGTTCATGCAAAGAGATCAAATTGTCAATTTTGAAAATGCAATTAAGATAATTTTAAAGGTAGATCTACTGTGCGGGTGGGTCTTGAGTGGATTCATCTGCTTCTTCATCCATTTCCTCATCTTCTTCATCAATACCATCAAGGTTTGGTTCTTCTTCAGGTTCTTCTCCACGAGAAGCAACTGAGCCACACGACACGCCAAATTGATTGATGAATTTCTTTGAGAGGTTTTGTTGGCGTTCATCAAGATTCTTAAGGGCTTTGGTATGATTCTTCAATGTCCCTTCCATTCTAACCATCCCTGCTTGCATTGTCACCAAGGACATGTGTTGTTCTTGCATTCTTTGGCATAACCACATCATTTGATCATTTGGGTTTCGAGGAATTTGAGGAAATGGTAACGGTTGATCCATTTGAGGCAATTGTTGAGGGCCAAATTGGGGTTGGTTTTCCTGAGGGTTTTCAACCGGTGGTTCTTGAATCATCTCATCCGGATCCCAATACTGGTTTGGCAGGGCATTTTGATAGAATATCCATGAGTTGACATCCCGCGTATCGGGAGAGTACATCAGCTGTCCTAAAGGAGAGTACATCTTCATCCACCCAATTTTTGTCAGAAGAGTTGTCAGGTTCTTAGGGGAACGATAGGGTAGGTCCGTTGGTAGAATAATGCCACTCAACCTGATAATTTTGTGGATGACATGGGCATATGGCAAATTTGCCACGGTGCTTCTATGTGCACTTTGCATATGACAGAGAATGATGTAAGGAATGTTGATTGACACTTCATCCAATTGAATGAGATGGCGAAGATAATACATGGCACCGTATTCAATGTTGGTTTTGATTTGAGACTTAGGGGTTAGGATATTGTTGACAAAGAGAAATAACAATCTGTGTAAGGATGGAAGAGGGGTTGCATAAATGGATGCACCGGCCACATTGTTCCTGTCGAACCATTTCTTGTAAGAGTCAGCGGTTTCAGTGGCACCCCTTGGCCAATTTCTCAACAGATAGCTCTCTTCTCCTTCATTTTGGAGATCCAACCATTGGGCAACATTGGTAAGGTCCATGCGGATTTCTCTTCCGCCTATCCATTAGGTCATTACAAATGGGCTCTCGGTATAGATCAAATTTGCATAAAAGGTACGGGTAGTGAGTTCCGCAAATGGTTCATCAAGTTTCACTAGGGGTTCCCAACTCCAATGGTTCAGATATTCAAGTATTTTGTTATCCTCTGGTAGGCTAAAAGTAACAGTTGCTTTGTCAAAATAGTAGGATTTGCACAGTTTTCGGGTTTGAAAATGACCGATATAGTTGTCATATGCCTCTATATCCCGAAAGAGATACCGGTTATCTTGGTCTATTTCAAAATTTGGTTCTGCGTTACTTCCTCCAGAACCATCCCCAATACGGGCTCTCTTCTTGCCCCTTTCACCCGTTTGCTTTCTTGGACCCATTAATTTTAGAAAGGTTTGAGATATTACCGATTGAAGAAGCAAGTAGCAAATTGAGAAGAGTGAAGTAAGAGAAGTGCAGAGATGAACTCGGATCGTCAATCCAACGGTCGGATCGCCGGATTTGAAAGTAGGGTTTCGTCTAGGGTTTTGGAGACCGGGTGAGAGAGAGAGAGAATGGAGATTATGATTGAAGAATTGGATAGAGAGAAGAGAGGAGAGGAGAAATCGAGACAAGTTTCTTGATTTCGTAGATTTTGTTGGCAAGAATAGGTGAAGAGAGAGAAAATGGCGGAGAGAGGAAGAGAAGGAGAGGAGGCGGCTTGGAGAAGAAGGGGATGAAAGAAATCGGGTCGGATCTGCACTTAAAACGCCTTTTCGGCCTAAATCGTTACAACGGTTTCTAAAACGTTACAACGTTTTGTGAATGTACTGCGTTATTGTCTAAAACGTTACAACGATTCAAAAACGTTATGTAACGTTTTCTGCTGTCTCAGAATGACCAATTTTGCAACTTTTGAATTTGAAACTTTTATTTAAATCGTTACAACGTTTTGTGAAAACGTTGTAACGTTTTAAACAGGAAAACTGTTCTTCAAATGGCTAAGTATCAGAAATAAATCGTTGCAATGTTTTCTAAAAACGTTACAACGTTTTAGGTAGTGAATTGCCCTGAAAATTGGTCAAGTATCGAAAGTAAAACGGCACAACGTTTTCTAAAAACGTTATAACATTTTAGGTAGGGAAATTTCCTTGAAAATTGGCTAAGTAGCAGATGAGAAACGTTACAACGTTTATAAAACGTTACATAACGTTTTGTACTGTCAAGTTTAACACAAATTGAACTGTTTTGACTCATATGAATTATTTTAAAACAAAGTTTTGATATGCATTAATCTCTCAGTTCAAGCATGCCTAATTTAAACCTTAATTCATTGTGTTGTTGAGTATTCAAGGGTTTTGTGAATATATCGGCAATTTGTTCTTTGGTGTCAATATGTATAAGTTCTATTTCACCTTTTTCAATGTGATCCCTAATAAAATGATGCCTTATTTCTATGTGCTTGGTTCTAGAATGAAGGACCGGATTTTTGGATATCATAATGGCACTAGTATTGTCACACATAATTGGTACATTGCGGAAGCGAATTTCATAATCAGTTAGGGATTGGATCATCCAAAGAATTTGTGTGCAACAACTACCGGCCGCTACATACTCGGCTTCCGTTGTGGAAAGGGCAACCGAGGTTTGTTTGCGACTCGACCAAGATACAAGTGAACCACCAAGAAATTGGCATGTGCCACTTGTGCTTTTTCTATCCATACGATCCCCGGCAAAATCGGCATCGGCATATCCTATCAAGTCTAAATCCGATTGTTTGCCATACCATAATCCCAAATTTAAACTACCCTTGATATATTTGAGAATTCTTTTAACGGCTTTCAAGTGCAATTCTTTGGGATTTGCTTGATACCTAGCACATAGACATACCGCAAACATTATATCGGGTCTACTAGCGGTTAAATAGAGTAGGCTACCTATCATAGCTCGGTATTGAGTGATGTCCACCGATGTGCCATTTGGATCCGAGTCAAGGTTTGCATTCGTAGCCATTAGAGTCTTGCTCGTATTGCTTTCGGTCATCCCAAACTTCTTGATCAACTCCTTCGCATACTTGGTTTGACTCACAAAGGTGCCATCCATGAGTTGCTTGATTTGGAGTCCCAAGAAGAAATTCAATTCACCCATCATACTCATCTCGAATTCACTACTCATAAGAGAAGAAAATTCCTCGGCAAGTGCCGCATTAGGTGAACCAAAGATTATGTCATCTACATAAATTTGCACCACCAATAGTGCTCCATTCCTTTTCTTGGTGAAAAGAGTTGTATTATTTTTGCCTCTAATAAATTCATTGTCAATTAGAAAGGAACTTAATCTACCATACCATGCCCTAGGGGCTTGTTTGAGTCCATAGAGTGCTTTGGTGAGTCTATACACATGATTAGGAAATGTTGAATCAACAAAGCCTTGAGGTTGATTAACATACACTTCCTCATCTATGAATCCATTCAAAAATGCACTTTTAACATCCATTTGAAATAATTTGAAATTTTTGTTTGAGGCGTATGCTAAAAGCATTCTAATGGATTCAAGACGAGCTACGGGTGCAAAGGTTTCTTCAAAGTCAATACCCTCTTGTTGTTTGTACCCTTGAGCTACCAACCTAGCTTTGTTGCGAATTACATTTCCATCTTCATCCTTTTTATTTCTAAAAACCCATTTGGTTCCAATAATCATTCTATCATTTGGCTTAGGTACAAGTTCCCAAACTTTGTTCCTTTCAAATTGAGCAAGTTCATCTTGCATGGCACAAATCCAATTAGGGTCTACATTTGCATCTTTGAAATTTTTAGGTTCAATATGAGATACAAATGCACAATGACCAATCATTTGATTTAATTTGGATCTTGTTTTAACTCTTTCCCTAGGATCACCAATTACATTAGAAAGAGGATGAGATGGTACTTCCCTTAGGTCTTGGGGGATTTGGTACTCAATTCGTGGAGGTTGTATTTCTTCGGTTTGCATTCCTTCAACTATTGGATCCATCTCATTATTGGTTGCATCTTCAATTATTTGATCCGTCTCAATATTGTTGGTTGTATCTATTTCGGGTTGAGTTTGTTCGGGTTGATTCTCAATTGTGTCGGTTCTTGTTTCAACTTCATCTTGATCAACAATTGGCACTTCAACACCTACAATCTCAATACCTTTCTCGACCTTTTGATTAGCATTTTCATCAAATTTAATATGCACGGATTCAATTACGATTCTTTGAGATGGAATGTAAATTCTATAGGCTTTACTTGAATTTGAGTATCCTACAAACATTCCCTCAATTGATTTAGAATCAAATTTGGTTACTTTGGGAGATTCATCAAGAACAAAACATTTTGAACCAAATACTCTAAAATGAGATATCTTAGGCTTGTACCATTTCCATAGCTCATATGGTGTTTTATTCAACATGGTCCTTATGCTTACGCGATTTACCACGTAGCATGACGTATTTACCGCCTCGGCCCACAAGTGTTTGGGTAAGGAGTATTCATTTAGCATGGTTCGGGCAAGCTCAACTAAGGTTCGGTTCTTCCTCTCAACTACCCCATTTTGTTGAGGTGTGCGAGGAGCCGAATACTCATGTTTATATCCCCTTTTAGAGCAAAGTTGATCAAATTTTGCATTTTCAAATTCCCCCCCATGATCGCTTCTAATCCTAATGATTTTTGACCCCTTTTCATTTTCAACACGTTTGCAAAATTCAATGAAGTTGCTAATTGCTTCATCCTTGTGTTGTAGGAACAAAACCCAAGTAAAGCGACTATAATCATCTACAATTACATATGCATATTTCTTCTTTGCTAAACTTGGTACACTTATTGGTCCAAATAAGTCCATATGTAATAATTGCAAAGGTTGATCGGTTGAAACCATATCCTTGGATTTAAAGCTACTTTTGGTTTGTTTACCTTGAACACATGCCTCACATAATCCTTCAAGTTCTAGTTTATGTGTTGGTAAACCACGCACAAGATCTAATTTCACTAATTTCCTAATGGTATCAATTGAAACATGACCTAATCTACGATGCCATAACCATGATCCATTGGATATGACACTTAGACATGTTTCACCGGAATCAAAGTGAGTAAAATACAAGTAATAAACATTTTTCTTTCGTTTACCCGAATAAATTAGAGCATCGTCCGAGGACCTAACTATGTGACAAGCATTAGCATCAAATTTGGTATAATATCCCGAATCACATAGCTTACTTACACTAAGTAAGTTGTAATCTAATCCATCAACAAGATATACATTAGATATGGTCAAGTGTTGGTTACCAATTGAGCCTATACCAATAATAGAGCTCTTTCTTTGATTATTGCCAAAGGTAACCGTACCTCCATCATATGGTTCTAAGAATTTAAAATTAGATTTGTCACCGGTCATATGGTGTGAGCATCCACTATCAATGATCCAAGCACTTTCATTTTGAGATGAAATCAAACACACCTACAAAGTATATATTAGTTATTATTGAGTTAGTAACTAACATATACCTTGTCTTTAATCTCCCCCTTTATGTTTGGCAATTATAGTACTTTAGGGGAGATTAAGTGTGAACCTAAGCTAGTATAGCTTTAGGAACCCAAGCAACATTATGTTTGTTGTTTACATTCCTAAAGCTACATTCTAAGGAAGTGTGGCCAAGTTTGCAACAATAGTTGCATATTGTAGTTGATTGCTTTTGAGTAGTAGAGCCTTGTTTGAGAATGGGTTGGTACTTCACTTCATGCAAACTACTCTTATGACTACCATGTGACATATTTGCAACTTTAGATGCAATGCTCTTGGTTTTGTTAGAATCAAATTTATTGTGATGTTGGGGAACATCTCTAGCTAAACCATTTCTTTGAGTTTGATTTTGTAAAGCAATTTTATTTTTGAATTCATAAAACCATCCATCGGGTCCTTTAAAATATGTTTTGTTTGACCCTTTTGGATTAAGAGTGTTCCTATCACTATCTTTAGAAGCATTTTTGTTCTTAGAAATTCTTTTATTGTACTTATACCTAAATGCATAATTTGGTGACTTTTGATCTTGTTTAGCATTTGAAACATGAGAAGACTTCAATTTTGATGACTCCTTGTTCAAGGGAGTTAAACCATTTTTAGTAAAAAATTGATAAGTTGAATATTGTTCACAATTAAACTTTAGTTTGGCATTTGGAGTACTTGAAGTTTGAGAATGTTCCCCTTTTCCTTTAGGGCCTTGCATGTGATTAGATTTAAGTGAGGATTTACCCTTCTCAAATCCAAGACCAACTCTATCATTTTTATAATAGGATTGATCATGTATCAACTTGCTTACATAATAGGGATCTAGACTAGTGACTTTTGATAATTCACTAGGAGATCTCAATGCCCGAATTTCGGTTTCTAAGGTTTGAACTTTAACCTTTAAAATGCCTATTTCACCTAAGTGTGATGCTTTTAACTTATTATTTTCAAGTTCTAACATGTCATTTTTAGCAATTAATTTTTGAATAATACCTTCCTTCTCAACCAAGGTTCTATTGGACTCATCAAGGAGTGATTTCAACCTAGATTCATGATCATTGTCCATTAGAATTTCATTTTTGAAAGTGCTTGCATCATTGGTGTCTAACCTATTGGTACACAAGTCATTGTTGGTCTCATTTGTGATTATGCAATTTTCAAGATCAATTTCACCACTATATTCTTCACCACCTTCATTTATACATTCAAGTTCGGTCTCATAACCATCAAGACTAAGTGTTGAGTGTACCTCACTAGCGAAGTTTGTTGAGGTGTTGACTCCATCATCTCCCTCCTTGGCATTCCTTGATTTAACAAGCTCCATGAGAAAGTTGATGGTTGTTTCATCGGTGATGTTTTTGCTAGCTATAATTGAGTCTATGTCAATTTTCGAGGGACCTTCATCTACACTTGCCATCAATGCAAGGTTGATCTCCTCTTCATTCTCCGATTCCGTATCGGATTGTTCTGTCTCACTATCCGAGAACAAAGCTTGCATAGCTTTGGCTTTCTTCTTCTTGTACCCATCATACTTTTGTCTTGGTTTTCGATCTTGTTGTGCTTCCCCATCCGTGTTCTTCAATTGTGGAAATAGCTTGAAGCATGTTTGAATGGAATGCCCCTCTCTATGGCAAGCGAAACACATTAGCCTTTTGTTCTTCTCTTCTCGTTCTTTGTTGTATTTTCTTTCAAAGTCAAGCATTCCTTGAAACATTTTGGATAAGAGAAGGGCATCCTTGGATGTTTCATGATCAATTTTGTTGATAAATTGATCATTTGAAAGACGGGTGTTTGAGGAGCTTGGAAAGTTTCGGTTTTGTGCCGGAAAAGCTACGGTTTTGGACTTTGAGCTTTGCTTCAGATCACCGGATTGTCGAAGTTTTTCTTCAAAACTCCTAAAATGAGCATAGAGGTCATCCGGTGTGAATGTGTCGTGCGTGCCTTGGATTGCCTCTAGAGCACTTACCAACCCGGACCATTTATCCCTCATGAGCATCACCCTCAATAGCTTTCCTACAAGTTTATTGTTAGAAAGTGGTTCTCCCAATTCGGTAAACTCATTTTGGATATGCATAAGTCTATTATACATATCCTCAATGCTTTCACCATCTTCAACCTTAAAGGTTTCAAATTTTGCTTCTAAACCGGTTATTTTGGTTCGTTTGATTTGGGTATTGCCTTCATACCGGTTTACAAGAGCATCCCACATTTCCTTCGCACTTGATGCACTACCAAAGAGTGAGGCTACCGATTCACTAACCAAATTGAATATGGCATTGGTTGCTAGGTCATTGTCTTTCTTGGTTTGTTTGGAATCGACGGTCTCAATTTTGGCATCGGTTGAACTATCGGTAGCTACACTTGAGTATGTTGGTGTATACCCTTTTTCAACCACATACCATACCTCAAGGATATTCAAGTAATTAATCATGGTTTTCTTCCAATGCATAAAATTTTTGGTAGTAGTACCAAAAATTAGGGGTTCTTTCACGGATCTATAAGGTGCCATTTGTCAAGTTGATCTAATCTCCAATTAAGTGTGTCTTAATTCGAGTAACCTGGCTCTGATACCACTTTGTTGCACTTAGGGGCACCTTTAATTGCTCAAAAACTGAAATTAAATTGCAATTGAAAGTAAAGAGATGAGTTTAGAGAAATTTGACACGCGGGGTGATAACGGAGTTCGGCAAAACAAAGGCCTACGTCTCCGGGGCTTCGCAACCTTGTGAGGTGCGCCTTCCTATTACCCAATACGAAAGGATTACAACTTGTGAACCGTTGAGCCCTTACACACCAAGCGGGAAATCAAATGGCCAACTCAAGAGATGAGAACAAGGTCTCGATTGTCTAGGAACACAAGAGAAACACTCAATAGATCACTCTAACCTAATCTATATCAAGATTAGTGAAGTAGATTTGAGGTTGCTTGAGGGATTTTGAAGTTTTAGGCTCTCACAACAATGGAGTATGCTAAGCTCTCAGAAAATCACTTTTGAATTAATTAGGGTCGGCTCAGATAAGTGAGAAGAAAACCTCACTCATCTATTTATAGTGTCAGCTCAAAAATGAGCTGTTTGAACCAAAACGTTACAACGTTTTATAAAACGTTATAACGTTTTAGTTCAAATTGCGATTTAGGGTTTAGATTTCTGACAGCTCAGCAAAAAGGTTCAAAAACGTTACAACGTTTTATAAACGTTACAACGTTTTATAAACGTTACATAACGTTTTGTGCTGTAAAATCTTGATCAAAAACAGGAATTGTTTGAAGCTTAGATTTAATTAAAACGTTGTAACGTTTTATGAAAACGTTACAACGTTTTATATTTGAAATACTGACAATCCTAAAACGTTATAACGTTTAATAAAAAACGTTACAACGTTTTATTTGTTTTGTACACCAGTGCTTCTGCCGTTTTTAGTAATCCTAAAACGTTACAACGTTTTGTAAAAAACGTTATAACGTTTTAAGTTATTTCTGTGTTTTTAATCAATCTTTTACTTAAGTGTTTTTGGCAGAATTAAAACGTTACAACGTTTTATAAACGTTACCAACGTTTTACTTCTGCAAAAACATCCTCAAACTTATTTTACCACCTTTGATTTTACAATTTGTCTTCTTGATAAAAGTCTTCATGATTTCTTCAGTCCAAGCGTATCATTCTGTAATTCCAACTCTTCTTGGACCTACATAATCTTAAAATAGAAGAAATCGTAAAATTCAATAATTGTATGTTTTTACAAATTAGTCAAATAGACGAAAATGATTATTGTACGAACAACAGTTACCGCATTTAGTGGCCTATTTTGTTTGTCTTAGTATAGTGGGTTCAAAATTCATCCATTACTCCCTAGAATTGATTGGTATTGGTAGGCCCTTTGTGAACGAACCAACCATGACCTACGAATTCCAAACATTTCAATGGTCATCATACGTAATCCAAACTTTAATTCTCCCATTGAGTATATGTGTGTGTGTGTGTGTGTCTTAAACAACTAGGAGTCTTGCTTGTTGTGCCGATCCTAATACTCTTCTTTTAAGGTCCTTACTTGCTTTAGAATATAGTATAGAAGATCTTATTCAAACGTTGCTTTATGTTTTAACCAAACGTCTCTCCATCAAAACTTACTCTTCCCTTAAAAAGTACAGAACAAAACTGAAATGGAATAGAAAACTCCATTTTGATCGAAACAGAATTTTGAAAATCGCGCTATAATATAACAAGTAAAGTAATTGTAAGAGAACAAAAAATAGCTCCATATGTATAAGGGATATATATTAGCAATAATTCCCGTCCTTTCCTGTTCACCTTTTTTCAGTATGGCAATGACGACATCACAGGTTATTATTCCATTTTTTACCCGACATATAGTACCGACCTTGCTTTCCAGGATCTTTTCAAGGAGCTACAATCCTCAATTAAGGTAAATGCTTCTACTTTAGCAAATCTTTTGAAAAATTGTTGGGAAAAAGAAGGAAACACAAATCAATCATGAATTGCGTGCAAATCTACAAACTCTGCTTTTCGAGTTTATATTATGTACCATGTCAATTTTTTTTTGGGTGTTGATTTTACCAATAAATTTATTTGTGCAAATCAAATGTTGAATCAATCTAAATTTGCTACGAGTTGTTCTTCCAAACGGGGAAAAGAAACAAACTCTCACCTCTTTCTGATTGCTCGTTTGCATAAAAGGTTGGTTTTGACTTGCTATGTTTTTTGTTTTTTTTTTGCCCTGATTTCATTTGCTCTAGCATGCAAGTTTCTCACAAATTGAATTGGTTTTCATGATTCAGTGGGATATAAGTGCGCCAGAGTTAAAGAGAACACACGATGATGCTTCAATGAGATACAACGACATCCTTTCACCTATATTTGTGGAGATTATCATTGGGGTTGATCTCTTTTCTTGTTAATATTTCTTGGCATCCTATACTTTGTGGAAATAATGTTCATTTGTCTGTCTCAGGAAATACATTGTGTGAAGAAAGCAGAACAAAACGTGAAAGAGTGGGTATCATTATGTACTAAGTTCTTGCATGAAGTAGCACGATCGGAGGTTCTGTTTTCAATCCCCTGGATCTTTTTTTTTTGTTTTATGCTTTTCTAGGGCTTGATTTAAGCTAATCAAATGAATGTACTTTCGTTTAGAGGGATTATATGGAAGTGTTGATTGATATTAAAAAGAAAGATGTAGCCTCCTTTCCCTCTCCCTACATAAAAAATGGAGACAACAACCGTATATTACATACTGTAAGCTTTTTTGGGTTTCTTTATTTATATTTAAACCTTAATTGTAAACTTTTTAAGTCTCATAATCTAACATGGGAGGCTGACTCTTTGTTGCATGATCTTTTCAAGCTTAAAAACGTCATGAAATACATCAATTCTGCTACCAAGGTATATTGTTGTTACCTGTATTTTTCTTATCCTTTTCATATGAACAAATTGTTCTGCTTGTAATTCTATTTTCTTTTTATTTTTTGTTCCTATGCAGGGGGAATATTCGGAAGAGGAGCTTATAGTCAGATATTTCAGTCGGGTGATTTAAAAAATCTTATGTAGTTTTTTAATATTTTTGTTATGAGAAATCTTCGATGAATGACACTGATTTTTCATTAGGATGGACCATTATTTGTCTCGCTCATACCGGATACATATGCTGACTACCTTAAAGAGAAGATAAAAATCGCTAAGAATTTGGGCCTCATTAATGAGAGATCGGTATTGATAAAAAAACAGTTTTTGGATTAAATTTTTGATGGAAGTTTTTGTTTATTTATGGTCTTATGGTTTGTCTTTTCCTGATTTGATCTTCATTTTATTGTGCAGTAGGCAACAACAGCTGTCCGGGATTTCAGAATCATGCTAAGACTGCCTTTAGAAAAATCTCTTTGTTTGAACTGAATTCATTATGGATCTTGTTTCAATGACTTAAATAGATACACTCTTATTATCATTTCACTTTGTAAGCATATGTTATTATCTTCGGATGTTGTATTATCTGTGAAATGTGGACCTTCTGTTTACCTTAGTTTCTAAACTGATGGGATCCCAAGTAATGATAGAAGATGTGCCCATTTAATAGCTTAGGTGCATTTTTTTTAATTATTATTTTAGGTTGCAAAATCTGTTCTAACTTGCTATGGTATTTTATATAAAGTAAAAACAGTCGTGCTGTAGAATAAATATATTTGCATCTAGACTTGGAAGGTGAACATGCACAACAGGCAGTTAATTTTCTGATTTTTATATTCTTTTAGGGTAATGTTATAATAATGCCTGTACTTTTCTTTTTTGGCATAATAGCATGTATTCAAAGAAGTGAAATTTTTTAACAACCGTCCATATTTTTTATTTCTGGTTTTTTTTGGAAAAAAGATACAACGCTGAATATGCACAGAGCTAAACAAAGCCGGGTACGCTATTGCCACTTGACAACATGATAATTGCTTGTATAACAACAAAAAGAGAATGCATTGTGCAAGCGGGTTAGGTTATCAGTATGACCGTGAATTAGCATTTAAGTAGAAATGACACAATCTACAAGTAGAAACACTACAAAATTAGATCCTAGAGGCATTTCCATAATTTTATGAAAAGCTAAATTTTTAGTTCGCAATTTATTGAAAACAAAATCTAAAAACTCCATCCTGATTTTAATCATTGCAATTTGTCAGCACAGTACTACATGAAAATTTTCCTTTACGATATCAAATGTTTTGATCATGCTGTCACATCATAAAATAACTCAAATCTACAAAACTAAAAGTAACAAAGTAACAAAACTAAAAGTACAGTATAACTTCCTCTAATTACTTTTAGGGAGTACCTAGCTATCCCCCCAAAACAATCCCCCATTTCATCCCCCAGTCATTAACTACTTCAATAACTACTAACTACCTAGGGGGACCACTTACTATTTGAGGACCACCAAATATTCGAAAGATTTTACAACTGGCGCACGTAAGTATTCATCTATAATGCATCAAGTATTCATATATAACATATCAAGTATTCATTCTAAGATATCAAGTATTTTAAAAAAAAATCTAGACACGTTTTTAGAGGTGGTTTTTTTTTTGCCGTTCAATCTAATCAATATTTCTGACGATCGGTGAGGAATTTTGCAAATATAAAACCACAAATGTTTTCTACATAATTTTATCTTTCAAATGAGATCCATGATGACATACTTTCGAGTTATCCGTTGCACAAGTATTCATACCTTATTGAGAAAGTATTCATTCTCGTCATACAAGTACAAAGATAAAAACTGGACACATCACTCATCCATCTTTTACACGTTCTTAGAGGTAGCTGTTTTTTTCTCCGTTCAATCTAACCAATATTTCTGACAATCTGTGAGGAATTTTGAAAATCTAAAATCACGAATATTTTCTACACAATTTTATCTTTCAAATGAAATCCATGATGACATACTTTCGAGTTGTCCGTTACACAAATATTCATCCCTCGCAACGTAAGTATTCATTACTCATCGAAAAAGTATTCATCCTCGTCGTGCAAGTGTAAATACAAAAACTGGACACATCACTCATCCATCTTTTACACGTTTTTAGAGATGATTTGTTTTCTTCGTTTAATCTAGCCAATATTTCTGATGATTTGTAAGAAATTTTGCAAATCTAAAATCATGAATGTTTTTTACACAATTTTATCTTTCAAATGAGATCCATGATGACATACTTTAAAGTTGTCAATTGCACAAGTATTCATATCTCATGACGCAAGTATTCATCCTCGTCGTGCAAGTGTAAATAGTTCATGTATCAAGAGTATTACAAGCATATATGCATACCTCGATTAATTTTACAAGAGCAGCAAAATATTATTGAACATTGTTTTATTACTCTTTAGTTTAATTTTATTTTTTGAAAATAAAAAATAGTTGCCACATGTTTCACTGTCGAAACAAGAATAATTTATCAAATTTTAGAGATCATGTAATGAAAATGTTACCAATAGAAAAAAAAAACAATATTTAAAAGAAACAAAACATATTTCATTGAAGTATTCATACATATAGGTTGAAGTATTCATACATAAGATATCAAGTATTCATTCATACATGTTAAAATATTCATACCTAAGACATCAAGTATTCATTCGTATACCTCTATTTTTTATACGTTAAAATCTTCATACCTAAGATATCAAGTACTCATTCATACACGTTGAAGTATTCATACCTAAAATATCAACTATTTATTCATACAAATTAAAGTATTCATACAAAAGAAAGCGGTCAAGAAAACATAGATAAAAGTATCCCAATATTAGTAAAATTGAACTAAAAAAATATAAATCCAATAGACTATTAGACAAAAGATAAGCTCCCTTTTTGATGTAACATCCCGTAGGCTTTTATAAACAACCAAATATGCATTACATCAGTTTCATGAGATAACCTATCTACAGGCATGAAAGTACACGTAAAAATAAAAATGAAAGCATGTCTACACCTGTAAAAACTAAGCAAAGAGATTTACAAATGTAAGCACAACATTAAGTATTTTTAATAATATAATTGTAATTCTAAATCCTGCCTCAAATGTGATGTCCATGCTGGTAGCAAGCTGTAGCCACATCACTGGTACACCATTGGTACATCACTGGTACGCTACTGGTACATTGAATCAGCACAATCCTTGCAAAAGGAGGCGACATCCTTCAAATACTCTCAGCGCCAAAGTTACTTTTGAGTTGGCAGTAGGTCATTTGAGATTTAAAAGTCTGACAAGCATGAAGCAAAATTCAAAGGAAGTCCCCGATTAATTTATAATCTGAAAAAACCTTTAAATTAATTCAGATTTACTTCTGATTTCAATAACCAGTATCAAATCTGTGCAAAATAGTGATTTGATACTAGAGAATTTGCAAAATCAACAAGATTGTCTTCTAATCACATAGAATCAGTACCTTGAACTCTGCCTCGCTTTCCTCTGCACTTCTCGCTCATGCCAGAAAGTTCGAAGCTGATCCAGACAGATCGGGTCCAAGTTTTCCACCTTGAGACCAAAGATAGTGGTTCAAGAGGCAAATCGACTCATCGGTGCCGAAGCCGGAGACCGAGGTGAGAGGAGCGGAGGAGGCGGAGGAGGCGGAGAGAAGTGAGACGCTGAGCCGAAGACGAAGGAGGGTGGAGAAGTCAGAGGGCTCCGATGGGAAAAGCGTGAGAAGATTGTCAGCGGCGGAGCTAGCGGTGGAGTAGAGACAGAGCGTGATGTATTTTGGAGAAAAATAAGGAATTTGATTTTGAGTGGTAATGAGTGATTGCTACGACTTTGAGAGGTGATCAGGTTTTGGTATTTTTCTTTTCTTTTCTTTTCTGAGAGAGGGGATCGTACGGGATATTGCTACGAATGAGTTTGACAGTTATGCGCGTTGACTGGAGTTGACGGGGGACAGAACGGGGGATGGAAACACGGGGGAAGATATAATTACCCTTACTTTTAACATGGCATCGTACAAAATTAAGAAATACTGAAAACCACAATTAAAGAAAATACCTTCCTAAGAAGGCTACCAAGAAAAATGGAAATATTGGAGGTGTTGATCATGTATCAACCCTGATCCTGGTTGGGGTAAAGAGTTAAGAAGGCGATCAGGAAGTTTCCTATAAGGGGAAAAGTGTTATATATAATAAGCGGAAACCAAATAGAACTTGGTTTGAATCTTATCCAATATTGGCACAACAAAGGATAATATCTTGAAAAGGCCGGACTGCACATCAAAAGAGGCTTGACAATGTTTGTTTCCCTGCTGTTGTGGTGCACTATTGGACTCCTTAAGTGTACTAATGGTCTTTGTTGAGTTTTTCTTTTTGATGTGATTAAGTTATTTTATTATAATTATTAATTTCAAACTGGGTTTAGCAAATAGTTGAAAATTTTAGATGCTTCTTGGCTTGTCTGTAGTGCGTAAAACAAACAAAATACATATTTTATCATTTGTCGTGTTGTAATTAAGCTAATAGTTTAAAATCATTAATATAAGAATTGAAACATTACACTAAAAATAAACCTATATGCGATACTCTATGAAACATAATGCATTTTAAAAGAACAGTTGGTTTTATTTTTGACGAAATTCTAATTTAAGAAATAATAATCAATATTTAATGAATGGAAATTTTACAAATTGCCCTACTTTTTAAAATTTTCAAACAAAATACCCCTCTAAAATAATTAACAAAATGCCCTTGTGGACTCCTCATTTCCCCCCTCTCTCCCTCTCTCTATCCCTACCTCCTATTTACTCTTGTCAAGTTTGACACCTCCTTATCTCTCATTAGACTTTAATTAATGCATAAAGATTTTAAAAAATATGTAATAAAAAAAATTTGTAGACATTCAACAATTTTTTTTATAGATAATATATATATCGAATATATATTTTTTTTGTAAAAATATTAATTCTAATCTGCATCATGATGAAATTATTTACACAGTTATACAGTACATTATTAAAAAGATAAACTCTCAAATTTATATTTTACTTATTTAACAGTGTTTCATTTAATTAAACTTTCTTATAATCAGTCAAAAAAAATATAAGATTGAAAACTTTACAAAAGAAAATATAAATGCTTTTGATATTTAAATAAGAAGTACAAAATATGAAATACAAAAATAATTTATCTCCATATTTTAACTCAAAAAATTATATATTGTCAAGATATTTTCTTCTCCGTTTGATTACAAATAAGACAGTACTTAGATGAAAATGACAATTATCTTCGGCATTGATGGTGTCCAATTAGTAGATTGAAATGAGAATATATATTGGTGTTTGATTCTTGCATTTGGGATAGGTTCATTTTTGTAAATTTAAATCGCAATACATCAAATTAATACATATATGCTCATCGATAATACAAAAATTAAATTTCTCAAATTATATTATTATAATTAGCATTTTAAAAAAAATAACAAATATATGATCCTATTCTTCAAATAAGTAAAATACAAATTTAAGAGTTTATCTTTCTAATAATATACCGGATAATCTTGTAAATAATTTCATCATGATGCAGATTAGTATAGATACTTTAAAAAAAAACATGTATTCGATATATATATATATATATATATATATATATATATATATATATATATATATATATTACTAAACTGAAATATTCGTTGCATGTTTACCAATTTTTTTTATTTGAATTACATATTTTTTTAAATCTTTTATGTTTTCATTAAAGTCTAATATTAAAGTAAATAGGAGGTAGAGATAGAGAGGGAGAGAGAGGGGGAAATGAGGCCTCACAATGGCATTTTGTTAATTATTTTAGACGAGGGGTATTTTATTTTGTTTGAAAATTTTAAAAAGTAGAACAATTTATCAAATTTCCCATTTAATAAATATTGTTATGTCATTGTTTAATCATCTTATTTATTTATATTAATACTTATTAATAAATATAATTTTATTGGTATCAAGTATTTAAAAAATAAAAATAAGATTTTTCATAACTATTCTCGCGGTACAATCAAACACTCATTTTAATATATTCGCATAATTAATCATGTGTATGTCGTATTTATAGGTTTCCACTTTTGAAAAATTGGATTCTCATCACTATATGCAACTATTTTTGAGGCACCATACCGACCTTGTGAAAAAAAAAATGGAAACAATATAGATATTTTATTAGGACGATGATAACAGTCCCCGCACCCTCCACCCCGCAAAAAACACCGCAGAAAAGGACAAAAATAACATGGGGGGACCGCCCAATCATTAATGAGCGTTTAAAAAACTGCGGGTATTTAACTTGAAGCATTAAAGTATTTACGTTGAATTTGTCAGGTATTAAACCCTATGCAATAATCTCTATTTATGAAAGAATAAATCAATCCATTAATTGTCCCCGCACAAAATTTCCTTTTTTTTTGAATCATCCCCGCACAGTTGGGGACCATTAAACATGGGGGGACCACTCAATCATTAATGAACGTTTAAAAAACTGTTAGTATTTAACTTGAAGCATCGAAGTATTTAACTTGAATTTGTCAGGTATTAAACCCTATGCAATGATCTCTATTTATGAAAGAATAAATCAATCCATTAATTGTCCCCGCACAAAATTTTCTTTTTTTTTGAATCGTCCCCGCACAACTGGAGACCATTAAATAAACAATCCCCTCACCCAATGATAAATACTCTGAAACATAATGATAAATATTTTATGTTACATGGGTAAATACTTGACATTATATGGATAAATACTTTATGTTACATGGATAAATATTTCTCAGGCATACTTTCAACTTTCAGTAAAACATCAATTATAAATACTCTCATGCATAATGATAAATATTTTATGTTACATGGATAAATACTTTGTATTGCATAGATAAATACTTCTTAGACATAATTGCAACTTACAGTAAAACATCAATGATAAATACTTTCAGACATAATGATAAATACTCTATGTTACATGGATAAATACTCTATGTTACAAGGGTAAATACTTCTCAGAAATAATGATAAATACTTTTTTGAACATCAATTAACAGATAAACATTTATTAACAGTGATTGTTATTAGATAACAGTATAATTAATGCGCAGATTGTTTTTAAAGCAATAATTAACGCGGGAATTGTTATTAGAGGAATGCATAATTAATGCGGGGATGGGAGTGGGGGGTTCTTATAATTAGTGGGGGGATAAAAGGAAACTTTTAGGAAAATTAGTGGGGGGATAAAAGGAAACTTTTAGGAAAATTAGTGGGGGGATATATGGAATTTAAGGAAGAGAGAGAGTGCGGGGAAAATGGGGGGATGGGAGTGGGGGGTTTGTTATAATTATTCATTTTATTATGGATTTATGGGTAACAATCTCCGTGGCTATTTGGAGGTGTATATATCTGCTGAAGATGGTTTAAAAGTCATTTATTTTCTTTTCCCTCTATTTTTGGAAGAAAAAAACATCAACAATAAAATGCCATCAAATCAAATTAAAAGGTTAGGCATGTTATTTAATATGTTTTTTTATTAATAAGTGGTCACATCATTTTATCATTAGTTTGAACATGAAATATTCACAAAATATTGCAATATAAACATGAAAAAAAAATATAAATAAAGAAAGGTGATTTATTCTCCATGCAAATGGACAAATCCTAAAAATGCAAAACTAAATTAAAATATATATATATATATATATTATTAGGTTCACAAAAACAAAGGTCTAAAACGGGTACATCGCCAAGAATACACTTGCAAGTTGCAAGTTAAGCTCCTATCCATCGTGGAAATTCATTGCAGCCGTTGATTCAAATCGAACAGTAAATATAGAACACACATCTGGTACTAAATACAGACAGCTGCTGGATCAGATCTGAAATGAACGATTGAGATCTTCACGGAATCTACTTGGTTGGATCTTCTGGGCAAATATAAGGTATATACAGGGTCCAAATAGTGAAAAAGCCTCTGCTTCTCTCTCTCGTTTAGTCTCGTCTCCCTTGTGTCGGAATCGAAGATAGAGTTGAAATAGAGGGAGATAAACAAAGAGAAATGGGGCTCGGTTTCCTCGTAGGAATAGTTGGCGGATTTCTTCTCGCTCACGCTGCCTTCTCTACTATTCAATGTATTTCTCTCTCTCTCGCCAAATCTGTTGTTATTCGGGATAGTTTAATATTTTGATCGGTTTTAGTCTCAACAGAATTTTGTTATATCTCAAGAGAATGCCGAAGGGCATCAAAATTGTGTATTCAATTGGTTTATTTCACCATTTTTTTTTTAAATCTCTAAATTTTGATCGGTTAATCTGTGCTGATGTCTTGGGTGGATCTGTAATTATGCAGATAGAGGGGAGCTGCAGATAACGCAGGAGCTGTTCACTGGACCTCCCTTCAATGTATTTTACTGTCTATCCATCTTTATATAACAAATATTGCTTCTCTTTAATAGATGTTCAAATTCATATGCCTTGTGAGGCTTTTTACTGAAGGAAAATCGAGTTCCAATTGGGTTTAATTGTGTGTGATTTGACTTTCAATGGGGGATACTGGCACAGTTTATAAGTTTAACTCCCACATTAGAATCAAATTGGTGGTTACTTGCTTATTTGAGGGCTATTTTAGGGTTAGATCAATCTAACCTTGACTCTTTGAGCTTGTTCAACTGGAGTTAAATTAGTTACACAGACATGGAATTGAGATACATGAACTTAAAATTGGAAAGGAATATAACTATGTCTTGATAGAGGAGAAAAAAATGTCAATCCAGAGAAGTTTTACATAAGCCAATCCTATCAGAGAACAAGCATAAGTGAAAACGAAAAGATCAGTAAACATCAATTACCCAAGTTGCTTAGTTTATCAGAGTTTTGCTTGGTAGATAATTAAACCCAGAACAATGAATGACATTCTTACAATTTTTGTGGTTCTTTTGGGCAGTATTTATTTTGGTACTACTTCAGTTTGTTCTGAATATTTTGACCATGTTCCTCTATAAAGGATATATATCTGATATGTGCCTTTCAAACAGTAAACTCATATTTTTTCCTCTCTCAGACTCTCAGTTTGTTGAAAAATTTACTGAAATGCCCCTCCTTCCCCTCATTTTTGTAGAATAGTTAGAGCACCCTTTTTTTATAGAAGCGGAATAAAGAAATGAAGGGTATTTTTCATAATATGGGTGTAGTGTGCAGCTGTGTACCATGGTTATGCTGTGCAGGGTTATATATTTTACTAATGAAGTTAACTTTTCATAATCTTCTTTTC